>NC_143013.1:285230441-285555299 GCF_055824585.1 Amblyomma mixtum
CAAGTTCCGGTCAATCGCCCGCCGTTTTGTCCGCACACGAAAGGCGCGCGCACAAAAAGCACACATATATAAACCAGTAGTACGAGAGCGCAGTGACCGCTAGGCTTCCACTGACAAGCAAGGCGCAGACGAAATTGATCGCCCGGGTGGTTGTTGTTGCTTAAGAACGCAACCGACAGAGTCAAAAGACCGTGGTGCCAGCCTCTCGATATTGTATCCAAGTTTCCCGTGTATACTTTTGTCTAGATGAAAAGAGAGCGGATGAAAGGCGCAGAAAAGAATGAAGACAGGAAGGAAAGAAGAAAGCGCTAAACGCAAAATTTTCTGGATTGAGCGAACGCATGCAACGTGGAAGCCTTAGAGCTTGGAGTCGCAGTTTTACGAAAAGGTAAACTCGGCGCCCGCGCACTACTCGGTGTAGGCTTGTTAGGGAACGTGGGCATATTGGTTTTTCGCCTCAACTTTCCCGCGAGGCAGAGAAGAGAAGAATGAAGGGATCTGGGTGTCGTTGCGAAAAAACCACCCGTCACGAGAGTTTGGAAAGAGTTTAAAGGTGCCGGAGTTAGGTTAGTGTTACAGTGTGGTTGAGGAAACTGCCGAAAAATAGAATTTGTTTGTTTTGGTGTGTTTCTTTCGAGGTGTTTAGCGGCGAAATTGCTCACGAGCCGGAGAGAAAGAGAGATAGATGGCAATAAAGGCAGCTCTGTGTAAACAGCGAAATCGCCGTGTAACGATGCGTTCAGGGAAAAGAAGGGGAAAAAGAGAGGGAACATGCAAATCGCGGGTGAGACTGGCGCTGGATGGAGGAGTAGGGGAGAGCGCCCAGGGCGGCGAAACTGGCGCGAGCATTAGCATATGCAACCTCTGCGGTGCGGAAACTTGTACCTTGTAGCGTCGACAAACAGACGGAGTACGAGCTCACCCGCAGGCTGCCGTGCGAGAAGCGACACTTGTGCACGACCTGCGATGACACCCAGTATTGGTGGATGTTTGCGAGGGAAGGCTCCAATTTGCAGGACTTTGTTAATGCGATGGTTCAATTCTTCGGAGTTGCCGGTCTTTGTATCTCGAGCGCGGAAAACCGCCATGAACATTTTGTTCAATAAGCATATTTCTTGTCTTATCCGAGGTCGACTTGGATGTAAGGTTGGTATATTCCTTTAGAAATATTCTATCAGCTCTCGAGTTTCTGTCCGTCTCTTCCTGTGTAATTGGATGCTCAGATATCAAATCAAATCAAAGTTTATTTCCCATCTAGCACTACAGATGGAGGAATCGTAGAAAAAAAGCTTTCACCCGCAGCTTTCACGCATCTGTGGGAACCGACCGGGCAGTTGGGTGATTGGCGACAGGACTTCAGAAGTGGCTGTCATTGGCTGCGACCGGGTCACACCCTGTAAGAGTACTGACAGCCGGACGCGGCTAACATGCGTTGGTATTGAATGCGTACGTTATGTGCTTTGGGGATACGGTGGCCGCAGCTGGCAAATGACAGGGTTAATTGGAGAGACATGGGAAAGGCCTTTGCCCTGCAGTGGGCGTAGCCAGGCTGATTATGATGGTACTGAATCGCACCCAATGGGCTTCCAGTCATGTAACCTCATACTATACACACGTTTGATGTGAAGGGCCAAGAAATTTTTGACCGGCGTGTGCTTTTCCAAAGCGTGCAAGTGGCGCTGGATGTAAACGAAATTCGCTTTCGTAATAATAAAAGCAACTCCAGTGGCGACAGTGGTGAATTGAAGGTCTGCTGAATGATCGAATTCTGGGTTACTTTTGTAAAATCTTTCGTAATCCGCTGCACTCAGTGCGCAGATTGTCAGTTAATGAACAGCAAACAACCATTCCCGCCAGCATATATGAATGAAAAAACGACAACGAATATCTTCCGCCATTTCCATAGGAAGCAAGAAAGCAATTATCTGGAACGCGCGTGAAACGAGAGAAGGAACAAGAGCTACCGAACTTAATCGCCAGTCTCGGTCACACCGGCACCACTGTCAAGGAACGTACTATGGAAGTAATTGAACGCTTACAGAGCGAAAACTTCCGGCTCGCTCTTGAAGAGCAGCGAGGATGGAGAGTAAGTGGAAAAAAAGAGGAGGAGGTGCAAAGCGGAAATTGAAATTTAACGTCAAAAAAAAAAAAGAAAACGAGAGCCGTGCCTTGAAGCGGAGAGTGGCCGCTGGGCCTCGTCGTGTGACAAGCAATTCTGAACGGGAGAAAGCGAGGCCGAGATAGAAGAGAGGGGAGGGAGGGAGGGAGGGAGGGAGGGAGGGAGGGAGGGAGGGAGGGAGGGAGGGAGGGAGGGAGGGAAGAGGTTGGAAAGTGATTTGGACTCACGAAGGAAGAGGAGGTTGAAGAGGCGCGTGAGAAGCGTTGTGAGATCGCGCTTTAACGCCGATAGCAGCAGCGTCGGGACAATGGAGAAGGAAGCGACCACCGCCGGCTTCTGAACCACCTTTCACTCTCTCTGCTCTTCGGGGGCGGATTAATTAAGCGCGAAACGAAGCCTTCCGGCCAGTGGCGATGGCGAAGGAAGGCTCCTCTTCCACGCCGGCGCCCATATGGCGTCGCCGATGCTTGCGAACGTCAGCGGTATTATGTGCTCCGCATGCAAGCGCATACCCCGTATACCTCCGAGATCCTCTTCCCTCCCTCCTCCGTTTCCATCCCTCGATCGCTTCAGTGTACCTTCTTTCTTCCTCCTACCTCCCTACTTCTCTCTATCTCCCTTGCTAACGTGCGACCGGGCGGCGGAGATTATTCTGATCCTGCGACGATGCCTCGGCACTGGTGCTCCCGCTGTTGCTGCTGCCATCACCTCGCTCCCGAACTTTTCACTCTTCTTTCTCGTCTGCTAATCTTTCTGCCTTCTAATTTCGTTTCGACGCGTACAGCCTCGCTCTTCGCTCGCTTTCTTTCCTTCTTTGTTTACTTTTTTTTTATTTTCTTCTTGCTTTTATCCCGCGTCCGATTCCGCTGCTGCTCGCGTTTCCCGATAACAGTAAAAAAAAAGAGAGAAAAGTTTCGCGCGCAAGCGCGCGGCCAGGCGAAGTTCGAAGATGGAAAAGGGATCCGTTCCTTTCTTTCCCTACCTCCTTTCCATCTTCCACCCTCCATCTCTCGCGCGGAGAGACGTCGAGGATTCACGGGGCACTGTTTGACGCTTCGTTGCTTCCTCGTGTTTCTCCCGTTTTTTTTTTCTTTTGAGCGCCCTTTCAATAGGTTTCTTTCTTTTTTTTTCATTTCACCTTCGCTAGCTTCTTATATTTGTAAATCCATACATATTTCTTTTTTCGTTTATCCGCCATTCGGTTGTCGCAGCGCCGTAGTCGCCGTGGAATCGACTGAGCGAAGAAAGTGTACACCTATAGAGTGAGCTGTGCGAGAGGCACGACAAAATACGGAAGAAAGGGATGAAAAGGAAGAAACTTTCGATAGGCAAGCTGAACAAATGTTGAAGCAAAGTTTAGCTTTCACCGACGACTACGCGCCAATTTTTTTTCCCCCTACTTTTCTGTCGCCTCTCTCTATCTTATTCCCTGTGCTTCCATCCAGCGCTGTAAGGAGTGCCCGTATATATTGAGCCCCATTGATGGGTTCTTAAATTTAGCTCTCCACGCCAGTTTGCCCCTGCTACTGCTGTGTGGTTGTTGTTCTTGTTGCTGTGCACCGAGCTGTAAATACAAGACGAATGGGCAAAAAAAAAAACAAACAAAGGCCAAGTTCTGCAAGTTCTGCAGGCGCGCAAAATTTTTGCTCGCCGCTCTGGCGGAGTGCACTCAAGATTTGTCTTCCCTTTTTTTTAGTAGTCCTCGTTTAGGTTCAGAATATTCCTTTCCTTATATTGTCTTGCTTCCCGCCTTGCACAAGCCTACCAAATTTCTCTAACTTTTTTTTTTATAGTTTCTTGCGCGCTTGATTTCGGCGTCAGTAATACATCGTCCTGTGGCCACAAGGTATCCCGGTTGCGATCTTTTTTTCTTCTGGCACGCTCTTTCGCCGTTCGTAAATTGCCAGCGGGATTAAATATGACTGGCTTTGGGCAAATCTCCACTAATTACGGAGCTACCGGCTCACCGTCTCGCTTTCTTTAGACCTAAGTCTCCGTTATATCAATTTTGCACAGGACGGCGCCTTTATGGTCTCTAACAAAGCTTCAGTCAGAGTCGAAAGTATTAATGTAATAATATACTTTAGGTCTACATGTCTAAACAAAATTCGTCTCATTGTTCTCATTGTCGCTGCTTATTATGTCGCTTCGTACTGTGGTTCGACCCTCGAATACAAATGAACACGCATAGTTGGCATCCCTACAAATTTATGATGTAATAGCTCGCTCACAGTGAAGCCAAGGCAAGCGGGTTTTAACACTGCTTGTGCTGTAGAACAGATGCAGTAGAAAAACATGGACGGTCGCTTAGGGAAGAAGATTAAGAATCACATGATCACTGTCTATACTTCTGAGTATAAAACGCCAAGGCACACACATACACCGCACTAAAGCAATCTTTCAATATATGCGTAGTATTAGGCTGCCAAGCGGCTGCTCAGGACACCGAGCACTTAGGGATCAACCTATACTCCAGCTCCTCTAGAACACGCAACTCCCCTTCGACCAAACCGTCGCTGATGGTGATCTCACACGGTAATTTACTTAAAGGGCACGCGTATCGACCGCTATTCTGCAGGCTCGCGTTATTGCACCCTTTTCTCCGATCCCCCAAGCAAAGAAGGAAATGCGATCGGGTTGAAAGTATAGGCAACCTTAGAGGGCCGCTATGGCTGCGGGAAATGCTGCCCGGCGAATATAAGCAGATCAACACAGCCTACAAATAAAGGGAAGACGGGAAATAGATGCACAGGAATAAAACAAAATGGCGAGCTATCCCTATACCGAGGCAAGAAAGTGCACTTTCGGCTGCCGCGCAAAGCTTCTTCGAAACCAAATGGGGTGGCGTAAAGGATGGAAAGAAGAGCAGCGGTTTCTTTGGGGGAGGAGAACCAACTGCGTATAGCTCCTGAGCGAGGCTCTCCCTATTCGGGAGCTTGGCAAATCTCCTCCCGTTCGAAACAGGCCGGGCAGGAAACAGTCGCGAAAGCCCCCAAACTGTTCATTTGCGTCGAAAAGGGGGAAAAGCCTTGCCAGAGAAGCCCCATAGTAAAGAGGGGGCTGAGAAGAGGCGGGGAAAGGGGAAAATAGGAGGAAGAAGCAGAAGACGAGGGAAAGGAGGGGAAAACAAAGGAGCGGACAAAGGAGCCGGAGCCCCGTAATTCGATAGAGAATCCACCGCCGTTTTCAACTCGTGTGGGCACGCGGCTTTGCTTTGAGTCAGCGACGTTGCGTGTACAGAAGAAGGGGAAAAAAGGATAGGAAAGGTCCGAGCTTGAATCCCATGCTGAATCCTTCGAAACGAGCTGGTGTATACTTACTATTGAGGAAGGGGTTATGTCTCTTTTTTTTGTTAGTGTGTGCCTCGCACTGATATTTGTGGGTTTCACGGAGAACAGAGTGCAGTTATTCGGCTTGTGCAAAGGAAACGCATTCAGGCTAAACACCGCGCATCGTTCGATGAGACAAACTTTGAGCGGCGGCAGCGGTACGAGGAGCAGCCCGATATATACTTTTCCTCTTTTTATCCCGACCGCCCGACAGGACTGGACATTCGTCCACTGTTTATCGAACCACAGCAGGCGAAGAGAATCTCAGTGCCAGAATCCGATCCTAGCGCAGAGCGGGTGGTCGTGGGAGAGAGTCAGGCAGAAATAAAAGAAACAGGAAAAAAAAGCGAAAGATCAATGATGATAAGACAAAACACACAGCCAGCACCTTGGCCACGGCGCAATGACAGGAGAGAACGTACACCGAGAGAGCTCCATGATAGGGGAAGATAGAAAATAAAAAAAAAGGATAAAAAGGAGGTGCTCCGGCCAGACGTGGCCAAATAGAAGGTGTGTGGGCCGGTTTGAGGGATAGCGCGGAACGGCGGGAAATTGCGGTGCATCGAATTCCTTCCTGTCCGGTCGATGTAAGGCAGGCGTGAGGCTACTCGCTGTTTGGCTGTTGCTATTGTTGTCCGACGCCGAAATACCAGCGGCAGCGAAAGGGACGCCTCTCGGGCGTGCCCAAGCCCACGTGCGGACAGATTGGCGCGTATGTGGATGTACGTCGGATGCGGAGACAAATCATCCCTCGTCCGAGGACGTCTCTTCCGCGTCCGGGCCTTCGTACGGCTCTGGGTATTCACGTGGACGTCACAAGAAGATCTGGTTCGCGCGATGATCGAAGAGCCTACAGCTGCGAGCACGTTTGCTGGGGTAGGAGCAGCGTTCAGTGCTAATAAATATCTCTGTGAGCAGCAAGATTATCGTTACTGTATTTGTATTTAATGTCACAAAAACAAGGCATCATTGCCTACGAAGCCCATGATGATCATTTGATTTCAATGAAGCATGGTCAAATAGTGTTGTTGTTGACGTGACCAAAGACACGTTTTGCCTAGCATTTCGACCCAATGAAAGCCGAGGATCAGCACCGGAGAAAGCTTAGTCCCGTTGGAGTGCCGGTGCAAAACCGGTGGTACTGGGGTTCGAACGTTAAAAGAGTAGAAAACTGAGCTAGTTGGTTCATACTTCTGGGTGGGTGCAGCTTCGTCCTCGTTCTGTGTGTTTCTTTCTGCGTCCGCGTCTTGTTGTTCCTGCTGTACCCACCCAGAAGAAATGAGGTTCGAGCCCCGAACCTCCCCTGTACCAAGTGGGTGCTCAAACAATGGGCCATTGCTGAAGTAACACGAAGATGGAGGGCAATCAGATGCATGGATAGCGTGCAGAATGAGCAGCCAAAAAAGAAGTTTTGAATAATTACTTCCAGCGTCAAAACAGCGGATGTTTATTTTTGATTTAAGCAGTTTGACTGCCGACCAGAGGCACTTATTCTTTTCCGAAACCGACGAAGTGAGCCAAAAATAATTATCTGAGGTGCAGCAGCATTGGCGATGCGCTCAGCTCTAAGCCGATGCGCCAGAGAAGCTGGAGTTATAAAAAGGTGCCTCACTTATGACGGATTCGAAATAAAGGAGCAATTACTAATTTGCATCTATCCAAATGCAGCCACACGGCTACAAAGAAAAGCTATACAGCTTGAACAGAAACTTTGTAACTAAAGAAAAATTAATCCTGGTCCATGGTTCGAACCCGGGACCACCACTTCACCAGAGCAGTCGCTCTGCCAACTGAGCTAACCGGGACGGCTAGCATACGGGGTCTGTTAGAAAAGTATCCGACTTTATTTTTTTTTTTTTTGTGAACACCTGATGGATATGAAACAGGGGCGCTTGCACCAGCCGACCTTGAACCTTCGTGCGCATGTACGAATATTTTCCGGCCTGCCGATAGCGTCAGTCGCTGGGACGCAGCGTTTGAGTGAGGCAGTGCGCAGTGCTCTCGTCGGTTTTTTATTACAAGGAAAACGGTGGAGCGACAGGAGCAGCGCTACTGCATCAACTTTTGCCAGAAACGGGATGACAACCAGGTGGAAACTGTTCGAAATATTTAGTGCGGCTTTCGGTGAATAGGCTATGAGCAGCACACAAATTAAGCAGTGGTACAATTAGTTTAAAGATGGCCGCACATCGGCGGAGAGCGAGCCACACTCCGGTCGGCCATCAACATGCCGAAATGACCAGGTCATTGCCGAAGTGAACGCTGTGGTGATGCGGGACCATCGTGTGACTATCCGAGAAATTGTGGGAGAGGTGGACATCAGCAATTTTTCTGCACATTCTATTATCCCCGAAGATTTGGCCATGGAGAGAGTTGCGGCGAAATTCGTGCCGAAGCTGCTCACGGCGGAGCAAAAGCAGCTTCGTGTTGAAGTCTCGCAGGACATGCTAGATTTTACAAACTGTGACCCCGACTTCATAAACACTATAATCACGGGTGACGAGTCTTGGGTGTACGGGTACGACCCGGAAACCAAATCCCAGTCGTCACAGTGGGAGCATTTCATGTCACCGAGACCAAAGAAGGCCCGCCAAGTGAGCAGCAATGCCAAAGTGATGCTGGCAGCTTTCTTTGACTCCCTCTGTGTGGCACACCACGAGTACGCACCCTTCAGGGTCAAACAATGACCAAAGAGTAATACAGGGACGTCCTCCGTCGCCTACGTGGTGCTGTGCGGCGCAAGAGACCGGAGTTGAGGTCAGCAGGAAATTGGCGCATCCATCACGACAATCTCCTGCACATTCCTCGCACTTGATTGAGACTTTTTTTGGCGAAAAACCAGACTCCTGTAGTTGAACAGACTCCTTACTCTCCTGATATGGCCCCCTGCGACTTCTGGCTGTTTCCCAAAGTCAAGAGGACTTTGAAAGGAGCGCGATTTCAGACAAGACAGGACATTATGGCTGCAACGACAGCTGAGCTAAACTCCATTCCGAAAGAGGCCTTTTCGGAATACTTCCAACAATGGCAGCACCGCTGAGAGAAGTGTGTGGAGTCCCAAGGAAACTACTTTGAAGGTGATTAGGTTTCCAACGCTCCAGTTATGCCAGTTTTTTTTTCTTTGGCCAAAGGTCGGATACTTTTCTAACAGACCTCGTATAATAGGGCGATACGGCCAGCATATGATAGGGCGAGAGACTCGTCCTACCATATGCTGACCGTATCGCACTATCGTATGCTGGCCATCCCGGTTAGCTCAATTCACAGAGAGACTGCTCCGGTGAAGCGGTGGTCCCGGTTTCGAACCCCGGACCAGTAGGAATTTTTCTTTAACTGCGAATTTTTTGTAGAAGCTATATAGTTTTCCTTTGTAGCCGTATGGCTGCGTTTGGGTAGATGAGAATGAGTAATTGCTCCCTTAATACAAATCTACTCCACCTTGAACGATTCGCCTAAACAGTTGACCTATGACGGATTCTATTCCGACACAGTGGCACGTTGACGGAGTTTGTCTGCGGGAAACTAGCTTTATACGGCTGATGCTGCAAAGCAGATAACAAGACTCATTTCATATCTGCCACCCACGCGGTAATCGCCGGCGCTCTTAGCCAAGTCCCAGTGAATGCGATGAGCGCCTAATCAGTCCCGTATATAAAGGGATGGAATACACGGCTTCTGCGCTGTTTAATCTTGACGGCCCGTCCTTTTGTCTTTTCTGTTTTTCTCTCCAGGTTCCTGTTCAAGACAACTGTTCCTGCGTACCTCGCGACGGAACGCAATGAAAAATGTTCTACTGTCGACGCCGGACGTCGAGACAAGAGAGAAAAAGTAAGAAGGAAAGAGAAGTGGTCTATGTTCCCTCTGTGTTACCTAAAAAGGAAGCATAGGCCAGAAAAGTTTCATTATAAGTCGGACAAGAAGGAACAAGAAGGCGAATGAAGGTAGTCTATGATTGGCAGGCTGTAGTAGTTGTACGTGGAGGCCAGCAAACTGGCGATAGGGATTGAACAGGTCCGTTGCGACATACAAGGCCCGCCGTGATTGAACCTTTTCTTCTTGACTGCTTTGTTTCAGTTTTGGTTCGCTCCATCTTTCTGACTCCCTCTCTCCGACTCTCTTTCCTTTCTACTTTTTTTTTCTTTTTCGGGGATTTAACGATCCCTTTAATAATTCTGAGCGCGGGTTCTGTGTTTCACTGTTCCCGCTGTGTCCGTTCCGTTCTTTTCAATCCTATTGCAAAGTAACAGCGCGGATATCCAAATTGGCGGCTGTGTCTTTATTTTGCTGCACGATCGTTCAGCTAACGGCGGCTCTGGCCACGTGTTCGTTTCCGTTTGATGACCGGTGCGTTACCTTAATGGCAACGCAGTTCTCTGCAACTGTATGTGGAAACTTCGAAAGATTCGTCGTTCGTCAATACTCTAAGGATATGTGCAGATGATACGGTAGTAATATTCATTCGTACTAATGCTCCATGTCGTTGCGATTTAATTTCAACCACTAAGGTTATTTGAATGAATGCTTTGTTTATGTACGCCCATCAATGTAGTTTATTGGAAGCGAAATCGGTGAAGAAGACGCGTATGCTTGTACTTTATAATGCTGCTCTCTGTAATTGCCCACAAAGGATCAGGCTTTGTGTTTGTTTCAGGCTGTGTTGAAAAACTGCGGTTAAATTAAGTATTGTCGCTAACATCACGTTCCGTAAACTTTTGAGTAAGTGTTTCCGAATAATTAAGCACACCAATCTGAATCCGGGAAGCAATGTTTCCAATTAACCAAGCAGGCCTGTTTTCTGTAAAGGCAACAGGCCTATCAATACCTCATTTCCGCGTTCGCTAATCAGCGCAGCTCTAACCACGAGAATAAAATTGCGACTAGCCGTCATGTAATGCCACACGATAGTGTATAATGTTTTCATCGCTTAGGCATCGAATTCCTGTTCTGCTATTAAGCGAGTCAGGTTTCGCATGATAATACACTAACCTGATCAAATTCCTTTAACGCTTCGTACCTTCCCTAAGAGTATTTTTCTTTCGCGCCGTCTTTACGATGACATAAAACCAGTGCCACCGGCTGGATCGCGGGCACGATGGTGCGTGCAGCTAAGCGGCCGTGCACAAAGCAGTATAATAAACGGGATCTCGTCAAACCACACGCGATGCAGGGAGCGCTGCAAGGGCAGTGGTTTGAGCTCGCCCCCTACTCTTCCTCTCCTCCTCTTTTGCCCTCTCTCTCGTTCTTTCTTTCTCTCCCAAGCACCCAAACTCCGATGTTAACCGCGCCAGAGAAGTTCCAACGCTGCTTCGTCTATGGCGGCGGCAGTGCGGGTCAAACTGTCGACCTCCTTTAACGCTTCGCTCAGGCGGACCGTGAATGCAGGACAGTTCGAGTGGCTTGTCTAATTTTATCCGCTCTTCTTTCTTTCTTTCTTCGTTCTTTCTCTTTTTTTTTTCTAGGTACCCGTATTGGTTTTCTTTCTTTTTTCCTCCTCCACTTTGAAGCAGGAGCTGTGCGCCTCCGGGAGATGCTGCCCGTTCGCCGCTCACATCAGCGAAGGCCGGGGTTAATTTGGAGAGACTTTACGTCCTCTTTTCTTCCCTCACTCTCTTTCTTTCTTTTCCTCTTTCTGGTCGGCGAGGGGCCCGAATTCGATTCACGTGTGATACGGTGAGCGAGCTTGGAGTGCGTGCCGGTTTGGGATGTGTGTGTACACGGTGTATGGGCGGCTGCTCCTGCCTAGGCAATTGATCGTCCAACAACGCCCCCCCCCCCCCCCCTCCCCGTACCTCTTCTCGCCACTTCTTCACTATTTTTGTTTTTGTTCTCTTCAGTGCGGTATGGCCTGTGTCCTTTCCTGCCTTCTTTTATGTTTGTTTTTATACTATTAGTCTCGGTAGGTAGCGGCGGTGGCAAGGGTGTATCAGCCAGACTAAAGGACCCCGTTGGACAAGAGCCTGGAACCAAAGAGCATCGATTCTTCGTCCTACTATAGTTTCGGTTTTGGTATTTATGTTCCTCATTAGGATTGGCTCTGCGCTCTTGAGTAGTTTGGAGCGTCCCGTTTGCTTCGGGTTTTTCCTCTCTCTTTTTTTTTTTATCTTTCTAGCCCTGAGTGTGTTCGAAGCCGTGCTTTTATGCCGCGGAACTTAGTTAAGGGCCGGTTCATTAGCCGCGTACGTAAATCACGCCAGAACTCTTCGATGAAAAGAAAGTAAGCAAGGAAAGGTAGCCGAAAAAATAAACAGACATAGGAGAGATAAGCAGGAAGGTAGGAAAAAGAAGACATACGTTTTAGGAGCGGATAGAGTGAAAGGATGCGACTTTATAATAAGATAGTGTGCCATGCACTATAAACACAAATATGCCTATGTGGAAGTAAAAAAGGAAGTGTGCGGAGTGCGTAATGCTGAGGACGGCAGGAGATCTGGGAGGGGACAGTATCTAACAAATGAAGAAATGTGCCAAAGTGGTGCAAATTACCTCTCTGATCTACAGTTTCTGCGTAAATTTCGGCGTTTAAATAAAACGCACAGATGCTGTTGCGCTTTGCTACGATGCTCCATGGTTTGAGTTCTGAAATACACAGGGTCGTCGTCCACAATTATACCGTATTCATTATTAACGTAAATTATTAATCATCCTGTACTTTGCAGATTCGTGTGAGAACCTTAGCGGTAGTTTTCAGCTGGCCGCTAGGGGCGCCGACTAAACGAGAAAAAAGTTGCTTTCTATTCGAACTTTAGCAAAGCTTGTGCCAGCTCTCCAAGAATTTAGACATTTTAACTTTCTTACTGTATCAGTAAATTATGAGCGGTAAGTGCGTATTTTTCTTAGCGAGAGCCGAGCTGAGTAAGGCGCCGTCGCGACCACATACGAACGCGGAATTATGAAACGGGCTACCGGACAAGTCCTCGGCCAGACGCTTGCATGCGGTCAAGCACGAACCGATCATTACTCACAGCACTCGACTTACTAATTTCTGCCAGCAAGATAGTGATCGCTCCTCGCTTTTCGTTTAACTGTAATATCGAAGCCGCTATACAATGACAGCTCTCTGCATAACTTGAGCTCTGTCTGCGTCACAGAAAAAAGAAAGAAGAAAATCTTCAAGGTGGCGCTGCTGGGGTCACGTACAGTGCCCTGAATACATAACATCATTTCGTCGCTGCCTCACCCGCTGGGCAGAAAAATGAGAAAAAAAAAGGGAAAATGAAAAGAAAAAGCGCTTACGTTCTATGGTTCTGGAAAAAACAGCGGAATTCGGCCGAAAAGACGTCGCCTAGGCGAGCTGAGGAGGCGGCACAAGAGCGCTCCGCGGTGCGTGCTTTGATTTCTTGACACTGTCTCATCGGGCTTTACGCGAGAAGAGAGAACCGCCAGTATCGGGGCGTACAAGCTAAGTCAAAACAAAACTAAAACAAAAAAGAACTTCGAGAATGAATGTACAATCCGCTCAGTCTCGAATGTAGGTTGCGGATTGAGAAGAGCCTGGCGGAGATCGGATCTTACGACTTTTTTTTTTTGCTGCTTTGTTTCGTCATCCGGGTCTTTTTATTATCATCGGAGCACGTTCGTCTTTTTTTATTTTTAATTCCTTCTTTCCGACTCCTGTTAGATTCATCAGTCGCGTCAAGGTTATAAGACACCGGAGCACGGCGCGGTCACGAAACTGGTTTCTCCCTAATTTATATGTTTGATTCCGTCGGCCTTATACCCAGCCTTCTTTTCACATTTCCTTTTGTTTTTCTTTTTCCACGTTCTTTATGCGGACTGCCCTGTGAGACGAGCACACCGCCTCGGCGCGCGCACGGAGCGCCGTCTATTCCGTGCCGGCGGATCCAAAGAAAATCGTTCGAGTCGGCCGCATACGTGTCCGCAGGCTTCATCGTTCTCGTACACAGCGCACGTTCTTATACATCTAAGCTAAATGGAAGGAGAGAGAGAGAGAAATAAAGAAGAAATATACGGCGGAAAATAAAAAAAAAGACTTTCTGACGTCGATGTGACTGTCAAAACGGCTCTCGTTAACGCATGACATAACTGTCTGTCGAGATATACACGTCGAGCCACGAATTCGGTGCACCACCTTGAAATCTGGGAGAGCGCGGACTCTGCCACGTGGTCGGATCGGCGTAAGAAAGTAGTCCCAAATGCGCGCAGCGATACAAATGGAGCTCCTCGCCCGCTTTGCGAACAAATCGGGGTACCTGGAATTTGAGAACTGGTAACGCGAACTGACTCTGCGCGAGAAATAAATAGAGAGATGAATAGAAAAAAGACAAACATGCAGACAGCTGAAATAAATGTCCGGATAAGCGGCGCAACGACTGACTGGTTCTTGAGAGCCGTCTCTCGCTCTTCTGATTGGACCAGATACACACGGCCGCTGCTTTGACAGCGTTGCAGGGATTTACCGATACGGAATGTAAGGCGATGTGTGCACGCTTCGCCGGCTCGCGTAATAGAGTTTGTTTTTTCTTTCTTTCTTTTCTCTTCCCTTCATCATCTAGTGCCAGGTGGGGGAGCTATTTATCTCTCGTGATCCGCGATATCGTCGTCGCCGACGCTGGGTACGACGTTGGTGATTCGAGACCGGATTCTGTTTGCGTTCTCAATGAAAGCCTTTCGGCACTCGTTCCTTTTTTTTTTTCAGTCAACACCCCGCATTCTTTAGCTAATGTATTCCTTAACTAGTCCGCCCATTAGGAGAATTTTCAGATTACCATGGCACGAGGGAAGTCGAGGGCAGATATGAAAGGCTCTGAGTTGGAAGCCGGTAAATCATTAAAAAGCATAGGCGCCGCGGTATAGTGGAAATTTTAGTACTAAATATGATCTTTTTTAGACGCTAGCTACGTGATACGAAAAATCAATGGCAAAATTTTCGCGCTTCCAAAAGTACATCTTAAAGCTGAGGCCGCACCTCCTCGTCCTGATGGAAATACCTCTAAGACTGGTGGGTGATGTCAGTACAGGCCATGAAGCCAACAGGAACCGATCCTTATCAAGAGAGTTCAGCCTCACATGCTCCCAGGATCATCGTAATGTCAACCTTTCTTCTAGAGTCCTCGAAAACCACAAAATTTGTCGTTACAGATGTCTTCATAAAATCAGCAGCCATTCCGACCAGGCACATTACTGGTGCTCCGCACAGGCTTTCAAGCTTTACGTCACAGTATTTTTCTACCCACCGTCACGACTGAGGAAGACAGCGCCTCTAGGCTCCCGTTAGGTTTCTTCGAAATAACTTTCGCTCGGGGTCGTGCTCAGTTTGCTTAGCTTCAGGCGAGGGCGATACACTGGCGAGCGCAGAGGGGAGGGAATGTTTTTAAGCACGGTGTCTGGCGCGTCTGCACTTAAGGGAATGTATGGGATCCTAAAGAGCGTAAGAGCGAACCGACGTTGTACGTAGGCTTACTGCTGCTTTTGAACGTCCGCTTCCGCCTAACCTTCGACCTCACGAAGTAAGTGCTATAGCGTTAGAAAGGCATCAAGCACGGGGGTGCATTTGAACAGGGCGGGCCGGCCACGTACTATAGGCTTGTGTTTGAACAGCTGCAGAAGAGCACCGGACGCACCAAAGCGGAACTGAACTCGCAGGGTCGCTTCTGGAAGCACAGGACTGACCACCTTACACGCCTAGTGCCTGTCCTGCTTGTTCTTTAGGGGCTCCGTGTTCATGTATACTTAATGCACAAGTCATGTTCTTTAGGTGCACCAGACGGACGTGACATTAAAAAGCAACAAAGTTTTTTTGTCGCTTTCTGGATGCCTTTCAGAGTCGGCTTCCAGTTCTCTGCTCTGAAGCGAGCTAAACGTATCTAGTTAGAGGCCTTGACCAAATTAATGCGTAGAGCGCGAAACGAAGTTCCCGTAAGCAGCTTCGGATGTCGCTTATGGAAGTGAAAGACTGCTTTTTTTTTAGGTGTGCATATTTCTCGTGTTCTTTTTCCTTCTTTTTCGGCATTGGTGACCGCAAAAAAGAATGTTTTGCTACGAGCTAATTTAGAAAGGTCTCGTCAAAAGGTAAAAATATCATAAAATAAAAACTTCGTGCGGCATATATAACCAAACAAGTGCAAACCTTCTTGCTATCGATTGCGCTTCTACAGCACTATATTTACGTGAAAGTGTATAGAAAGGTGTTTCACTTGGTACATTGGCTCCTAGAAATATTTATTCACAACTTTCAGCTGTTTAAACGTCATCAAAGCGGATCGCCAATGCATTATTGCGAGGCAATAATTAGAGTAGTCCCTAACTACAAGAGACTACCATTCACAGCGCATTTAAGCTGGATGCGAACAACCATCGGGTCTTCCAGTGTATTCGCTACTCTTAGAATGGCGAACGTAATGTGCCGACTCTCCTATACGTAAGTCTAAACCTTGCCTCGTCTAGACCTAGGGCATGGTCCAGGCCTAGGTCTAGACCTTGCTTTCTAGTCGCATAAAACAAAATTCCAAGAGGCAAAGAAGTAATAACGCATATCCACTCGCAATGCTCTCAAAGCGCCGACCTCGGCAAAACGCCCCTCCGGCACCGTCTAATGCTTTTCTCTTTATGGCGTAAGAGCGGCAACAAAAAGTGCCATTCGATTGTGCAAAGCCGTGTCGTTTTTCCTGCGCGACAAAGGCACTCAGGGCGGAATGGCATGTATTGTGCACTTCGTGGTGCTTTATGGCGACACATATAAACCGTGCAATAGGAGAAAAGCGCTCTTACTATACTCGCTTGCCATTTCCTTATTTCCTTTTCTGTCCCGAATTCAGGCAGCAGCCGTCTGGACCGCGTACGATACCGGCTGCGTGCGAGTTTGTTTAATAAACGCCCGCAACGAAAAACGACGACAAGAACTCGCCGAAAACTATCGCGACAAAGCGCGACGCCGCCTACGTTCCGAGGTTGCGTAAGCTTTCTAAGACCTCCCGTTTATAGCTTGAAATGCTTTGCTCTGCTCCTTCCTCCCCTATCCCCCTCCTTCCCACAAACACACGCTCTTGTCGGTCCTGATCCTGAAAAATACGTCCATAAGACCTACGGTAGCAGATGTAGACTACGGAGGATTGCGTGAGACATTATGAGCACATGCTGACTGACACACACGTCCCCGAAAAAAAAAATAAAGAGAGAGAGAGGCCAAGAAAGCAGTATTCGCCGCAGGCAAGCGTGGGAGCATTGGCTTGAGCTGCGGTGCTTATATTGTAGCGGAAGACGCATTCCATGGGAACCGCCCCGAAGGGTATTCGCAGTCTGATACGAGCACTCCGCCGCCGAACACATCGACCTGTGCTGACAGGTCGATGGGTTTGCCAGTTGCCTGCTTCTTTCGTTACGGCCCTGGCTTGGATTTCAGAGACATGGAACCCTCGTGCAAGGCGGTGCAGAATCATCCGCGGCTTTTGAGTATTAGAATAAGGTGGTTAGGTTAGATTTTTCAGAATTTGGCGCGGAGACGAAAAATAGTCTTCAGTGGGGAGCTCGTAAACTCTATTTTATCTCACTATATTACTTGCCGTAGATTGGAAGCTACGAGCTGAAAGTGACGCATTCTATTAATGTACAGTCAGGCCGGAATGAAACGCGAACAGAGCATGTCAAGAAAACAAAATATTTTACCAGCCTACTTTCAGCTGAAGTGTACAACTAGCCTGATTCATGTGTCTGGGTAAAGGGCCTACTGAAATGCATAATCGAAAATAGGTTGTAAAGGAATATCTCGCTGTAAAGCAGAAATGTATGACATATGCGTGTTCGCGTTTCATTCCGGCCTGACTGTACATTGCGTCGAGTTTATGAGCCAATCTCTGGAAGCATTCGCTTTGCGCTCTTAGCTTTCTCGGTACTGCAAGAAGTAGTGAGATGACATATATAGTTTTCTTGAAAACCAAGCAAGTGAAATCGTTTAGGTAGCTTATCTTGATTACCCTAGTGCTGCACCTATCTGGGCGATTCGCCGCCGCACCGGCATCTCCACCTGCTAGCCTAATTGCGCTTTATTAGAAAGCGACCGAAATTATCCGCACAACGTTTGCAACTGATTAAACAAAAGCGTAATTTTATAACTTCCGTGACATGTCTAGCGTGGCCAGTGTGAGCCGATGACACAGGCTATAGCCAGCATGACAAACCTCTCTTGATAACTTTTAAAGCTTTGATACTCCGTCAACTATTTTGCACTGCAATAATTATACATAAATTTTGCTTTTCTTACCGCAAGAATTTTGATGATTTTGAATGTTGCACTTCGTAAATGCACGCTTCACATCATCTTCAGCCTAGCCCATTCATATTTGTTGGTATTCTAAACATGGCCCCTGCTAATTATGCTAAGGGAATCATGAGGCACATTTAATGTTTATAGCATCCTTATATTTTCTGACCGATTAGTCTTGTATGTTGTTGCCATGTTCGTACTCTGCACACGAAGCATTTACGAATAAATGTCAGCGAATGACTTCTTCAAATGTGAACCCATTTATTTATCATGATAATGTTTGAGGGACTTTTTTTTTAGCTCCTGTGTTTCTGCTATTCAGTGAAATTTGCTTCCAAGAGGTAAACATCTTGAAATGACTTCAGTTACTTGCGCAAAACGGTGAATAACGATACGACAATGTGGCGTACAGCCCACGGCAGGACAATCTCAAAGGAGCACACAATACATACGATCAAATATAGACTGAAAAGCGTCGAGGGTTGGAACCCGGCGCGATTTCTTAGAGTACAAGCCAGGCGAGAACCATTATACGCTTTACAGTTCTTCGAAATTTTACAACGGACCAGAGCACATTTCGAAAACTACTGCAACTAAGTCATTCTTTCGAGACCATCGAGCAGTTGCATTGAAAGCTTGGTATGAAACGCGAAAGTGGGCTTTGCCGCTTACAGGGCAGTTACGTGGTGAAGCAAGCAGTGCGTCTTTTGTGTCTACCGTTCAATGGCCAGCTGCTCCAAGCCGAGGCAGCATTTTCCCAAAAGGGGGAAAAAAAAGGAACAGCTAAGGTGACATTACGGGGAACCTGTTAAAATATTCATTGTTCGAGCTAGAACCATACTTCTGCGCAGCCCCCAAAGTTCGTATATTTCAAACACTCTGCCTTCATTAGTGAGCGGGCTGCTCGAAATGTTGCGGGGTTTTTATGAAACATAGCCCAAGCCGTACTGACGGTCCCGACGGTTCTGGAACTTTCTGTAGAAGTACGGACCTGCCAGACAGGGATCAAAGGATTCGGGCTGTTGGTAAGTGTTGGAGTAAGCCGAACATGGTCACATTGCTTTATCATCTTTGACGTTTGCGGCACAACGCAACAAAGCTTCTACGGGGTGAAGCAAGCTTTACGATACGAAGCCGAACGAAGACAACTAACTTAGCAAATATACCAAGTTAAGGCTCATGTTAGGTTAAGGTAAGAGCACAAGTTTAACAGCGTATATTCTTCAAGCAACTGTAAGATTACTCCGCACCGAAGCGAAATTATCGCACGTGTAAAACAAATGAGACAAGGAGTGAAGAGAAGACTCTTTCTGCCGTTGTTCGCATCTCAAGCATGCACGCAGTTCATTTTAACTCTCTTTAAGAACGTTCTACAAGCAAATAACGCGATTAATCCACCAGCGAGTCTTGGCTGAAGACCATTATGCGGGCGTTTGCGCATCCCTCGGCAACAACATGCGGGCTCATTTAGGAACACTGGAGATCTCTTTCCCGGAATTTATTCTTGCTTTAAAATCAACGCGATGTAAAGCAATCAACCTTGCTTCCTTTATATATTCTAAAAGTAACAAGGAGGTTTGTGCCCAGGAAGCCCGGGTTTACTAGGAAAAAGGGGATATTTATTTTTTTTTTTAAAGAAAACACTCTGCGACCCGCAATTTCCGGTGCTGAACCCGTGGGAAAAAGTGCCAGGCGTGCAGCCACGCAAGCTTTAGAAAGCTTTATAAGCTTTATAAAGGAAGCGTAATAACCTCAAGAAAGTGCGTCGGGCCATGCAGAGCGCTTGACGGCGTGCTCAAGCAGCTGTCCGTTTTTTTGTGCTTGGCGCGTTTGAAGTGAAAATAAAAAAGAAACAATGCTTGGAACGGGACGCGTGAAAGCTCTTTTTGTGTTTGGTGAGGATGCTCGCCGAATTGTCACCCGCCGTCGAGCATGCCCCGTGGAAAAAGTCATTTCCCAATCCCGAACGCGCTGCCGATCCGCGCACCTCACTGCAGCTACAACGTTTACTCTTCGAAAGAAAATTGTTTTGTTTAGTTTGCGCCCGAACAAGATGAAGGATTAAAAACGCGTCGATTTTTTTTTCTTTTTCTTTACCAGTTAGTCTCTCGAGTGCTTAGTGAGCGGGCGAGCGTCTCGAATTCGGGCTCAGTGTCGTGTGCTTGTATTAGCTTCCTTTTATGTGTTTTATTTCGAGGCACATCAAACAACGCGTCACAAAGTCGGAGTACAGTGTATGCGCGTTTATTACCGTCATCGATCAAACTTTGCCACGTCACACTCGCGGGTTGCTGTTCACTTTTTCTACTTTGTTTCTAGGCTTCAGTTTTCTCCTAAAAGTAGCCGCTTCGCCTACACTGAACGCCGCGTGGTGTCGGGGACTATGGGGCGCCATCGAATCTTAGACCTTTAGCTTTCTAACTAAATCTTTAATCTTCTTTATCCTTCCTCCACCGCCTAAATTAGCTGGTAGATATTTATTGTTCGAGCTTGCTACTCGCTGCGAGTTATTTCTTCCGTGTTTTTGTTTGACCGGAAATCGCACTTCATGTTCTGGTACCCTCGCCCAACACTCACGAAAGCTGTGGGAGCGTACGCTTCAGATCATCCTTATTCCATTCATTGTTAGCAACCATGATGTGGATATTTAGATAAGCCACAAAAATTTGTTTTAGCGAGGCAGTGTAAATATAATGGTATACACGAAAACAGTGAGAGGCGCTAGAATTTTGCGATAAAAGTTTATGGAATGAACGTGAAATGTATTTTTTGACAGGAGAGTTCAGCACTACGCATACCTGATGTCACGTGGGAGAGAGCGGCATCGACCTAGATATGCGCTATCGGCCCGTCCATTGTCACCTAATGCAGGATTTATGATCAGCCAGCTCGTGATACAAAAAACAGTCCCTCGAGTATTGCCATCTTTATAGGTGCAAATGTGACGTCATCACTTTAACTCCACCCTTCAAAGCCTTTACACGTGCTTTTGAAAGTGTCCGTGCTTCATTGCGAATATTTTAGTCTATTGGCTGCCAGTTCGTGCTAACAAGGACTGATACTATTCAAAAGCTGAACACGCGGACGGCAGCGCGCGTTCTCATCCTGTGTAACGTTGCCGTGCATAAGCGAAAATTGTTGTCAGCGTTTAGCAAGAATGAACGACCACTTACCATGCTTTTCTTGCGATACTGGCAAGAGCACGAGGCGTTGTTGTCGTCAGCGGAGGGCGAGCGTCGTTTTCAGTCAAGCACGCCGAGGTTGCAGAGAACGTCGGAGCGGCCGGAGACAGAACGGCAAAACAAAACAAAAACAAAAAAGAAAACGATGAACTCTCAGCGACGTCAACAGTGCGCTTCGTCGGCCACCGGCTCAGCCATAGAGGTTAGGATAAACTGTCCTTTTTTCCACCCCCGCGCGCGCGCGCCTCTCTCTCTTCTTCTCGGCTGTGGCGCGATCTCGGCGATCCGCCGGTTATCCCAAGTCCTCCGAGGAAGAAGAGCAAGACAGGCCGATGGGCGGCTGGCACGCGACGTACTACGCTGCGCTCTGGGCGAGCGTCGATTGACCAGCATCCGCTGGGGTCCACCTGTTTTTAAGAGGTGTCCTCTGCCCGCTTCCGCGCCGGCACGCCGCCCACTGCGCCTGCGCAGACTCTTTCTCCTCCTCCTCTTTTGCGCCCCCCTCTCTCTCTACCTCCTCCGGTTTCGCTCTTTCACTCGCTCCCCACCTCACCCCTTCGCCTTCCTCGCCTCCTGCCCCTCGCTCTTTTACCCTCTCTTCACGCGGCGATCTCGCTTTCCCTTTCTCAGGCGGCCGCCGCTGCACGGCCCAATCGAAGCTGAGCCCGTATGGGGGCAGAAGACAGCGACGGAGACGCCGACACTTCTTGCCGAGGAAGCGCACCCTGGCCTGTCTCGTTTCATCCCGCAACGGAGGGGCGCAGAAAATGCTTCCCCCCGCCACCACCACTAGCGATCTCGAAGGAAGAAAAAAGTGCGATGAAAAAGTCCGATATTACCTTCGAACGCCCCTCCCCCTTCTCTTCCCGTGTCCCCCTCATCTCGCCTTGACGCACACACGCACGCACATCCTCCACAGCACGAAATGAACCCTGAAACAAAGAAACACAGCTTACGGAAAACGGCGCGTACGCACTGTAGCAGCGGCAGCAGAAGCAGGAGAGGGGACCAAAGGCAGCAATTGCGGCTGGCCAGAGAAAGCAGAGCAAAACTCTACGCGTTTCGCACGCGCCTGCCGCGATCGGATCACTGTTGCGTTTTGTTGTCTGATGCCCTTCCCCTCCCCGATGAGCTTTCTTCTTTTTTCTTCATCGTTCACTCCTTTTTTCTGTCCTTCCTTCTGTTTTCTTTTCATCGCACCGCGCTCAGGTATCTTCGGCCTTCTGAACGCGCACTTCCACGCGTTCGCTCTCTCACCCTCGCAGCCGCTCCCCTCACCCAGACGAGCGCGCACTTGGAGGGGCGCCGTGTTGTCTTCTCAGGCGCTCGCTTCGCTTTTTCGCCGGCCCAGTTCGATTCACGGCGAACATTGTAGAGACTGGTTGACTTATCGTCTCCGGGCCGAAGAAGCAACGACGGCCAAAGCGTACAGCAGTGGCAGCAACAGCAGCAACGACGGCGCACAACAGCGAAGAGTCGATGTGCCGCGCCGAGACGGCGGTGGTGGCGGTTTGCTGGCTGGCCGTGTTGTGCGTGAAAGAATGAAGCGAGCTGGGGTGGCTTTAAAAGCGAAACAGCAAATAAATAAACCGAGAAGGGCGAAAGAAAGAAGCGGCGATGTAGAGTGGTTGTATTGTTTTGGGACGGGCACTCTCTCGTGGGCTGTTCTTGTATTGTTTAGGGTTTGACGCTGGGAGCAGTTTGAGGCGATGCGCTCTGCCCGCAGTAATGGCACCGTTTCCGAGGGCTTGAGTTATCGTCCCGAAGAGCGAAACGTTTTCAGCCTCTGAAAGGTTAAACATAGAAAAAAGGAAAACAACAACAAAACAGCGAAACGGGAGGCAAAGAATAAGAGAGAAGGGGAAAAACTGGCGGTTCGGGGATAAAGGTACGGCAGCGAAAGATCGGAGCCTGAGACGGAATTGAAATCTGAGGTAGACGCGTGGAAAGAAGAAAAAAGAAAGGGTAGTAACAATGAAGAAGAATTCATCTGGAAAGACGGAAAATGGAAGAGAAGCGCGCAGTGTCGGGAAGTGCGCTGCGTACGTGCTCTATTGTGCGTTGTGCCCCGGCGATCATTGTATACAAGGCTATTTCGTCGGTGAAAAGCAAAACACGAAAAAATGAACAGCAAGCAAGAAAGCAAACAAGCCAACAAACAAACAAGAGAGCAAGTTCCAATGGACCAAAAAGGAATCAAAATGAGGAGGCAAAGGGGAGAGAGAACGTAATGAAACCGTCGCCATACTCTCTGGCCGTCTGTAGTGTTCCATCCGGCATCCTCAAGGGAAAGCCAGCAGTGGCAAAGTTACGCGAATCTGAGGTCTGCACCTCAGACACCAGTCTTACTTTTTTGTTTGTTTCTTTACTTCTTTACCTGCACTTCGTCGAGCACATTTGTGCCAGATTTCATTTGAGGCTGCGTCAAATGAGAAAAGGCTGGTACTGGGGTTGGAAGGCGAGGAGGCGGGAGTCGGAAAGAAAGGCAGATTCAGAAGCGTGGAATTCTTAAATCAGAATTCGAATCAAGCGTCGTCGTCGCGTCGTCTTCCACCTCGCCTCAACTCTGCAGCTTTGAGAAAAAACTCTGCGCATTCCTGGGTAGTGCCCTTCCCCTCATTCTCCCTCTTTCTCTTTCCAAGCGTCGCGTGTCGTCTTGCTCCTTCTTGTACCTTACAACTCAATTTTTCCTTCTTTGCGCCTTGCTGGCTGCCTCCTTGTTTGTGTGGCTGGGTGTTCTTCTTCTGTTTTCTCTATTTACCTGCGGTGTAATCTCGTTCATGGTTCGGGGCGCTTTCAGGAGAGGGGGAAGGGGGGGGGGGGGGGGCTCCCACAGCGCCCTTCTCGCGCGCGCTGTCTTCCTGCTCTGGCAGGGCGAGGAATTCCTGGCGGCGAGAGACATGTTTATTAATGAGCTCCCCCGTGTTACCGTAACCGTCTTGTAACGTCCGCACGCTGGTTATTCTCTCGGGCCGGCTCCCGCGAGATGAGAGAAGAAAAGAAAAAAGACGTTGCGGAAGTCAAGTGGAAGATGTATGTGAAAAGGAAAAGAGCATTTAGAAAGAAGTATTAAAAAAAATAGACGCAGAAGAACGCGTCTCTCCTGGCTCTAATGCGAACTTGGCGCCGATGGTTGCGTCCTGACAGTAACTTCAACGAAGTGGCCGTGTACAGCCGGTTCGCTGTCAGCGTGCAAATCGAAACAGCGAGAAGAAATAAAAAGACGGGAAGAAAGAAAGGGGGAGGGAAGAATGCGAAGAATATTTTATTTGTCTGACACTGTGTCCGGTACGTCGCGAGGCATTAAAGAAGTTTCGACAATTTTTATCTGTGCGTTCGTTCAGCAACCGCACGCTACGTGTTACGCAAGAGGGCCGTATGTCGCGGAGGATACGGCTAGCAAAGCAGCTTATGAAGACATGTGGCGGACGCACATTGAGATCGATATTCGAGTATCTCGAAGGGATTCTGTTTCGTAATCAGTGCATGATGGCCACCCAAGCAGCAATCAGCCCACTATTGGGAATGAGTGGCGCCACTATCGTCCTGTGTAAGGCCGGCCTTTCCCAACACATTTACAATATTGGGCCGACTAGCTGTGCTGCCGGGGCAGTGTATCGGCAGAGACTCCGTAAATCTAGATTAGCGCGCCACGGGTCCGTGGCGTGGACAGAAGCGTCATGGTTAATAGGGCACTTTGGCGCTGCCAGTTCATAGGAGTGGCCACTTTCCTAATTCTCAGATTACCTTGCACTAACTTTCCCCAACTCTATAGGTAACATATAAAGATGGGCCCGCTGAAGAAGAAATATGATTAAGTAGAACGTGTTGTCGGGCTAGTTGGTTCAATACTTCAGACACGGCAGTTGCGCGAAACACACCCACACAAGACAGGTTACGGGACGAGCGCAAGTCCCGTATCCTGTCTTGTGTGTGTGTGTTTCGCGCAACTGCCATGTCTGAAGTATTGAACTAGCCCGACAACACGTTCTACTTAATCATATTTCTTCTTCAGCGGGCCCATCTTTATATCTATAGGTAACATCGCAGGAATTTTGAGTACAGTCTTTGTCAAAAGTATACAGCCCAAGGCGTCTGCTTCTGAGCCCTGCAGCTCGGCTTCTCTTGCATACATAGGGACCCCTAACCTCACGAAAGCGGGAGGAACCCTCAACCCTCCTAAGCTTAGGGCTGTCAAATGTGTTAAAGAGCACCGATACACAGCTTCGAAGTAAACCCTTTGGGCTGTGCACTTTTGACAGACTGTACATCATTCCTTTGGGTACAGCGAATAGTTTGGGATTTCCAACCTCAACAATATCTGTAAGCTGCGTCGTAATCTGCCGCAGCCGTGATCTCCTGTGGTCACCGCACAGGCATTGAATAGGTTGAGAAGCAGGCACTCTTGATGATAGGTCCTTGTAGTGATGTGACCTTGGTGTGCTTGGTACTGGTGAGCCTTAGGAAGGATCCTTTCCAGGACACGGGGATGGGATGCAGCTGTGGTCACACTTTCCTCCTCGAAAGAGGGAACAGTCTGAGTATTTTTATTTACAATGTCAGCTCGTGTAGACCTTTGTATCGGGCGAGGGAGATGTCGAGACGCCTCCACTGCAGACTGTCACAAACCGCTTTCGATGCCGCTTCCACCGTGCTAGTGCGAAGTGCTCACGACAGTACAACGAACAGAAGGGCGACGCCCAGGGGGCTCTTATTGCTTTGGTATTACAACATTTCCATTCGAAAAAAAAAAAAACCGTACCAAGAAGTTCAGGACAAGGGCATTATTCAGTAGTAAATAGTTCATGATTACATATTTTTTTTACATATCTTAAGGCTGTACTATGGCAAACAATAAATGCGCAGAACCCTGCTCGGAACGCTTCTAGTTTTCCGCTATTTATTGTCAAAAACGCACCTCATTGGTTTTCTATGACAGACTTAGCTACTCGATGCAAGCGTATGATAAACTTTAAAAGGAAGATTTCGCTATACATCGGAAGATTAGGGTATTCCCATCAGTACGTTCACAACAGTGTCTCACAACATTTCTCTGCTGCTTCACATTTAAAAGTGTTACCCAAGAAAACTGGATTTACGAATAATTGTGCCCAAATTACGACCGAAAGTAACAACAAAATTTTTCTGCAGTATTGCAGCATTTTTCAGTTGCTCTGTCGCTGCAACAAACGACAGCACGATACTACAGAACATTCTGCTGTTACTACAAAAGTTTTTGTTGTTACTATAAGTTCATGGCCACAAACGCTATAAAAATTCAGCATGAGGACAGAAACATTCTGTTGTGTTTGTCGACTGGGGTGTGCATAGTACAACTATATGACGCTGTTATGACTACAGCGCCATCTCTTGTAGCGTTGTATGCATAGTCATATAAAGCGTACACTGCTTACCTGGCTGCGTATGTAGGATACGGTATGCACGTTACCAGGTCAGCTTGGGAGAAGATAATGAAAAAAGAGTAAGGAATAGCAGATGAATTGATAGCCTAGAGGAATGCATGGACCTCTATGGGTGAAACGAAACGACAAGGTACTCACGACATAAAAGATTGCCGCAATGCATGTCATGCACTGAAGTAATCTAGGCGTAGCACGGAAAAGCCTGTAAAAATTTTAGTGGACTACACACTTCGGCGCGCAACTGCACGGCAGTGTAGGGCATTCGATCCGCCGAAGAACTATTTCAGGCGCTGTGGTATTTCTAACGGCTTAGCATTTCAAGCCAGTGGCATCAACGACAATTGTCGCGTCATTATGTAACATCTATCACACCGCTACCAGCCATAACACAATATGATCTTTCCAGGGGTCGACGAGCTTGTTTTGGCTGCACCGAGGTACGGGCGGCGAGCTCTCTTTGACAGCCGTATCATTTAAATTTCCTCCGCAGAAAAAAGAAAATCTGGGAAAAAACGCCGGCGTTGTGGTTTTCCTCGCCCAGTCTGAGTCACTCACAGGGCGAGTCCGGACTGGCGCGAACCCAATTAGCGAGAAAGCACGGCCTTCAGTGTCCGCAGTGCGTCGCATAAATTACGGTGTGGATAGCAAGGCAAGATGAAACGGGGAGGACTGGCGGAACGTGCGCTCATCAGAAAAGGTTCAACACATCGTATATTTTTCAATTCTAAGCACGAAAGACACAATGGGTGCTGATAGATACGGAGCTAGTCAGAAGGGAAATCGTGGATGCTCTGCTTTGGGCTGTTGAAAGGTGAGATGTCTGTACCACGAAAGACAGCGATTCCGGATTGTCTGTGTGTAGTCACACTGGAAGAACCGGGAGCCCGTCGCAATTAAGGAAGTCTCCTTGAGAACCCGCCGGCGAGTCGGGACTTCCAGGAGGATTAAGAGATCAGTGCCAGCAGGTCGACGGTTCGAGACAGGCGGCAAGGGTGAATGAGACGCTCTAAGTCGGACAAAGGTCGCTGCCGCTCTCGGAACGGCGGCGGAGACAGGACAAGAGCTCTGGTTTAGTATCTAAATATTCGATTTGTTCCCGCCGTTTCGGATAACGGCCGTACACCCGAATTAGGACCGACATCTAGATAGAGACAACTTCGGGGAAAGAAAACAAGTCCGACGAAACTGTCTTGAATGTTCCGCGTGTAGAGAGAACGGCGGTCGATCGTATGTAGCTATACTCACGCAAGTAGGAAATTTGAGAACGGATCTGGTTGTGCTTATGCATGGGTCGCCGAGTTCTCGCAGGCACATCGTTTAGGAGACGGGTGTTGTGGTATGTAGACGCTTAGCTCCGCGTTTGCCGGAAACAAATTTTCTCTTGTTTCTGTTCAATTGGAAAGGAGAGAATGCCGCTCCAACTAGAGCGAAGAGATATCTCCGACTGATTCACTTGAGGCCATGCAAAACATGGCATCCGGCCAATATTGGAAGCATGTTCACGAGCACTGACCAGATATCAAGCCCCATATTTGCCAACGTAGTTCAAATATTGGCCATGCCACTTTAAAACGTTGTTATCAATTGCCGGGATTACCACTGTTTTTCCAGTATTAGCCACGCCGTACTGAGTCGGTTCAGTAAAGAGGCGGTGAGGGCAGCGGTGAATGTCAGGTTCATAATACCATCGCAGTCGAATTTGCGAACAATTTGAGTCCGACGCAAACTAATCGAGCCAATGCAGTGCGCCGCTCTTCACAGCGCTGCTACTTGCACTCAGCCTTCGGCAAAACAGAATAAAGGCATTGAGTACGTGTACATGAAAACCGGACATAATACTTATGATTGGTTTATGGTTGGTTTATGGGGTTTAACGTCCCAAAGCGACTAAGGCTATGAGAGACGCCGTAGTGGAGGGCTCCGGAAATTTCGACCACCTGGGGTTCTTTGACGTGCACTGACATCGCACAGTAGACGGGCCTCTAGAATTTCTCCTCCAAAGAAATTCAACCGCCGCGGCCGGGATCGAACCCGCGTCTTCGGGTCAGCAGCCGAGCACCACAACCATTGAGCCACCGCGGCGGCTTCATAATACTTAATAATAGTGCACGTTAAAGAACCCCAGGTGGTCGAAATTTCCGGAGCCCTCCACTACGGCGTCTCTCATAGCCTTAGTCGCTTTGGGACGTTAAACCCCATAAACCAAACCAAACCAATAATTAATAATAACTTATAATAATTACTCATAAGTATTATGAGTAAGAATTACTCATATTTACTCATAATACTTATGAGTAATTTGCTTATTTGTGTCTGTCTAGACTCGAAACACGAATGCGACTATATGGCAGTAAAAGGAGTTTAAGCTGCCGTCTAAGCGAGTGTGCTAATGGACAGCTTACTCTCTTTTTACTCCTTTATGTTTAGAGTGTAATATTCTTATTCTGAAGAAGTCATAGGTTTAGCTTCTACTGCTTGTTACCAACGCGTAAAACAAATAAGTTATTTTTATAACGACTAGGGCATCTGATTTCTACTCTGCGATCTTAAGAAAAAGCTTTCAACATTGCTTCCGTAGGTAGTTTTTATTGCCAGTCGAGTAAAAGTGAATACCACCGATCATTAAATGCCCATACTGTGTGTGTACCCGTACAGGAAACAACGGTAGCACCGTGAAACACAGCGTGAAGCAAACGAACCCTCCTAGCGACGTTCTAAGCACTCTGACCCTAATTTTAGTGAAATGTTAAAAAGGCTTTAATGCAAACTTTTTTAATTCGTGTCGCAATGACTTAATTGGGTAGATTTTCGCGGCAAACATGCACCGCTCATTTCGCGCATGGTGACTGTAAGGGATCGGTAGTGTACGCGGGGTCATCGGAACGCGGCTGGGGGCGCTCAAAGCGAAGCGTCTCCTATTTGGAACGCGGCCGCTCGCGAACGCGCCGGGAAGTACGGGTGTCCACCCCGCCCCGCGGTACCGACTCGCGCACGTGCTGGCACGAATGTCTATTTGTGTTCGTTTTTATTTTATTTTGTGGTAGAGAGGGTCGTCTACCTTGTAAAAGCGGGAGGGCTGGCCATGCCCTTGAAGAGCCAATCATGTTAATAGTGCAACATGATTAGAAGTTACCGAATGTGGGCTGGGCCTTTAGGGCTTTAAAACCGGGCCCCGGAGCTGGAAGCGGGGTTCTGCGCTAAGGTGAGATGCTACGCATCTTCGGCCACGCCGAGTAGGGGCCTCCCCTTGTGTTAGCCAGTTCCACCTTTTTGTTGTTTGTCCTTTGCTGTTTTAATTTGTCTCTAGTGCCTTAACTTGTATCTATTGTAAATACTGTACATAAAATTTGAAGTGTTCGCCTTACCCCTGCGTCTCAACTGAACACAAGACCGTCTCTGACGGGGCACCCCTGGTGCAAAGATCAAGCTTCAGTCTTGAGAGTTAAACCAACCGTCTCTGGCGGGGGCACCTCCGTGCGAAGAAGAAAAGAACCTGTGAAACCTTACTGTGACCTTGATGAGACAACCGCTGTCGAAACCCGCGGAAGTAAACATTGGGAGGAGTTACAGAAAACTAACAAAGAAGGATTTGCAGCCAAGACCTTGCGATGCATATGATGCATATCTGCTGTTCAAGGTCTCATCATCTCGAGAAAAGCTTGAGGCTGTCATTTTGGTGCCAACGATTTTTAAAACGAAATGATTATTACACCTTTAAAATCTGCTATATGGCTGTTGTAATGTGGGCATTTTTTATAATCATGCCAAAGAAATCGCTTGTTCTAGAAGCTGTGAAAAAATCACCACACCACCTTCAAGCAAAAAAAAAAAATAATCCAGGTTCCTACTTCCTCATTATGTTTTGTTTTTGCGACTTTAATGTATTACAACACCACCAGGTAAAAGTGTTTGTATAGGTGGTTCTTAACCGTGGTGTAATATAAGCTCGGGCGCAGGGTTTCCTGACTAAGAAGGCTGAGAACCGATACCACACCACACTCTCAGGCTAAGATGTGGAAGAGTATAACTTGCGAGTATGCATGCTTTTGCAGGCTAGTTGGTGCCTAAGCATTCTGGTTTTTTTTTTACCTGATTTGTTAGTAAGCGCTTGTCCTGTCTACCTCGTTTCTTTTGTGTCGTGTCTTTTGCGCAAAAAAAAAACCCAGAGTGGAAGAGTATGTACATCTTCTTGCGGCTGGCTTGGCATTTCAGCTCCTGGGGATAAGGTGCTTCCGGCTCAAGAAAAGATGCGTGCTTTTCTAGGGTAAAGGGTTAGGGATAGAACGTTGTTAAACCGAGCCGACTTGCGGAAGCATATGTTCATTCTTCAATTAAGGGGGGGGGGGGGACACTTAAGCCCAGCCTTAAGCTGAGGTTAAGCTTTAGTTGGACAGCTTTAGTTGGTCAGTGCCCATATATGCAGAATTGCTCGTTCTCTACTTAACATTCATAGATCGTGGCTACTGCTCATACCACTACCAACGCAGTGGCGTAGCGGTTAAGCGAAGCGCCACTTCACTGGCAGGTGGCTGTTTCTCTCGCGGTCAACCGTAGAGACTGTGCGACCCATGTTGCTCTTCCCGAGCAACCTCTCGCGACCAGTCATTTATTAATCACAGCCACACCTGCCAGGGGAGGCTGTGATTACGCTTCATCCCATTGGCTGCAGCTTGCGCGATGCTCCTCCGAACTAGCCCGAGCTTATCCGAGTAACTCGGGTGAGCTCGGGTTAGTCACTCGGGTAAGCTCGGGTAAGTTCGGAGCCCAAGACAAGACAACGAGGTTCTTGTCCGGGTTTTGGTACGTGTGGAGTAGTGCTTTCGCACCAAAAGAGACGTGCTTTTTTCCTCTTACACTCTCACTTGGAAGAACTTTTAGAGTACACTTTTCGCAGAACATAGAATATCGTACACAAAGTCACCGCCTTCTTCCACGAGGGAGTCAGTTCAATCCTGTAACAGCACCGTTTCTCATATTTCATACCTCGAACACAACAAGGCACTCAGAAATAATAGCAAGTAAAATATCTTTGCTCGTCGCTAGAGAGATAACGGAGCAAGAATGTTACTGTTGTTTTAATTCGATTAGATTTTAGAACCACTTTCGGCCACAGTGCGGTTCTCTATGGAAAAAAAAATTGCCTGCGGGAGAAGCGAATTGCACCTGAGGCAACAGCTTCGGATCTGATCGCGTCGTGGCTCAGCTAGATAGAAGACGCAAGACGAATAGCCTTACGCAGGAGAAACCGGGGCCTAGATAAGAGGAATGCGCATCTATATGTGCGGCATTAGACGGTGGTATAATGCAAGTATGAGAAAGTGCGTGGCTGCAGTGGCGTGAGAGAAAATAAAAGAACATAAAAAAGATGTGTTAAGAAAGCAGGTTTTTAAAGATGGTAAAAATGGAAATAAACAAAAAATGTGAGCTTCGGACTTCGTGCCCTGCAGTCTGTCAGCGTATAGAGACCACCTAGTAGCCTGCTGCGCTTATTCAATTACCTGCGTTTGCGGTCTGTTTCGCAAAAGCCAGGTGGTTGCTGCGGCGTCTGTTATGCACATCAACTTCATTCGTTTCCTTGTGCACCTTCTACGAAGCCTACGGCTACGGGCGCGTTGGCCTAGTGTTTCTGTCCAATGTCCAATTCGAATGTTTTCTTTCTTTTACATCCCTGTGCTCGCTATCTGTACACGCGTTTGCTTACTTCGCTCGCGGGAAGCTATTGCTGCTGCTTCCGTTGGCTTCTTAGAACCTTTACTCGATGACAGACCACGTTCTTGTTAGCTTTCTGGCGAACATAAAGGCCGGTTGCGCGCGTGTCAGGCTCAGGGAAATCTTCTGGCTCCCCAGATATTCTGCCGCTTGAGCTACGGATATGACGTAGTCTAGAATTCATTGCATATTGTTTTCTTCAGCATTAAACACTCAGGGCTGCCTTGCCCGCTGCCATGGCTTGCTTAGTGTACTCACAGAACTGCTTGAGCGACCTGGTGATTCAGGGGCGAAAAGAAAGAAAAGGAGCTCATCTTCTCATTAACCCTTGCGCTGCTCAAGAAGTGGTTGTGGTCGTTGTGGGCCATAATACTATCCAAGCACACCTCAAGCCAAGGAAAGCTCAGTGGTTGCCGCTGTGCCGTATACAAAAACGGCTCGTCACCGCTCTTTAGGTAATAATGCTGAAAATATTAATGATTGGCAAATCAAACCGGAAACCGAGGCTTCAGCCTCCCGAGTTTGTTTTGGACCAACGATTGACAAATTTAGCCGTAAGCGCATTTTTTTCCTTTTTGTGGTAAGCTACCATTTATTGTTTACCGAATCACACCCCCTGTGTAATCGGATTCAGGGCAATAATAAAAACACAAAACCGGCGTGAACGCCAGCATTGATTCGGACGCATTGAAGCTGCAGTGTAAGAAAAAATATTGACCGACAAGAAAAGGGTCCTTAGTGGAATAGTATGGATGAACGTACTATATAGCATGGGTTGCGGATTCCGCTGGAGTACTCATGCACCAGAGAAACATGCGGAGTCGCCGGACAAAGAGGTACCTACTGGAACACATTGAATTCCGAAGCAGCCTCAAGAGAAAACATGTCCACGATTTTGTATCGACCACTTGACTCTAACAGCGATCTGCAAGAGGGGCATTTTTGCATTTGCATATATGCAACTGTATTTTATAAGGCACACAGCCTGAAGGATTCCGACTTAAAGGTCTATGTGTCGACACTACAAAAGTTTGCTAATGAAAACCATTTGTCAACTGGTGTTGTCATTTGAGCAGAGGAGGCGATGCTGTACCATCCGTGATTTTAATCAGTCCATGCGGACTGAAAGTTTCTATATGACGAGTTGCATAATTCCGTACGTTTCCGTAAGAAATTTTATGGAGTCAGTATGGCGCATACGGAGTCGGTATGGACTCTATGGGAGCACGTATGGAATTACGGACTCCATACGAAGTCATGTACACTGTATAATAATCCCACATGAATTATGCAGATTGCTTATAGACTCTATGCAGAAAATATATGGTTTTTCATATGTCTTTCCATATCTATTGGGCTCCATATTTCCATAGTTCCTTACAAGCGGCTCATATGAAACGTTTCAGTAGGGATTAGAGGAAAGTTTGTTTTTGGGCGGGAACGCCATACTGCAGCGCAATGCCTTTTAAATCGCAAGCAGAAGGCTGTAAAGTACGAAAAATTCTACTGCAGACATGCCAATGTATATAAATCTGGCACAACTAATTTTAAATCGCTTTCTTGACTAGTCTATTTGTCTACGCACCGAAAAATCGACTCACGATTGGAACACTTCTCCAGAATCTCAACCTAAGGGAAGAAAAAAAAAATAGCCGGGAAATAAAGTGAGTTTTCGAGAGCTGAAATTCGAAGTGCGAATCTCAAAGGTGGCCATCAAATAGAGCTCACCTTGTTTGACATAGCGAAGCAAACAACACTACGATATCGGCGCTTTGAAGCCTCTAGTCCTCCTTTGAAGGCAACTTTGAAGCGCACATATGCTGTATAAATATACCTTGCTTTTGCCTCACCGGTTCTTCAGAGCTCGAAGTTGTATACGTGCTTGCTTTACTTTGCGATGCAAAAAAAAAAAGGGAAAAGTAAGCGCCGATGTGTAACTTCAGTAGCTCATCTCCCGGAGTGCTCAGCACGCTTGATCCGCATACGTTATAAGATCGCACTCTGAGTCAGTTCTCTGCTCACTTCTGCTTTTCTTCCTTATTTCATTTTTCCTTTCGAATCAGGGATTTCCGGCTGCACGCAATATCTCAGCACCTCCATTTTTATGCTCAGAGTCAAAAAGAAATGAATCTCGTTATCTGTAGAAGAGCTGTATGCGTGATTCTCTTCCACCCGGAAATCTACTCCAACTGAACATAATTCTCGAATTTCGCACCGTCTTTTCTTTCATGCCCTTTCATGTCACAAAGCAGTGAATCTCATTGTGTATAGCAAGCGCTTTGAGCTCAGCTTTATGAACGGTTCGTCCGCCAGGAAGTCTGCTCCAATCTTCGAGAACAATATGAATGCTCAGTGCATAAGTAGAAAATAGAGACGGCGGGCCATGCGTTATTGCTCTGCGTTCACAGTCCTGGGCGAAATGCGACGCATTCACAAAGAAAGCATTTCGAACGGCGGTGCGAGTCGCGATTATGTGTCTGAGCGTGCACTGCAGGTAACATGGGAGTCGAGGATGAGGGGACGATTTGAAATGAAGTATACACGTGGCTCGCGCTTTGAAGTTTGAACAGAGGAGGGCAGTGATGAGCAATTCTTCGCACGGATAACCGGAATAAAAAACGAGAGCGGGGATAGTAGTGAAATAGAAGAGGCGCTTCGAGACGAAAAACGTTCAAAGCCGGAATAGCGAACAGTATTTCACAGATAAAGAGCAAGCTGGGCGGAATATTATGCAGGTATTGCGTCTCTCTGCGTGTGCTTGGTTTTTATCGAAGCAAGACTGCGGGAGTAAAAGTTGGATGTCGTCTCTCGGGGCTAACCCCAGCTTTCTACCTAGTCAAAATTTTACGGGATTAGAATGCGTTTAAAGTTTTTTAGAGGATAGACTGGTCGCATGCAGGAAACTGGAAAAAAAAATAAAAAGTATTCGGAACCAATTTAGAGAGGTGTTGTAGGGCACATATATATGTAGCAGATCAGCCCGCAGCTAAATCAACGATGCGCTCATTGCCCGCGGACTTATCGCGGACAGACTGCAGTGCTTCGAGGGACATAACGTGGTGGTGTTGGTGAATATTTTGTACGCAGGAAGACCGGAGAACGTGCCTGCGGGGTGTTTTCATTTCAGTCGTCTGCAGGCGTCAAGCGATACGGGCGTTGGATTAGGCTGAGCCGATAGACCGCGAAACAATGATTGCCGAGCTGGAAGCGGCGATCGTGTGGACGCTGAAGATTGCGACTACTCGGGGACGCGTCGCAAGTGTAAGCGTTAAAGTATTTAATTATTTGCCCAAGCTAGCTCGCTCGTTATCTAATTGGCTTTATTCCTTCACAATGCAGCCACTTACGGATATACGTCGCATATGAGGCCATTTCGGAGAAGACAGAGCCTGTGATACGAATTCACGCTTTCCGTGTCTATAGGAACGTTGATCTCTTCTTGAAGGGAGATCCTTCTAAGTGCTCAACATTCTTTGCCCGTTCATTCCGCCCTTTTTACTACGTATCGGTGGCTGGCAGTCTTGATATTCTATAACTACGTTGCGGCCTAATCCAGCCCGCGTCTCCAGAGCGAATGCAGACGCAGTCCGCACCTTCTAATCCCTCCGAAAAAATTCGCGCATCATTCACGCCGTAATCAGGGCCTCACAGAGCGCGAAGCTGCGCGAACAATGCTCCAGGTGGGAACGGACCGTCTCCATCCTTTCCTCCGCGTAGTTCGGCGGTAATTACTCCGCGAGTGCCTACGTGTGTGCACGTACAAAGTGGATCTAAACGAGCCCGAACTACATCGCATTGCATTGATTCCTGTATTCGTAAGCTTACAATGCTTTTTTCTTCCAGCAAATGAATAACCCTTTTCGGCAACCGCCTCGGTAACAAACCTACGTTAGGTTAAAGTACTTAAGACCTACGCGTCAGTTAGGCTGCATGTATACAAATATGCGTCGTTTCGTGTCCACTTTTTTGTTTTATTCGTGCGTTTTCAGTACATCACCAGAACGACAAATGCGCTTTCCGTTCTAACGCAGTGTTGATTTCGCAACTTCGCATTTGCAAGACCTACTGCGAACTGATACCCGTCAGACTGCTCTGATACCAATATTTGTCACTGAGCATAATGTGCACAACTCATTAAATTTTTACACTTAAAGTAGACGGTGTTGGGGGAGTTGGTCCAAGGCACCAGCCGATCACGTCTGAGTGCTTTTATAGCGTGAGGCCGCTGATGTCAACTTATACAACACCAACAGAGTTTAATATTGTGTCGGCCCCACGAGAACAAGATATGAATTAAAAAGTCACATAATGAAATCAGCGCGTTTGTCCTCGTAAGCTCAGTGCCTCAGCGTTTCTGCAACAACATGAAGAAGACATTTCGTCGTTGCGTTTGTCCTTGGAAGGGTTGTGTCTCTAAATTTTTCCAGAAGCAGTCAAAGATTTCATAATTTGGTTTCGTCTCGAAAGACCGCTGCCTTAACATCTCGGCAGCGACCGTAAAATAAATACCTCGTAGGATATAAAAAAAAGATGGTGCCACTTTTAAGTTTCTCTTTGACGTAGTTTTGGGGAGGTTTCTGTTGAAAGAGGCGAATATTAATGCCCTTTTCTGCTCGCAGCATCGAAGCAGCACCCGTTACCACACGAGAAAAGGCCGTTCTAAAGGCCGCTACGAAAGAATGAAGTTTTGCGCGAAAAATGAGAATTTCGATTTTTCTCCTCCTATCGCACCACGTGTCAGTCTCTTGGCAGAGCGAGAGAGGTGGGAACAGAAAAAAAAAAAATTGGACGAAAAAAAAATAAAGGCGAAAGAGCGATAACGCAAGAATTTCATCGATTTCCTTTCTGTACACACTTCGACTACCGATCCGGGGAAAAATTAAAACGACCTCCCTTTGGGCGTTACCAACAGATCTTCTTCTCTTTATATCTTTCGTTTCTATTTTTTTTTTTCCTGTTTGCCGACCGCACGTAACTTTTTCAGAGACACTTTGAGCGCGAAGGGCACACATAACGTATTAACAGTAGCCGTGGTTGTCCCCGTGTGAGCTTTCATTCTGCGGGACCGGTTTTTTTTACCACTTCTTTTTTTTTAATGTCTTTCTTTTTCTTTATTTCTTGCGACGCAGACGGTAGACATAGCGTGGCCGCAGTTCAGTGGGCGCAGGATGGCGAAGAACATCAGTATGCGAAGTGCAGTGATATAGGCTCGTTTCTGCGCAAGGAAGTAGAGAGGAATTTCTTCAGTTAATACGCAAGTCGAATCAGAAGACAAACCTTTTCGGCAATATACGCGCTCTGCATTACAAAAGAAACAGTGAGCGCCGTGTCCGTTTCAGGCGGCATCATTAATGAGGCTCGCGTGTTATTTAGTGTGAAATTTCATTGCCGAAAAAAAACAAAGGACTGCACAGTTTTCATGATCTGTACCCCGGGGAATTGATACTTTTCCTTTCAACCCATTCGCGTCCGCATCCGCAATTGAATGCATCATTTACAGCTGCGCCAAGAAGCACTCGATTAATACCTCGCCCATTCTCGGAGCAAGACTGCTCTGAGTAGTATAGACCGTCGTCTGCCGACAGAATAATACATTAAGCGTTCCGGCAAGAACTCTCAGCACACTATTGTATCAAGACGCGATCTAAATTGCCCCCTTTCAGACGGATGGCGCCGAGCTGCCGACTTAATGTTGCTCTAGTTTCCGATAGCCATTCTTGTCGTATTACTGATCACGTACGAGTCACCGTTCGGGAAGAAGTTCTGCACGGCCGGAAATCGCGGATAGCTCCCTGCCCGGATGAATATTCTGCTCGCGTGAAGAGCACTTTAACGTGAGCAGCGGCTTCCAGTTGCTCACCTCTTATTCACTTTTTTTTATTTTATTACCGTGGTGGGTTAAGTCGTGATTGGGCTGGAAATGTGATAGAAAAGTAGCGATTAAGTAATTGCTCTGGGCGGTGGTAGGAAACGACATTAAGGGCCACAGCAGTGCTTCTCCGTCGACAACAAGCGAGTCGAGGGAATTAATTCCTGAAGAAAGTTTTTTAGACGAGACGAGGAAACAGGAATTTAATTGATTTTCTGGTATTTTTTACACATTCCCCATCCTTTTTCTTCTTTCTTTTACTGGCGGCATCAGGAACTCGCTGAGTTTTCTTTTCAGCGCAAGGCGCACAGGAAGAAGCCAGATAATTCGCACTTCCACGCTAAGCTGAATCTAATCTTCTTGGCTAAAGTGCCCTCCAGATTAAGTACCATCGGTTATCCTCTTCGTTGCTAATCCGGTGTTCTTGTTGCCACTCACGTTGAGCGTCCCGAACGGGGATGAGCTCGAGAACCTTCAATGTTTAATCTGCAGTTGCAGTAATCGCGCAGCATCCAGCAACGCACTGAAAGCTGCATTAGCTCTCCGACAAGTCTGCACCTTTTGCCTGGAAGGGAAAACTTTATTTTCCCTAATGCTTTTTCCTGCGGTTTGGGGGCATCTTCAGAGACGTCTTGGTTCTATCCCCAGGAGCCTTCTCTGTCGAAGTCGTCCGCCTCTAATCAACGGTCGGTTGCCCTCAGTCCAGGGCTCCGCTGGCCGCTGCCGCCCGTTGAGTTCGCTGTACCAGACATTGTCCGGCCCTCGCTTCTCTTCTGCCTCGAGAATGTACTTGGACCCTGGCGTAACGCACCTTTGGCATTGCGTGGAACAAATGTCCTGTTATGTTTTCTTAACGACACGGGTCTTAACGCACCCCATGAGAAACTTGAGTGTGCACGTGTATGTACGAGAGTGTGGTGTACATGTTTTTCGCGCCACTTTTTCGCCGTCGTCTGAAGTAATCACTCAGGCAGATTACCAGGCTAACAACTCCTGTTATCCGAACTGGTATATGTGTTGCAATCAGTGCGGAGGGCTGCCGCACGTACATATTTGATGATGCTCCTAAAACGAGTATAACTAACAATCAAGTAGGACATTACAGCTGGAGGAGGAGGAAGAACATTTTATTTCTGGGTCCTTAGTTCAGGACTGTCCAGGGGTAGGCTTTGAGGTTGAAAAGAAATATCGCAAAGTCAAAGTGTCGTCCAAGGCCGGTGCCCTATTTACGATGCCGTTCGTGGCATTCCATAAAGACGGACTTTTATCAGTGGAGAACGCAAACGATTCGTCGTGGCGTAAATTAACATACTCGCTGTGCAACTGCGGTAATGCTAGAAGTAATGAGTATTATACCTGTTATGGGCGTTCCACAGTGCTCTCTTCACATCAGTACTGCTACTCCAGACGACCAAACGATGCCCGGTCGTTCTGAAGACAGCAAAGGTGCGATAAATTTCGCGTTCTGGGTGGACACCTCAGCCACGCCGGGGGGTAGGGATGACAGTGGTGATATAGGCGCTAAAGAAGCAAGTATATGGATATACGGTCTTGGGCCAGAGAAGTATACATATACTGTTCTGCCTGGGGTTCAACTATCACCACTTTTGATTGGAAAGAGAATAAGTTTAAATGCCATAAGAAAGGCTCATAGATACGAACGCTTCAAAGATTATCCCAGTTATTGGTTATTGCATGTACCTTTACTAGCAAAAAATCTATATAATTTGTTGTAGAGGGAAAGATGGAACAGAGAAAGGGCAATTATTTAAGTCTCAGCTAGGTTAACCGTAACACCGTCATCCACAAAAAGCAGGGGAACACTGAAATGAAATTTAAGAGTTGAATTCGCTTATATTAGGGCATGGGACTGATTCTGCTGCTGGAGAACGGAATTCTTAGAAGATATGAGAAAACTTCAACGTAATGAAAAATCGATAAGTGAACGCCAATTTCGTGTCATTTTTCACGTGCGTCCCGTACTGGAGCACACGTTGCAGAAAATAAGTAACCGATTAATATTACAATCACTCAATCTGAAATGTAATTGATTACAGTGGTCAATTACAGCCCCAGAAGAGTAACTGATTGATTATAAACAGTAATCGATTACTATTAAGTTATTTTCCTTCCAGCTTATTTTGCCATAATACATATATTTACTACGACTACAATAAACTACTTTGGCTTTCTTGATATTTTTAAAGCGAAAGATTTACTACTTGCACTTTCAAGCCTTTGCGTGCGACGGCGGTGCACATGAAATGACCTTTTGCATGACCTCTGTGTGACGTCGCCGAAGAGCTGGGCGACCATCTCGCGCCGTCTGCGAGTAGTGGCGGTGCCACCACCGGCGGCCTTAGATTAGACTGCATTAGATTGGATTAGACTGGACTAAATTGGATTGGATTGAACTGCATTGAATTGGATTGGATTGAATTGCATTGGATTGGATTACATTGGATTGTATTACATTGTATTGGATTGGATTACTTTGGATTACATTGGATTGGATTGTATAACCGATGCATCACCACAAGTCTAACCACAAGCTCCACCACCAGCTACACTACCAGCTGAACCATGGCGTAGGTACGGATATTGCTTTCGCAATTACCGGGCTTAACCAAGCTAAGCCACAGCCATTTTATTACACGATGTTACTTTTCAAAAAGGGTTGTTTATGGAAGTTGTCACCGCTCATTTTTCCTCGTTTCCTCTTGAACAGATCAGCAGCTACACCGAAAAATTCTTTCAATGTACGCTCCGGAGCATAGGGTTGTATTATAACGTACGAACACCCAGCTCACCAGCTTGTAGTTGCGCAGTGCTTCGATGCTTGTGTCTAAATCTTCAAACCGGCGACGCGCTTCGTTTTTGTTCCCTGCTTTCTGAGGAAGCCTCCGAGTTGGGTGTAGTGGGAGGGGCTTTAGTGGGCGGGATGTTGTGGCGCCATCTGAAAAGAGGGGAGACCCCACAGAATGGTCACGTGATATTCCTCGGGACAAGAGCTGCCCCATAGAAGACGGCGGGGACCCGGCTGCGGTTCGGCCGTGATCACGCGCTATGCTTCTCCTCAGCTGTAGCTCTGTCACGATGGCCCCATCCCAGCTAGCACCAGTATTGGCCGGCAGGTTGAGGTTCTCAAAGCTGTACCGATGGTTATGACTTGTTTTTGGAAAAAAAAGTACCTAAGCATCAGTAATAAATTGCAGAATAAAATAACTGATTTACCTAGAACGTTACTGTTTGAAAAGGGAATTGATTAATTACAAAAAGAAAATTTAATTGCTTACGAGCAATTAGTTACTTGTAACACGTTATGTACAGCTCTACATTGGAGAATGAAAGAGGTGTCAATGTTATTCTTACTATATAACATTGGCGCATATATCCATTACAGATAAATACGTAGAAAGGGAGGACGCTTACTAGAGAAACATGCTTCGAAGCGTCTTCAACCCTTCTACGTTCGCCAACAGCAGCGAAGTACCTTACTCGTCGCAATGTGTGCACACGCTACGCCTTATTTTCAGCAGCTACAAACAAAATAAGCGCAAATAGGTGAGTTACACTTGAGTGGCTTCAATTCAAGAAGTACCATTTCTTTTTCTTCTCTGCCTTCGCGTCATCCCCGCTACCATCTTATTTAATATCGACAAATTTATATGTAAAAATAAAAACAGCTCCAGCCTACGATGTCTACCTCCCGAAGCCACGACACCCACTACCGGACGCGCGAAATTTACATTTTAATGGACACTAACGCGCGCAGCGATGCGAGTATAATTTTCGATCTCGTATCTTTCCATCGCTGTACGGTCTGACTGCACACAAGTGTACCGGCTTTCTTCTTTTTGCACTGTTTGTTATTGCTGCTGCTTGCTGCACCACAAGAGCTGTGCGTCGGCGGAAATATCGAGACGTATCGGCAGCAGCGGCGGTGGCCATTTGATGACCGCGGTTATAGGGCGAGACGAGGCGCGGCGCGATCATCACGCCTTGGAAGCGGCAGCGCGCCACCGGAGTGTAGCGGAAACGGTCCCAGGCACGTCTGTGCAGCACACCTCGTTTTCTTTTCCGCACTTCTTTTCTTCTTTTTCTTCCCCGCTTTTCGGCATTTCTTTCTTTCTTCTTGGGCCGGCGTCGCCGGTAGCAGTTCCGCGAAGGAAAGTTCGTCTCCGGCGCGGACCTTCTTTCTTCTATCGCTCCGACACTTATTTTATCGTCTTTCTTACCGCTCTTGAAAAGCTTTTACTGCAGCACCAGGCGCCGACGCAGTGGAAGGAAAGAAGACAAAAAGAAAAAAAAGGAGAGAACGAATGATAAAAGCAGGCGGAACGGTCAGGAGTAACGGAGAGGACGGCACCTTGTTTCTCTTTTGGCTCCTAAACGTCGCGACCGAAGACGGCTTAGCGCCAAGAAGTGGTAGCAGTAGAAGGCCCTTTACGGTGGGAGGCCCAGCGCGATCATTTGCATGACTGGTCTAGAGAAGCGGCTGTTTGCGCGCGGGAAAGAAGAAAGAAAAAAAAAGTTTAGTCTCGCGAACGGCGCGAATTGCGCGGGAGGACATCGCGGGACGTCGCGGCGGGGAAGGGGAGCCGGCGCCCGGCCGCGCCTTGGAGGTTAACGTGTCGCTAGATCGACGAGCGCGGTGCGCCAGACGGGGACGGCCGCATGTGCGGCGCGCTGCGGTCAGGACCGGCGAGGGTGTGTGTGTAATGCGGGGGGGAGCAGAAGCACGTGTGTGCGCGTGTAACTCGGCCTTTCCACGACGTCGCTTGGGAGCCTCGGATGCGTGTCGTGTTGGATACATAGTGTCTGGGGCCACTCGCCCGTAAACATGCCCCGGCGTGCGTTTGCTTCTACATTTAGGCAGACAAACGAGGTGAAAAGAGGAGAGAAAGATGAAGGTTTAATGCCTGTAATGGTGGAGAGGTGCGCTGGAGGAGCGTAAAGGTGCGCACGTGAATAAACGGAGAGCTGCTGTCCTGCCTGTCTTAGCCGAAGCCATGAAATATTGTGATCATACGAGACTGCACTAACGATCGGTACCAGTCCGCGTATTCCATATCTCCAAATTATTAATCAGTAAATGTGTGAGTCGTGTTAGAAGGCCACGGACTGCTCCGTGTACTTATGGTCGTAGCTGTATCCGCTACTCCTCACTGAGGGAGGTTAAGGGAGATATGAAGGGTGGGACAGTAAGGGTGGGAGGTGAGGGCGTCGTAGTACAGTGAGCTGCCCAAGTGTTGGTCAAGATGAGGTCATTATTAAGCAGAAATTTGCGTCGTGTTCATTAGGCGACTGCTATTCGTCAGTTGTACGTTGTCTTCGCCTCTGGTGTAGTCTCTGAATTCCTCTAGGTTATAATTTCATCTACAGAGGCAAAACGAGGAAGTGGCTCTGTGGCCGCTTATAAGGACACCATCGTTCGTTCACGTGACATGAGAGCAGCCCCTCCATCAACTTGAGCGCAATCTTTGGACCTCACTCAACAGATTATGTTAAATAGCGCTCATATCTCTGCCAGCGACAATGTGACAGTCGTAACGAACCATGGCGGCAATACGGCTCCTGCCCCTCAACTCTGTGCCTGCCGAAGGTTTTGCCGCGGAAGCGGAACGTCATATGGGCGACGTCATCAATAACGTCATGCGTCATTATTTGTTTCTCGGCTCTCTAGGTGTTAATGGGGAGGGGGGGGGGGGGTGCTTCAGCTGTCGCCACCCAGTTTGAGACGAGCAGAGAAGAGGTGACAGTGCACAAATCCGGCCTTCCTTTCACACTTATGTACAAGTGTGTCCTTGATTTCTTGGGCTTGGGTGGCCGTCGAAGTACTACCTGGGAGCTATAAAGAGATTGGGTGGGGGAGGTTTGCTGAGCTTTCAGCTGCAAGGGAGGCAGTAATATTGACGGAAGCCAGCCGTAAAGTTTTTCCATCCTACGATGACGCAGGTCTCCATGTTGACAGTTCAATTCAGGCGATCACTTTTTCCACGGAAGCTATCACCTCCTCGTCTAAAAGGCTTCGGACGCAGTAGTTAAGGACATGTTTTGCATTCGCGGATGGTAATCGAGTATTCAGACAGCTCTGTATTCGAAAGGTCGCACTTCAGGAGACTGTGCAAAATATTAGCGACAAGTGTCTGGTTCCAGGCTGCAGTTCCAGGCGGCCCGGCATCCGTCACGCCACTGAAACGGCAAGTGAGCACATATGGAGTAACCGTCGATCGCATGCTGACCCGTCGCAGTGGTGCACTAAGGATGAATTCACTGGATCGAACTCAAGCAGCAGAGGCAGTCTTAATAGGGGGGTGAAAGGCTAAAGGCACCTTGTGCTGTGCGATATCAGTACACGCTTACGAACTCCTGGAGTTCGAAATTCGAAGCCCTTCACCACGGCGTACCTCAAATCGTAGGTCACGTGCAGCTTCGGACGTTAAACCTCACATAAATGCCAACCTCAGGTACCGCAAACCACGCTGCCATCATGGTAATAAAATGCTGCCTGTCATACTACTTGCACAAGTACTTTGCATGCCGTTGTCCTCGGTGTTCTGATTTTCATGTGCGCGAAATAAAAAAATAAAGGATAGGAAGAAGGTCTCTTTCATTTGCTAGAAGATCGCCAGACTTCTCTTTACTAGCGTTGTTTATTTGACCGATCCTGCTCAGTAGGAATAACTTCACCTCGCAAGCCTTTTCTTCACAGTTTTATGCATTCTAGATACCCGCTTGTTGACATTTACTGTCGAGCTTTACTTAACGTTCTTTCTGTACTTGACAGTATAAGAGGAAATCCAGCACCAACAATAGCAATGGCGACGCGACACCAGCTGCTGTCGTCATCACTGACCAGCCCCATCAAGACTCCATCGAACCTGATGAGCGCAGCAGACGCTGAGACATTGGCTCCGGGCCGCCACCATCGTCACCGTCAATCGCTTTGAGTACACATTGGCCTCTGCCGTGTTTGTATTTTCTAACCAATGCACCCAACTTCCGCCGGCTGAGAACTTACGCTTGTTGTGGTCTGTCCATGAAATGGGGCTAGATTTTCCCGCGTCCTGCTTCTCATATGAGGAAACGAAAGAGGCAGCAACTGTCTCACTTCTCGGCGGATATCTCAACCGTGCCGTGAGGGAATGGAGGAAGGAGACAGAGAAGGAAGAAAGAGAGAAAGAGGCGCTGTAGTGGAAGGTTAAGAATTAATTTCGACCGCTCGGGGTTCTTTAACGCTTGTGTTGTGCCGGTAAATTGCGAGAGAGAAAAAAAAAGAGGCTTACGTAATGAGGTCGCGTTCACTCTTGTTTTCGCCACCATCTATATAGCTATGGTTAGATTGGTTGGGGCCTAGTAAGTTTTTTCGTGTATATGTGGGTTACTTGGAAGTTAGCTTGATGAATACGAAAAAGTTAGTAAAAGTGTTAAATACCCTGCTCTGTTCTCCGCTATCTGTTGGTCTGCGGACTGGGTTCCAAGAGAAGCCAAACTTAGCATGAGGCGACGGAAAGTCAGATGGAATGAAGAAATTAGGAAGTTTTCTGAGATAGGGGTGCTGCAGCAGGCACAGGACAGAGTTAATTGGAGACGTGTATGGGAGGTCGTTGTCCTTCATTGTGATATTATGATTATGCTTATGATAATTATGACGATGGTCTAATAGAGGCCACTTTTCAGACCCCGCGCTTATAAGAAGCAATGTGTTCATTCCAAAAGTAAAATTTGTTTAACTGGCCTGGCTGTACAGAATATGTGTTATGTTTATAGGATTCCAATTATGCTTTCCATCGATGCAGTTACTGAAAAAAAAATATTTCAGTCACTGTGTTTCTGATTTTATCAGACGCGCATTCGTTTTGTTTTGTTTTTTTTTTGTAATAAAAGGCGAATAAGACAACGCGGCAATGACCTAGACTTTCCAGCAAAGCCTACACAGGAACCATTCACTAACTTTCTCTCCTTACAGTTACAAGGAAGGGACGGCACACGATAAAAGCGCTTTACTGCCCCCCCCCCCCCCTCCCCCTGCAAACAATCACATTCCAGACGTCTTGCAACCGAAAAGCGCGGGAAACTCAGAAGCAAACTTTTTCCTCCCACGGTACTTAAGGGCACGTAGGCGTTTGGACTGACGGAACAGTCGTCATCTGGAGTACTTGCTCACGTATAACGTAGACCAAAACAAGCCAGTCTGAATTACTACCTAGTTCGGTCAACCTCCGCCGAAAACTTTTCCGCGGCGTTTTTGCTTTCTCCCAGAGTACATGACCCATCTATGGGGCTGGGATGGCGTCAGCGACCCACAATACTCGTTTATTGCTTAACTCATCAAAAAGCCCCCCCCCCCCCCCCCCCCCGGTGGGTTCCCAGGGACGGACAAGCCTAGAGCGCCATGCCTCAACCAACCCCTGCGGGATGTCCTCGGCAGAGGAGCTCGATTATATCGCGAGCCGCGTTACGTCGGTTAGTTAAGTACGTCCAGTTTACTGCACATCACCAGGAGCCCAGCCGAGGAGGGCGGCTGGCAAGTTAAGCTGAGCAGCGGACCGTGTACCACGCATTACGAGGTATATATAAGATCACGTCCTGGGGAACTTCCGCTCGCCCTCATCTCGGAGCAGCCAGATGCGGCCGTCGCCACGACAGCGGTCATTCTCACGCGCAACGGCCATTTGTGAGGAGCACCCCTTTCACGACCAGTCCCTCCTCCAGATTGGGTTTTCCCGTCCCACTGTGCGTGCAGACGGACGGATAGACAGAGGGGCTACGTCACGGCGCCACCGAGAGTGTTTTCTGGGGGCATCCCCGACCTAAAATTAGCTTCCCCCCCCCCCCCCCCCCCCCCCCCCCCCACCGCCCCTTTCTGGAGCTTTTATGCATTCTACCGCCGGAGTGTTCCGGGGAATTGCGTTTCTGCGGCCACAACCATGTTTCCGAGTGGAGCGTTTATTGACGTTCCGTTTGAGGTGGTCGTTGGCTTTCTCTCCTGTGTGAATAGTAGGACGCCAGCGAGTGGCTTGCCGGTCTGCTTGCCGGCTGTGGGGGAACTAGGAACAAACCTTGACCTTGGCCGCGCGAAGTTTGTTGTCCTCTTCCTCAGCTAATGCAGTTTGTTGTCCTCCGGCGAGTTGTTTGTCCGGGAATCGGTGCTTCGCTCTGCAGTTCGCGCGCGGTGCTTTCGGTCAGAGACATTCGACTGGACTTTCTGCGGAGACCGGCGGGAAGAACAATTATGTGCAGATGCTATTGCCTGCGGGAAGAAAAGGCTGTCATTATACTAACCCTGTGTAGTCGTTCGTCGCCGGATGTGCTGAGGGAGGTGGCAGAGGTGTGTATCTGGACTCCAGGATCGAGAGTGCACACTCAAGAAGGTGTTTTTGTGTCGAAGGGTTGCGCTTGCTGTGAGTGTCAGTGGTCCGTTTGTGAGTGAGGGGCAATGACAGGCAGGGCTTTGGCTTTTCTGCGGAATCGACAGCGAGACGGTTAGGGGCAGTTGCTCTAGTTTATTGACGCTTTCAGGCGCTCATCTTTTGTTTCAGACACTGTCTGCGTGCCGGGTGCTTGATGTTTTGCTGAAACAAAAGCCATGTCGTTTTCACATACTATGTAGGCTCTGGGGGCGCGTAAATAGTGAGCGTGTACATAGAGTTTTTCTTCATGCGCGTGATTATGACACTTTTTTTTTCCTGTTCTTCAACGCAGTGCTTGGAATGGATAGATTCTTTAGCATTCGTTGTAAGGAGTTATGTGCATTGCGTGATTAATGTTATCGCATTTGTTTGCATTGCTTGTTTTCTTTTTTTGTTACCGCTCCGGGAATTGACCTTTCAGTAGGCCTGATAGTATGATTAAGTAAAAAACAAACAAACAAAAAGAAGGGGCTGATGTACTACAACAAGTAATGCATCATCCTTTGTTGGAGTGATACGTGTGCAGAACTCAGGAAAATATCGCAACAGAGAAAGGTACAAGCGTTAGAAGCACGGAAAGGACTTCTATACGAACGTGTGTAGGTACCAGACGTTAATGGCAGTACTTTTCCTTACATTTTTCATCGTTTGCCCTGTCCTACGTACGTGTATGCACACACGTACGACTGTGAGAAAGCCACGCCCGAACTTAGCGTACGTGAAGAACTCGCTTGCCATGTTGTATAGTAGGGATGTACTGCTACACAACGTGGTGGCATTCTTGCGCAAGCGAGTGAAACTCCGCATTATTGAAACCACACGATTATGAAGTCTCGTCTAACTACGCTTTATGGTACTTGCAGAGCCCGTTTGCAGAGGCAGAACAAATACCGCTGACATTACTCTTGTGGAGGATTTCATACCCATACAGAACAGCCTGCCGGCTCGCCGCAAGTTCAACGACCATCGATGCTATTTTGTGATCGAAATTTCGTATACAGCTTATCGTTGTTAAAGCGACGCAACAACCGCTTTTAATGCGCACAAGATTAAAAATCAGTTCGCAAAAACTCGCACGGGGTTTCCGTGTACTCTGGCCAAAGTTAATCGGAGTAAGCTCTTCGGGTCTCGCAGTTAATCACGTCGGGGAGTTAGTTAATATTCTCTGAATGGACAGGTGCGATGTATCTGCGCGGTGCACAAGAAGGAAGATGGACGATAATTAGCGCCAGTGGCCACATTCCCACTGATTCGTTAAGATAGCCTGTGGTTACGACCTGGACTACGCAATGATGCTCTATCTGAAAGATCTTCGCCCCTGTGACGCACAAGAAACAAACACTAGATTAAAAGGTCGAAAACATGGCAGCCGCATGAAGGTGGTTTAAAAGCAAAATCATCACAGATCTCTTATGTATACCACATAAAAAGTGCTTCACTGCTAGTAATCTTCTTGGGTGCACGCAATCAATGATGGCAAGGTGAGTTTCTCCGAAACTGGCAGGACCTCGTGCCTGGGCAGTTGGTGCCTTTGTTTTATCCCAAAACCAGACAGAATTTTATGCATTGCTCGCACTTGCACCGTATTTTTAGGTTTGCCCGCGGATCTCTCTGCAACGTGCGACTTAAGGTCCTCCAAAATGGAATCAAGCAAGAAGCCTTGCCGAAAATGACAATTTTTTTGTTATTCTCTGCTGAAGGTGAACATGACTTTGGGATGCTATACGCCAAGAGGAAAACTAGCTAGAAAACCGGAAGAAGTTTGCTTGTCGCACAGGTATTCAGTATTCATTAAATGGGTCTCTAAACTTAGATCCCTTTCATGTTGGAGAGATGTGCACCTTAGAATAACGGCGATGTGGTGACCGAGTCTTTCAGAACAGAAAGCGTAAACCGAGTTCACTGGTTCAAAAATTGGTACCGACATGTAAGCCGGGTACCGAATTCGCAAATGCTGGATTTCGAAAAAAAAAATTCGTTTTTGAAGAAAGTAAATGGCACAATAACTTTCTCACTTCTCAGTGGACACGCCAACCGCGCGTGGGGAAAATTGGTATGAATAAATGAAAGACGCAGTAACTACATATCACATCAAAAGTCGTCAGAACGCATCAAAAAGTACGAAACGTCAAAAATCTTGGCAGCAGTTTGCTGAGCGTAATCAGTGCGGTTTTTGACGTACTGCACCTAATGATTTACAACTGACTATGGAGCTTCCCGTCAGCAATGGACTCACGTCTTTAGATCCAAGACTTGTAATTTTTAACGACCATGTGTGTTGGGTGTACTAGCCGTAGTCCTGGAACAGCCTTCTACCCTTTAAGTCGGCCCATGTGTAGATAGTTGAGCGCTGGTTAGCAAAAGCATGCATAAAAGCCGCGCTGCACAGGTCACATGTGCATGGAAAGGAAAGCTTGGTATTGGTTAGCGTTTAGCGCATGCGCACTGCGCACCATGCTGTTTTTAGTGTGTGCTATTCCTTTGCCTATGTCTGCGTACGTTATACTAAAACTTCCTATTACATGTCCCTTTAGCACAAAATCCGTCCTCTGCAGTCTATGGCACGAAATTCGGATGATGCAGTACGTGGTGTACGATGTCATAACGCATATAAGCGATCATCTAGTCATGATTGAAGAAGAGTAACGTGCTATCACCTCTGAAAGTGATGACTCGTAGTCATAGACATGACTCATAGTCATTATGCAAACCTGTCATGAATCAGCACCGTACAGGCAATGTAGTGTAAGATGTATAGAGGCGTAGTCACAGTCATGACTCAGTCATTCTGCAACTTAGCATGGCTCGACATTTTAAGTAACGTAATGTACGGTGCATAGAGTTTGTACAAAGCATGCATGGTCACGACTCGTAGTTATTATGCGACGTATACCATGACTCAGCACTTTAATGATTTCACATTATCACACGTCTTATGTGTGCCAATTTTTTCGACGCCTGGCGTCGAGTGCGAGCATGCAGTAAGGCGAAATTCGCCCACCTGCCGCCGTAAAACGTTCCATGTATCCCGTCCTTTACGCGCTACATGGCTGGAGTGGTAACCCTTCAATTGATTCTACAAAACTATTGCAGCACACGGGCGCCTTAAGCGCTTCGACTCTATCGAACCTCGGTACTTTTTAAAGAATTTACTGTCTCTAAAAAAGTCTGCAGCGCGAAAGACATGCTCATCTGGTTCTCAAGATTGGACAGGTTTCAATGCGTATCACAGTGTAACATTCACAATATTCGTACCAGTGTCCACTATGGCCAGTTATACATGTAATAACATTAACATATTGTCAATCCCATGGCTTACATTTGTACGAGCTGGCTTTATGCAGCCGCATCACGTGCTTATATACAATGCAGGTAGAAGTACAAACACTCGTAAACCTTCTTAATAGGGAAGGATGGGCACGGTCACTCATATTTTCGACTATCAATCTCGTCGGCCAGCGCAGGAGGAAGGCTTCCTTTCCTGTATAGTACCGCCAGTTTCTTGTTAAAATGTTTAAGTAATAATGTTCTGAGCCAAAGCAGTGACTCAGTGGTTATGGCGCTTGGCTGCTGACCCAAAAGACGCGGGTTCGATCCCGGCCGCGGTGGTCGAATTTCGACGGAGGCGAAATTCTGGAGGGTCGTGTATTGTGCGATGTCAGTGCGAGTTAAAGAACCCCAGGTGGTCGAAATTTCCGGAGCCCTTCACTACAGCGTCCTGCATAGCCTCAGTCGGTTTGGGACGTTAAACACCCGTAAACTATAAACCGACTCTGCCATTGCATACGTACTTGAAACATGTGCATTACCAAACGCCAAAAGTGGCATGTGGCCAGGAATTCATAAACAGCATTATTTAATGTTTCAGTTCGACCGCATTGCAGGCATGAGGCGGAGGGCGCCACGCCCAACGCCGCAAGACTTTCGGCTGAGGGCAGCGCTTCCTATTCTCGAAGCCAAGGGAAGTTGCAGACATCTTCGGAGATGGAGGGAGCAACTCTATGTTTCCGCATTCTTTCGCTCGCTTTCCTGTGCTGGTCTTCATCTAGGGTGCGAAATGCTACATATTGAAAAGTTTCACTCGCGAATAATTCTCTTGGTTCACATTCAGGCAGAGTGGTCTCTAGGAAATACAATGATCTCACCACACACGTGTAAAACGCTGATGGTTTCTCGGCCGCAGGGCCCTTCAAAGAAACGGTACAACGTTCCCACTATGTATGGAGTAAGTTCTCTGCCTTGGTACATTGTGTACGAGATGAGATCCCACATGGCTCTTAAGGAAGTGAAATTCCCAAGGCCCGAGTGCTGTGCGATGTCAGTGCACGTTAAAGAACCGCAGGTGGTCGAAATTTCCGGAGCCCTCCACTGCGGCGTCTCTCATAGCCTGAGTCGCTTTTGAATGTTGTCGTGTCCGGTCGCTGTGTTGAATGCAGCGAAAGACGCACACGGTACTTTTAGACTTCGTTTATTTAAAGCTGAAGAGGGTGCGACCAGCGTCGACCGAGGCAGGGGCCGAACTGGCCGCCCGAAGAAAGGAGGGAGCCGAGAAGCGTCCACGGGAGGGAGTGGCTTCCCAGAACAGGAGGAGGGTGCGGGGGCGCACCGTGGGGGGGCCTCTGGCGACAGCGTGCGACGAAGGGCAAGCGGTCGTTAGGAGGAGGATTGAGTGGTCGTTAGGAGGAGGATAACTGTCGTTAGGAGGGGAATGCGAGTGGTCGTTAGGAGGGGGCGCACACACACAAAAGCAATAAGGGGACACAACACTTCCTTCCCCCTTAGAAAGTTGCCTGGTATCGTGCAGGGGGTCGGCGCTCACGCGTGGAGGCGCGCTGGCTTTGTGCGCTCGGGGGAGAAACACTTGTAGGCTGGCTGTTGTTCGCTGTGTCTCCTAGGTCTGTCCTGGGCGAAGTCTCTTCTTCCGGGAAGAGGTGCCAGGCTATGTGGGAAGATGGTGCACGTGTTCTCTCCGCTGGCGGACAGCTCTCAGACGGCGTCGTAAATCTACGCAGCTGGTTGAGATGTCGGCGTGCTACTGTGCCATGTATGTTGACGAGCCAAGAGCGCAGGCCTATGCGTCTGACAATTGTAGCTTCCTCCCAGCGTGGCTTTTTCAGAAACTGTCGGGCGAGGACGCGCTGCCCCTCATTAAGCGTGCCGCAGCGCGGAATTGCTTTTTCTTCCCGGAACGTCTCTGCCTTTGGCTCGGGGAGGATGGCTGTGAGCTGGGTTCGCATTTCACGCTCGAACATCATTTTCGAGGGGGTCTCGCCTGTTGTGCTCTGAACCGTCGTGTGCTGCTTGAAGAGAAAGCGCGCAAGGCGGCGCTGCAGCGAGCCTGTCTGATCTCTTTCAAGGGCGCGTTTTAGCTCGGCTACGTAGCGCTCGGCTTGTCCGTTTGTCGCTGGGTGGTAGGGGGCAGATGTAACTGATGAGATCCCGTTGTCGCGATAAAACTTGAGGATCTCCGCAGACACAAACGGTGTTCCGTTGTCCGACACTACCTTGCGCGGCAGGCCGAACGTTGCAAATAGTGATCGGAGGTTGTCAATGACTGCTGCCGAAGTCGTCTGTCCCATTTGCCTTATCTCAAGCCACTTTGTGTAGGCGTCTACGACCACAAGGAAAGTGCAGCCCTCAATTGGTCCTGCAAAATCAATGTGCAGTGTGTGCCATGGTGTGTCTGGCTTTTCCCATTCTGGGACAGGAGCTTTCGGCGGGGCGCTCCGGCTGCTCTGGCAAGGCTTGCATTCTCGCACCACTGTTTCGATGTCGTTGTCAATGCCAGGCCACCACATGTAGCTTCTGGCACACTTTTTCATTGCAACGATGCCCCGATGTCCGGCGTGGATGAGAGACATAGCTTGTGCGCGTAGTTCTCTCGGCATCACAACTCGGGACCCAAATATGATGCAGCCGCGATGGGTGCTCAACTCTGTAGCTCGCCTGCGGTAAGCGTCGAAGTTGTCCCCTTTGAGTTTATGCACGTTGCCTTGTTGAACAGCTGTGTAAACTAGCCGGAGAGCTGCGCACTTCTGCGTAGATGCTGCAACTGTGCCTGCTGTAAGCGGAGGTTCTGGCAGTGCTTCGAACATCAGAACGTCTCCTGGTGGAAATGGTTCGTCAACAGTTGCGTCTAGTGGCAGACGGCTTAGCGCATCGGCGTTTTGATGTTTACTCCCATTGCGGTAGACCAGAGCGTAGTCGTACGCTGAGAGTTTGATGGAATGCTGCGTCGGCTCGATGACACCTTGCTGCTCCAGTTTGTCCAACTCTTTTTCAACTGAATCTCGGAGAGCAAACGGCACCGGCCTGGCCTTCAGAAATTTGGGTTGCGCGTTGTCCAACAACTCCAGTGTGACCGGGGGCCCTTCGTTTCCTGGAATCTCTTCCGAGAATACTCTTTCGTATTTCTCTTGCAGTTGCTCAACCATGTTCTGGCTCGGCGTCTGGTGTATGCCGCATATCATCACGCCTAGTGGAGAAAACCAGTTTCTCCCTAGAAGGCTTGATCCTGTGCCCTTCACAACAAGCAGAGGTAGCGTATGGGTCTGGCCGTTGTAGTTAACCTGCACGTTGGCAGAGCCCAATAGTGGCAGATTCTGTCCTGACCACGTTCGCAGGTGCGTGTCGTCTTGTTGCAGGGCTGGTGCGTCAGATGGCCATGAAGTTCGGAACGTGTCCTCACTGATCAGAGTACAGGCTGCGCCGGAGTCCACCTCGAACTTAATCAGCTGGTGATGTACGCTTACTTCTGTAAAAATCTTCGGTCGCGTGCCGAGATTCATGGTGTTCAGGTCGTACAACACAGATGGTGTTGCTGATGTTGTTCCATGGAGATCAGATAGCGGCGTATTCTCTGAGGCGTTGACGCTGTGATTAGGCTGGGAAGGTGACTTTATCTTGGCAAGTCTCCGTTTCGTAATGCATGCTCTTTCGATATGCCCTCGCTTGTGGCAAAAATTACACGTGGCTGACTGGAATCGACATCCCTGGGGGTTGTGTTGGTCGTCACACCGCCAGCAGCGTTGTGCCTTTTTGACCGATTTTACAACAACAGAAGGCTTGCGCACCTGGTTGCTTGTCTGGTGTACCGGCTCGGTGTTCCGGCGAATCCCTCTCTGCTGGTGACCGGCGCTCTCCGCTCGAACGGCGATGTCGTAAGCTTTGCTGAATGTGAGGTCCTTCTCAGCGAACAGGCGCTGCTGCAGTGACTCGTCACTCAGTCCGCACACAAATCTGTCGCGTAACATCACGTCCAAGGGAAGCATGGTGGTATTAGCAGAAGAAGCTGCGTCTCCCTCCTGCCCGGTAGCTGTTGTCGACAGCGTTCCAAAATTGCAGTCGGCAGCGAGCTTCTTGAGCGCGGCTACGTAGGCGCTCACAGTTTTTCCTCCCAGTTGATCTCGTCGTTGGAAGTGAGCCCGGCTGTAGACCTCGGATGGCCTTGGGTCGTAGTGCTTTTGCAGCGCTTTTACGATGTCGTCGTAAGACACTGCCGCTGGTGTGCTTGGCTGAATAAGGGCGCAGACAGTATCGTACGTCTGCTCCCCGCACAGCGTCAGCAGGTTGGCCCTCTTCAAGGCTGGGTCTGTGATGTTGTTAGCTTCAAAGTAGAACTGAAGGCGTCCAACCCACGATGACCACGATGAGCCGTTGAATTCTGGTATCTGATTGGGAAACCCTCGCGTAGCCATGGCTTGTCAATAGCGTTGCGTAGCGCGGGTCGAATCCCATCCTCGTCGCCACTGTCGTGTCCGGTCGCTGTGTTGAATGCAGCGAAAGACGCACACGGTACTTTTAGACTTCGTTTATTTAAAGCTGAAGAGGGTGCGACCAGCGTCGACCGAGGCAGGGGCCGAACTGGCCGCCCGAAGAAAGGAGGGAGCCGAGAAGCGTCCACGGGAGGGAGTGGCTTCCCAGAACAGGAGGAGGGTGCGGGGGCGCACCGTGGGGGGGCCTCTGGCGACAGCGTGCGACGAAGGGCAAGCGGTCGTTAGGAGGAGGATTGAGTGGTCGTTAGGAGGAGGATGAGAACTGTCGTTAGGAGGGGAATGCGAGTGGTCGTTAGGAGGGGGCGCACACACACAAAAGCAATAAGGGGACACAACAAATGTTAAACCAGCAGGGATTCTAGGGAAACGAACAGGCCGATCAGGCCACCTGCACACTCTCTCCCCGAGCTATTTACCTGTCCTTGGAAGCACTTCCAATCAGACAATCCGGCCCTTACATTCAAAGACATCACCAATTACTATAAGGAGGAGCACTGGCGCTACCCGGCCCCTAAGGAACTGGCTCGCGCAGACGAGTGCCTCCTCATCAAAATTCTCACCAACACTGTGCTGTGCCCGGCTGTGCTTAAGCATTTCAACACATCTTTTGATGGCGCGTGCCAGTTCTGTGGGGAGGTGGCTGACACGTTCCACATGGTTTGGGCATGCCAATGAAACCCATCTATCCCCCTAACCCCACCCCAAAAGAGAGGACTGGGAGACGGCCCTGCTCGGCTGTCAATACCTCAAGGCTCAAAAAGCCTTGGTTTAACGGACGCGGGTGGCGCTTCTTGCCTATGGGGCCCCGGAATAGGGGCTCCACCTAGTATTCTGGGGGCAAGGGGCCAATAGGGCCCTACCTCAATCACCTCTCTGTAAATATTTAATGGCTGATAAATGTTTTTCACCCCCACCCATAAACCATAAACCAAACCTTAAGGCCAATACACGACACATAACTTAGAGGTCTGGAATACTGAAACCACCCGTTTAATTGCAAGCGAACAAAAACCCTTGCTACGCTCCCTGCCTGCCCGTCTCAATGAAAGAATCACTTGCGGTAGAAAACTCGGGAGAACGTGGCAAGGCGGAAGTGCACAAAAAGAGGCATGTGCTGATATTATATTCAGCGACCCCAAAACAGCCATTCGTAATTTCGCGAGCGGCCGTATCGCATCTACCTCACTCCGCATCCTTCAAAACACCGCCCTTTCGATTAGAGAAGTTTAATTGATCTGGGTCCCGGCCCACTCGTCTAATCCGGGGAACGAGGCGGCTCACGCGCAAGCCTGAGGTTTCGTCGACCGGGCAGTGAGTGCGCCCTCCGACCCAAATTTCACGAGGGACGGGTTGACCTTATTTCATGACATTCCCCCTCACTTTAGGCTGGAGAGGCACGCATATTCCTCTCCCCAGAAATCGCTAACAAAAGCGCAGGAAGTTACCTGGCGCCGACTGCAGACACGCTCCCTTCTGAATCCGGCAGTGTTTGCGCTCATGTACCCTGGCCAGTACGACCCAAACAGCCATAAATGTGGTGAAAGGGCCACATAAGACCACATTCTGTGGAACTGCCCAGATGATCAGCCTCCGGCGGAGTTGATACACCTCCCTTCTCCCGAGCGGTGGGAGGCCGTGCTGGTCAGCTCCTCATCCGTCCTAAGAACCACCGCTGTCCCCACTCCCCCATTGCCATTGAACTGAATGGTGACCCGGTACCTGAGGTTGGCACCCTCCGTGTATTGGGCCTGCACCTCCAGAACGATGTCAAAAACACCACTACCCTCAAGAAACTCAAGCAGGTTGTAGGCGCGATATCGCACCTCATCTGCAGGGTTTCGGGACGTCATAGAGGCATGAAGGAGGGCGACCTCTGTCGCCTCATTCATGCCTTTGTCCTCAGCCGTGTGCTATACACTACCCCATACTTACAACTATCCAAACATGACATAAACGCTTTGGATGCTTTGATTCGCAAGGCATTCAAAGTAGTACTTCATCTTCCCCGCAACACACCCACAGAAAGATTACTAGGCCTAAGCCTACACAACACGATCGGGGAACTGGTGGAGGCCCACCGATAGGTCCAATCAATCAATCAATCATTCATTTTATTTCCTTAAAAAAGGAGGAGTACGGGACTAAAAGCTCGAACAGCTTGACGAGGTCCCGACCCCTTGTTAGTTGGCATGACAGCAGGATGACGTCCAGTCTTACACACAAAAAAAATGAAAAAATATCACAAAGCAACGGGTAATACAGAATGAAACAAGACGGCAATCAATCGGAGAAGCAACAAAAGGTAATACAGATAAATCAACACACATAAGCAACAGTGGTGAACAAAATTTGGCGAATAGGAAGGCATGGTTTAGTCTTGCAAATGAATAAGTTGACAAAAACGTTTAATGCGACAGTTTCGGTTTCTGGAGGGATCAAAATTTTGTCGGTCTAGTAAGTTTAACAGCGAAGGTAATGTATAAGACAGAGATTGTTCATCATATGAGGTTCTCGGGGTGTGTACAAACCACATTTCTTTATGTCGGGTCTGACGAATATTTGTGTTTTTTTGGAGTTTTGCCAGATTAATTATGTAATCAATGCCAAACTTTACAAAACCTTTATAGCACAACATCAACCTGTAATTATAAAGACAAAACACAGGAAGAATTTCATATTTTGGAAAAAGTGGTTTTGTGGAGTATGTATAATGGACATCAGCTATGTAACGTACAGCTCTTTTTTGTAGCAAATGTAGTTTCTGCAAGTTTGTCACGCCAGTTGTGCCCCACACCATGATACAATACTTCATGACAGATACCACCAGTGCATTGTACAACATTAATTTTACCTTGGTCGGGAGAATGCGACGCAGACGAGCAATGACACCAATGGCAGATGACAATTTTGATTGTAGGTGATCAACATGCTCATTCCAGGTAAGGTGCTTTGAAAAATGCACCCCAAGGATGTTAACGGAGTCCACTATCTCTAACTGCTCACTGCCCAGACACAAATTCATATTAGTTGTCAACATCTTACCTCTAGGCGTGTACAAGATTACTTTTGTTTTCATCGGGTTGATTTTTAAGCAGTTTATCGCGGACCAGCGTTCTAAGTCAGACAGTGTCTTATTAGCCTTTTTTTCTAAATCTGTTTCCACGTTGCCTGTAATAAAAATGGTTGTGTCATCGGCATACGAAACGAATGTAGCATTATCTGTGCAGCTTGCAATGTCATTTATGTAAATTAAGAATAAAAGTGGGCCCAAAATGCTTCCTTGCGGCACACCAGTGGTAACTGCCTTCCGTGAAGATATTGCGTTATTGGCATCTACAAACTGTGACCTGTGGGACAGATAAGATGACAAAAGCGAGTGGGCAATTCCACGCACACCATACATTTCTAATTTATTAAGAAGGATGGAATGATTAATTAAATCAAAAGCCTTAGAGAAGTCTATATATATGCCTAATGCCATATGCTTACACCTGAACGCGTCTAAAATTATATCTTTTTGGCTCAAAAGGGCTGTTTCCGTAGAGCGATGCTTTCTAAAACCATGTTGAAAGTCTGCAATCAAATGGTGGCGGTTGAAGAATGAGAGTAATCGCTCATGCATTATCTTCTCAATGCCCTTAGAAAATACTGGAAGTATTGATATAGGCCGATAATTATTCAGTGCAGTTTTATCACCGCGCTTGAAGACGGGAACAACGCGGGTGATTTGCATCCTCTTAGGAAAGGTACCTGTTGATAATATTATGTTATAAACATGGGCAAGAATAGGGCTTATAATATCGAGCACAAACTTTACAGGGCGAATCTGGATACCATCGGCATCTAGTGACTTGCTATTGCTTGTAGCTCTGATACATAAAAAACTTCAAGAGAGGTAGTGGGAGCAAGGAAAAGCGATGCTCCATTCCTGTTTACTGGAAGAAACTGAGCGTAGCTAGTGAGGCTGTTTTCTATGTCCTGTTGCGGTGCTTGAGTAAAAACTTCATTAAATGCGTCTGGTACTGCATCTCCAGAAATTTGCAGCCCATCATATTTCAATATATCAGGAATAGCTGAGTAGGAGCTAGGCTGTAACAAAGCATTCAATTTGCGCCAAAGTACATCACTTCGCTGGTTAGCAGGGTCACTAAATATTGCTAAAAAATAAGCATCTTTGGCAGCTCTAAGTTTTTTTGTTAAACTGTTTCTGTATTTCTTAAACTTCTTAAGTAAGGCTTCATCCCTAGATTTTACAAATGTGGCATATAAAAAATGTTTTTGTTTGATCATGTCAAGAAGCTCAGGGGTCAGCCAAGGTTTCCGCGCTTTCGATGGCCTTGTAATTTTTTTGCGTGGAAAGTGTGTATCATATAATGGTTTAAAAATATTAATAAAGGCGGAATATGCAGAGTCACTGTCTTGTGCGCAATAAAGGCTATCCCAAGTTTGCTGAGCAATGGCGTGGCGAAAAGCCTCCAGATTTGATGGCGTGATTGACTGAACATAAACTGGTTCCTTAGTTTTCTGAATCAAATGATTGATCTTACTTACTAGTAGAATGATGCCTAGATGGTCACTGATATCAGTGTACAGAACGTCGGCCTTTAACGAATGAATATTTATATTTGATATGAATACATCCAATAAGGAGGCACTGTCAACAGTCACGCGTGTTGCTGTAGAAATTGTATTCGAAAAACCGCAAGCTGTAATTAGAGTTTGGAAATCCTTTTGCAGCGGAGAAGATGACAGCATGTTTATATTGACGTCACCTCCTAAAACTAGATTCATTTTTTCTTCTGTTGCATAACTAAAAAGCTTTTCAACGAAAGCAAGAAAACGGGTGACATCACCTGATGGTGGTCTGTAAACAACAGAGAACAAGTTTGTACGGTTTTGTAGTGTTAATACCTCATAATCAGAAGTTATAGCAGCGAAATCGTCGACTGGTTCAGCAACAATATCATCTTTGAGCAAAAGCGCTACACCGCCCCCTCGCTTATCATGTCGACTACAGAAGAACGACTGATAACCAGAAAGCCGGAACAATTGTGATGTAGGCGTTAACCAAGTTTCGGTTAACATTATGACTGTAATCGGTATCCCAAAGCTATGTATTAACATGGTCAGTTCATCTGTCTTATGCGCAAGCGATCGAACATTTTGATGAAAAAATGTCATTGCTGGTTTTTTATCTGATATAAAATATTTTACCTCGGACGGCAGATAACCCATATTTTAAATAAGGAGCCACCAGAAAAGATAAACACATTTGTTGTTCCTAAGTCATTTTCTGCAAATCATCAAGATGGCAAATGGGGACAATGAGACTGCCTTCTGATTTCCGGCCGAAAATCTTGCCGTTTCGATACCAGGCATACTTCCAGCCGAGTTCTTTCTTTTTGCTGTTGACCGCTCCAAACAAGCGTTTCATGGGAGGAGATAAGTGTTCATTGATGTAAATCGGAGTACTGGGCTGCAACTCTAACTGTATATCTTCTGTTGTCAGCCGTTTTTTTCTTGCTTTCTCTAGGAAACAGTCGCGCTTGGCTCTGTGTGTGAACTGCACCACAATATTAGGACTATCAGTGTTTCCACTTGTCCTAACCCGGTGGCAAATTTCAACATCAGAATCCTCGCAAGGTACATCAAGTGCATCTGCAAGTTTTCTGGTTATATCCAGGGTGTTTTCTGCTGGCTCCGTTGGTACACCTTTGATTTCTATGTCGAAACACCTGGCATGCTGTTCATTTTGCATCAGCCTTACTTCTTGATCCTTTAGTTTTGCGAGCAGGGCATCTCGGTCCTTTTCCAGACCCTGCAATGCGTTTCTTAGATCAGAGTTTTCGTTTTTCAGCTCACTAACAGATGTTTTCATTTCCTCATAGCTCTTGTTCGCAAATTCCAAAAATCCCTTCATTTCTCTGATTTCTTTCCTTAAGTCTCTTTCCAGGCATTCGCGCAGTTCTCTAAATTCATTCTTGAACTCACGTTTAAGGTCTTCGAAAAGTTTAGAGAGCTCTTGCTTTCCTGTCATTGCTACCACCAGAGCGTGGTGCAACACGGAGATAAGCGAAAACAAGATCGCGAGTGAAACAGTCCGCACGGGAACACACAAAAACAATGTATGTGCATGAACAGGAATATGGCAGCAGAAGCTACGGCCGAGTGTTTATCCGACTATTTAAGAGGGCATAGAAATCACCAACCTGTACAGGCGGAAAGAAACAGTTCAGAATGCGTGCTCCCGGCCGCAACCGCTGCTGCCAACTGATGCGAAGGTGCTTCTTGCAGGGCTTCTTAACCAAGGGGCTTGGTGTCCCGCGCAATACATCCCCAATACATCAGGCTCACACAAACTTCCACAGGTCGGTATATCCTGGACTCCCTCGGCATCAGAATACCGGCCAACGACCCAACCCTCCTCGCCATCCCACGACCCCTTCACCGGGAGCTTCTCATTAGGCCGCTCGCTAGGAATATGCACCCGTCCCACCATGAGCAGCGCCGCAGAGCCCGTGCGAAGGCACTCCATCGAGCGTACGGCCCCGAGCCGGACGCCGTATGGGTGGACGATGCCTGCACGGGTGATGAAGCGATAGCAGCTGTGGTGGACTCTTCATCCACCCACCTCACACTACCTCTCCCTCCAGACACGTCCCCAGAGGCTGCAGAGGAAGCCGCCATTGCATTTGCTATCACTCGCACGGAAGCCCGGTATATTTTAAGTGACTCTAAAACTGCGATTTTAAATTTTGCTCGAGGCCGAGTTCATGTCCCTGCTTTTGGCATACTGGACTCGCCCGATGCACCCCCGCCTCGCCATGTGGAGCTGATATGGGTGCCTGCGCACTCCGGGAACCCCGGAATCGAGGCTGCCAACCTTTTAGCCCGAGGTTCTTTAAACCGGGCTGAGGTGGCCTCGGATCGGGGATTCACGAAGGAGCGCATGCACACATTCAGTGAGCTGACCCAGGCATATAGAGCCTCACGCCAGCTCTACCCCCGCCCCCCCCCCCCCCCCCCCTAGATAACAAACACGCAACACTCTGGCGCAGACTACAGACACACACTCTCCCCTCACCCCTTAACCTAGCCCACTATCATCCATCCTTTCCCACTCCCGCATGTGCCCTATGCCCAGAACCCTTCGCTTCTTCCCTCCACATCCTTTCCCTCTGCCCGGCGGACCCTCCCCCGCGGGACCTAGAGAACCTCAAGACCTGGGATGACTGGGAGACCCTGCTGCGCTCGGAGGACCCGGCCGTGCAGACCATCGCCACCGGCCGTGCTGCCAGTGTTATGGACCTCAGGAACATAAACACTTGTGTGCAGTGGGGTCGTGCGGGGACCCCCCTGGGGCGTGCCCCGAATTCCTGTTGAAATAAAGTTCTCTCTCTCTCTCAGCTCGAACCCAAAGATTCAAGTACGGGCAATCGAGCGGGCCAATGATGTCGCCGCCAGCCATGGGCCAGCGGCCATCTAGTAAGTGTCTCCTGCAACCTGCTCTCGACGCAATAAATGTTTTAAAATTCAATGAAATTATTTGAACAGACAGACGGACAGATATATACAACACACTTCATACGTGACGTCCCTTGTGGATTGAACATTTAACATAGAAACGGCTCTTCTAGCCTAACGCGGGCTGCCCGACCGTGTCCAAGCATCCCTCCGGCCTGATGGTCGGCTATCGCGGAGAAAAAGGCTTCGCGTTTTTCAGTCCTCGACCCTTCTTTGTGCTCTCCCCCTCGAACAAATGCAAGAAAAGCTGTGAACCGCTGTGGGAACCGTCACTCTAACCGTACAGCACACCTCAGTGCCGTAATACAAAACAGACGTGGATGCACTAGCGCTGTGTGTGCAAGTTTAGCCGAACTGTACTGTAATTTTATTGAAGGTGCAGTTATCAAAAAACAATGTGATCACATTCCATTGGCTCTGCAATAGTTTTATTCTAATTTTCAGAATGACAGCAAACATGCAAGAATAAACAGTATTTCGTGCTATCCTCCTTCAGTTGACACGTTTGCAACAGCACTAATGTGAGCTTTTGAAAACAATTTGGCGGGGGCTTAGCTTTGGTTAAGCCTGGTAGGTTGCGAGAGCAAGAGCGCAGCGCCTCCAGCAGAAGGAACGCAGTGCGCCGCGTGGTGGTGGTGAAAACTTTTATTTTGTGAAAAAGAGTTTGGGAGCCACAGAGTGGCCCCGCTACATGGTCGGCGTCCCTAGTCCGGGACACCGCATGACGAGGCCCCGTCTCTCGCCCGTCTCACCAGAGCCCTTTGGGACTCAAGCGAGGAGCAGTTGAGGACGGCAGTCTCCCATGCCTCTCTGGAAGGGGTAGGGGAAGGGGGGAGGTGGGGATTTTGAGTACATGCCCACACCATGTGGAATATATCACAGGTCTCCCCACAGTGCGGGCATCGCCCATCCGTGTTAGGATCGTAATGTTTTATGATTGCAGGACAGAGTAGAGTACCTGTCTGCAGGCGCCTTAAAGTTCGCTCCTCCGTCTTACTCAGCCCTTTTGCAGGGGCCGGGAAAAGGCGGTGGTTGTCGCTATAATGTGTTAATATTTCCCTGAATCGCAGAAGCGGCTGGTTAGTCTCCGAGCCAGAAGAGCTGGGATGAGGAGCCCGGTGAGTAAGCGCTCGGGCAGCCGCGTCAGCGGCCTCATTACCTCGTAAGCCCTGGTAGCCAGGAGCCCAAATGATTCGTTTGGGTGTTGGATCAGTGGCAGTCCGTCGTAGAATACAAGCAGCTAAGGGGGAGATCTCCCCTGCCAAGTAATGTTCACATGCGTTTCGGGAGTCCGTGATGATTATTCTCGAATTGGCGTGGGCGGCAGCAAGCGCTATCGCTACTTCCTCGGCCCGCATTGAATTCGGGGCACGAAAGCAGAGTCCATCAACTTGCATTTCCTGGTGAACGACAGCGGCCGAGTAAAATCCCGTGGGCGATGGCCCTGCTACGTCTACATAATATACACCGGGTCGGGAGCCGTGTTGTCTCTCAAGAGCCCGAGCCCGCGCTTGTCGTCTGTTTTCATGCATGTCGGTGTCCATGTTACGGGGGAGCGGGGAGACCCAGAGCATATGGCGCCATAGTACTGGGATACGCTCCGTCTCCTCTGGAGTGCAGTCGTGTTGGATGTGTAAGCGGTTTAGCAGGCGGCGCCCAGGAGCCGTCTGCGTGAGCCGCGTGTATTGGTTCACGAGGTGGGCCTCCCGCAGCTCCTGGTAGGAGTTTAGCACCCCAAATGCCTTGAGTTTGGCATTAGAGGTAGCCACCGGGAGATCCAGGGCTCGCTTAGTTGCCTTGCGGATGATGGCGTCTATTCGCGCCTCGTCTTGCTTAGTAGTGCGGAGATATGGCACGGCGTAGAGGATCCGGCTAGTCACGAAGGCATAGACGAGCCGAAGCGCGTCCCTGCCCCGCAGACCACCCCGCTTGTTGGAAACGCGGCGGATCATGCGCCCTACCTGTTCGCCTACTCTCTTGAGTTTCGCAATAGTGGAGTCCGGTCTGAGTCTCTGGTGAATGAAAAGGCCCAGAATACGGAGCTCCTCCACCTCTCTAATAGGACCTCCTGACAGAGAGATGTGTATTGCTGTCCTATCCTTTGGGTTCGCTCTGACATGCAGAAGCTCTGATTTCGCTGGAGCACATTGGAGCCCACAGTCATTAGCATACGCATCGACTATGGAAGCAGCCTGCTGAAGGCGGTCCTCCATGTCCCCAAAGCTCCCCTGAGTGGTCCAAATTGTAATATCATCTGCATATAACGCGTGTTGAATGCCTTCCACCCGGGCCAATTGGCTTGGGAGGCGCATCATAGCAATGTTGAACAGGAGCGGTGATAACACTGCTCCCTGAGGGGTACCCCGTGTTCCCATCATGTAAGGGCCGTATTCCTCGCCCTCAATCCGAAGAAAGGCCTGGCGATTAGACAAGAAATCTCTTACATACGCATAGGTCCTAGCCCCACAATCGGTAGAACTCAAGTTGGCCAGGATGCTTCCGTGTTTCACATTGTCGAAAGCCCCTTTCAGATCAAGGGCGAGGATGGCTTTGTCATTGTGTTGCATAGTTTTGGGTCGTATTACATCCCTGTGCAGCTGTAGAAGGACATCCTGTGCAGACATGTGAGTGCGAAACCCGAACATGGTGACTGCAACGAAGCCCTTACTCTCCAGGTATGGAGAGAGGCGATCCCGTACCATCGTCTCCATAAGCTTGCCCACACATGAGGTCAGTGATATGGGCCTCAGGTTGTCCGTATTCACGGCCTTACCTGTTTTAGGGAAAAACGTCACAAGTGACACGTGTCAGACCTTTCTCTCGTTAAAAATGCTAGAGCGGCTGCCTGGGAGATTCTCTAGGCAGCGATAACCTCCTTCTCCGGATTACACTCGAGGCAAAGGCTGCGCCGCGTCTGCAGGTCACGCGTGGCTACCGGCCGCCGCTGCGCGACGACTCGACTTGGTAGCCCATCTCTCACCCTGGTATGACGTCAGAGGTCATTCTAAAGGTCAAACGTAGCTACCGGCCGCCGCTACGCGAAAGGCCGTTCATGAGCGCAGTATTGCTTTCGCAAAAAAAAAATGGTCACTTATTTCAATTTTCTTTGTTTAGAGCTGATCCTGCTGGAGCCTCGGAACTATAGGCATGTTGCGGCGTCGCGTACATATCCCGGCACGAGTAATTTACCAGCACGTGCTGCTGGCCGATGTACCTCGGCTTCTACAGGAGGAGTAACCTAGACCGCCTATTCGAAATTTCCGGAGGCTTTACTACGACGGCCCTCGTAGAAATGAAACTGAAATTGGTTTTGAGGACGAGAAATGACGCAGTAACTGTCTCACATATCTCGGTACACTTGAGCCACGCCGTAAGGGAAGGGATAAAAGAGGGAGTGAAAGAAGAAAGGAAGAAATAGGTGCTGTAGTGGAGGTCTCCGGCAATAATTTCGAGAGAGAGAGAGAAAAAAAACTTTATTTACACAGGAATTCGGGGCACGCCCCAGGGTCCCCGCACGACCCCACTGCACTCAAGTGTTTATGTTCCGAAGGTCCATAACACTGGCAGCACGGCCGGTGGCGATGGTCTGCAAAGCCGGGTCCTCCGAACGCAGCAGGGTCTCCCAGTCCTTCCAGGTCTTGAGGTTCTCTAGGTCCCGCGGGGGAGGGTCCGCCGGGCAGAGGTAAATGATGTGGAGGGAAGAGGCGAAGGGTTCTGGGCATAGAATGCATGATGGAGTGGGGAACCACCTGGGGATCTTTAACGTGCCCTGACATCGCACAGCACACGGGCGCCTTTTGCGTTTCACCTCCAGCTAAACGCGGCCGCCGCCGTCGGGTTCAAACCCGGGTACTTCTGCTCATTAGACCAGCGCCTTAACCCCTGTTAACTGAGCCACCGCAGCGGGTACAACCCTCATAGCGTGAGTTGCTTTGGGACGTTAAACACCCATAAAAACCTGTTTCAAAACCCTACCCAGTAGAGTGAGCCACCACGGTGGCTTAGTGGTTATGGCGCTCGGCTGCTGACCCTAAAGACTCGGGTTCTATCCCGGCCGCGGCGGTCGAATTTCGATGGAGGTGAAATTCTAGAGGCCCATGTACTGTGATGTCGGTGATGTCAGTGCAACGTGATGTCAGTGCACGGTAAAGAACCCAAGGTGGTCGAAATTTCCGGAACCCTTCTCTACGGCGTCTCTCGTAACCTGAGTCGCTTTGGGATGTTAACCCACCATACACCAAACCAAACATAAACCATAAACCAAATCAAACAAGTTCGCTAGCATTACTGACCACGGTGAGCGGTTTCAGCGATATGTGTAGACCTTCTGCGTCACACAAACAAAAATTGCCGACGATTACATTACTTCCTAATGCAAAATTTGAGCGCAGCTCATCAGCTGTTTCAGCTTTTCGATAGACTGAGGCAAAGAATTCGAGCAAGACGTAGATGTACAATTACAGACAACTTTTTAATACATTTTCCTTCTGCAAGAAACACTCCACTAACAGTTCTTGATTGTCAGGAAGCTTTGTGGTCGGAGAAATAGATGAATATATGCTCGACTTGCTGCACCAATGCCTGGTTCTCAAAGACGAGGTCTACGCAAGTATCTCGTGAGGTTCTTACAGCCGTGGGAGGCGTTACGAGCGAGAGGAACGGGATGTTCTCCCGCATAAGGGGCAAGAAATTCCTGTTTGTCTTCATATGTACATTGAAGTACATTAAAGCCGCGAATATGTACATTAAAGCCGCGAAACGCAGAAACGGGCGCCAAAGAGATGCGCTCTAAAAAAAGATGCCCAGGCTTAGCTTGGTTAAGCCAAGAATGCGTTGCATATTGCGCGGTCTTTTTGCGCGAGGTATTGCTTGGCGGCACTCGATTTTCTCAGCAGCTTTTCCTCCGTGACGTATGGATGGATGGATGGATAGATGGATGGATAGGAGCGCCCCCTTTGAAACGGGGCGGCAACCGCCACCATGCTCAGCCGTTCTTTTTTTTCTTTTTTTTTTTACTTGTTTACTGTGTTTGCAATTCTCACCAAGAATCGCCATCATCTTTACCTACGGTTTTTCCTGCGGCTGTCGTGACGTCACGTCACGTGGTTTGGTGGCTGCCCGGCCGCGCCCAAGGGCTGAACTGAGTGGTTGCAATATGCTATGCATAAAATCCCAGTGGTCGAAATTATTCCGGAGGCCTCCACTACGGCACATCCTTTTCTCTTTCTTCTTTTACTCCCACCTTCCTCCCTTCCCTTACGGCGCCTTTCGGGTGTCCACCGAGATGTGAGAGAATGACTGCGCCGTTTCTTTTCCTGAAAAACCCGTTTTCAATTTACGAGCACTGATACCGCTCAATAGGCGGATTTCTGCATTCTCCCTGTACCGAGCCCGCGTCCTCAGGCTCAACAGCGAAGCGGTTGCAGAATTGTCAGCGGTATATTCCAGTGCAGATGCTTGGCGAGGGTGGTATTTTTACCCTTCCGCCACCTTTCTTTTCTTGCCGCCTTTCCTCTCCGCGCGCCCCTTTTTCCTCCTAACTTTCGATGGTCGCTAGAACCGCGTGTGCTCCGTGACAGTTGTTGTTGTTGTTGCGACTGAGAGAAGGATGAAAAGAAAATAGCACGGGCCTGCCAACTGGCTCCAGCCGAGCCACCACCGCTGCCACGTGCAGATAGTGGAAGATAGAGGAAGGCTTACGCGATAAGGTGCAGTGGAGTAGAATAAACTTTATTGAGGCGAAAGGGGAGGGGGGACTGCTGGCTGTTGCCCAGATGCCATGGAAACTTCTGGCTCGGCTGGTTGGTTGGTTGGTTGGTTGCGACTGAGAGAAGGATGAAAACGAAAGTGCACGGGCCTGCCAACTGGCTCAAGCCGAGCCACCACCGCTGCCACGTGCAGATAGTCCACTCAATAACATTGACATGCGTGTCCTGGTGGTCCGTAGCAGATCCCAGGCTTCCTGTGAGGGATCTGGCAGGATGTCTTCAGGAGGTCTGTGACGCCTACAGACCCATATCATACCGCTTAAGTTGCTCTACTCCCCGCAAAAGTGGCAGAGAGGATTTATTCCGTCCATAAATTTGCTTAGAAAAGTTGTCTGGATTAGGGGAAGGTCTCTCCTTTTGGTGTATGTTCACTAATTTATGTGGGGGTGAGAGAGTTCTGGTTAGTTTGCTTCTCAGTGTGATCTCTTTCTAGTTTGTGAGGGGCTCTCTTTAGGTATCCTGGTTGTGAGGGGTGTCACCACCTGCCCGGCCGGCGAATACTTGAGCATGCCAGTGTGCTGCATCATTCCTAAGGTTCCCCTCATGAACCGGGGTCCAAATTTGTAGAGGATCCCGGCCATGGGGGCCGAATTTCGACGGAAGGAAGGAAGGAAGGAAGGAAGTAAGGAAGGAAGGAAGGAAGGAAGGAAGGAAGGAAGGAAGGAAGGAAGGAAGGAAGGAAGGAAGGAAGGAAGGAAGGAAGGAAGGAAGGAAGGAAGGAAGGAAGGAAGGAAGGAAGGAAGGAAGGAAGGAAGGAAGGAAGGAAAAACTTTATTTACACTAATGGTTTTTCCTGCGGTTTGGGGGCATCTTCAGAGACGTCTTGGTTCTACCCCAGGAGCCTTCTCTGTCGAAGTCGTCCGCCTCTCGGTTGCCCTCAGTCCAGTGCTCCGCTTGCCACTGCCGCCCGTTGAGCTCGCTGTACCAGACCTTGTTGGTCTTCACAGCGGTCGCTGGACAGCAGAGTCTCCCACTGCTCCGCACTCGGGTTTTGTATTTTGGGGACCACGTCTATGTTTTGGCAGGCCCCTGTGATGTGGTATAGAGTAGGTTTTTCGTCGCGCCAGTGACATTTGTTCGTGTATATCGTAGGGTGCATTTTGTTTAGTATATGAAGGTTTGGGAAAGAGCCTGTTTGTAATTGTCTCCAAGTGACAGCTTCCTCTCTGCTGAGAGATTTGTGCGGTGGGGGATATCGCATTCTTCTGCCTCTATAGTTTTGTAGTATGGCCGAGTATTCCCTGGGTGCTGGCGCGAGTTCCGCGGTCTCGTCGGAAGCTCGGAAAGTAATGTATCCTCGAGCTATCCTGTCGGCCTCTCGGTTCCCTGCCATCCCCGTGTGCCCCGGTACCCACACAATTTTGTGTCGGATCTTGTCGTTTTGTTCTTCCTGGTTTTTAATTCTGTCGCTCGCTGCGAGGAGTATACGGAGCGCGTGACGACCTATCCTGCCATTCATGTAATTTCGGCAGGCTGTTTGAGAGTCCGTAAGTATTGTTAGTGACCGCCCGGTTCTATAGCCCTCCGCCACCGCTAGAGCAACGGCTACTTCCTCGGACTCTGCAGCTGTGCAGCCTCGGAGAGACGCGCTGGTCATTTCGCGTAAAGACGAATCGACCACCGCCGCTACAGCGATTTTGGTATCTCCTCCTCTCCAAGACGCGTCTGTATACACGGTCGTGGCTTGAGGAGCGTATGTTTTCTCGATGAATTCGGCCCTCGCTTCTCTTCTGCCTCGATGGAGGTTGGGATCCATGTTTTTTGGTATTGGCGCTACCTTGAATTTCGACGGAGAAGAAATTCTAGAGGCCCGTCTAGTGTGTGATGTCAGTGCACGTTAAAGAACCTCAGGTGGTCGAAATTTCCGGAGCCCTTCACTACGGCGTCCATCATAGCCTGGGTCGCCTTGGGACGTTAAACCCTCGTAAACCCATAAACCCAAACTCTTTGTAGAGGATTCTATCTTTGAGCGCAATCAAGAGGTAGGCCGTTTCTCTAGAAATCCTGCGCCTCTAGAGAAATCCTTTATAGCGAGCTTGGCATTGCTTACCACGGTACCTCAGCTGCTTCTAAAGCTCCGTGCCTACCCTCTCACCGCACCCTCTCTCCCCCTCTCCGGGAGAAAAAAAAATGAAACACAGGTGTCCACCGAGATATGAGAGACAAATACTGCTCCATTTCCTTTCCTCAAAAACCAATTGACCAATATTATTTAACGCAGCGCTGAGTAAGAAGGGTAGAAAAGGGCAAATTTACGTAAACTAAATGTACTTACAAACTATGCCAGTGGGGAAAAATTACACTGAACAAAAAAATCTTCGCACAACAACCAGAAAATTAAGCTGCCATTTAATTCTTTTATATGAGGTCAAAAAACGCCAATAAACTAAATCGATAACTCAGCCCTCTGAGATTAGTCGGCGTGTCTTAAGATACAGCCTTCCAGGACTAGCAGTAATGAGACGGATTTTCGACGAGCGATAGTAAATTAACAAGAACCGGCCACATTATTGCATCCCTCTGCCTCTCACTTCGTTAGCCCTATTACTGGCTCTCTGATATAAGTAGCCCATGTTGTATAGGACGGATTCGACCAGCGCGTCAGCAGTTCTTGGCCCGTGCACTACACGAAGACTGTGTGAACGAGACTTACAAACATAAACACTTGAGTGCAGTGGAGTTGTGCGGGGACCCAAGGACATGCGCTCCTCAAAGTCCATCGTTACAATGGAGTTTTCTTTCTGTGACAAGGAATTTCTCGATCAGGCATCTGCCCAGTTCACGTGCTGTTTCTGTACAGCGTGCCTACTTACTTTGCGTTATTTTTATCGTTTTCCTTCTTTTCTTTTTTCCTTTTAGCTTGGTGGAGGTTTTTGTTTTACCGTTGGGTAGATTTGCTAATATCTTGAAGCGGTCTTGCTGCCGACCATAAGTCCAAGGGTCTTTTCTTTTTGTGACAAGGAATTTCTCGATCAGGCATCTGCCCAGTTCACGTGCTGTTTCTGTACAGCGTGCCTACTTACTTTGCGTTATTTTTATCGTTTTCCTTCTGTTCTTTTTTCCTTTTAGCTTGGTGAAGGTTTTTGTTTTACCGTTGGGTAGATTTGCTAATATCTTGAAGCGGTCTTGCTGCCGACCATAAGTCCAAGGGTCAACTGCGTTTAGACCAGCGTAACCACACTATGCATGCAAGGCATTCAGGAAGTCTACCATGGAACTCTATACAGCCGGCTAGGATGCACGCACAAACACGCGTCAAAGTTCAGCGGCCTTCTACGCAGCTGTTACTGCAACGGACGCACTACCCAGCGAATTTTCCGCAGCGGACTTGCCTGCAGAGCACGAGCATTAAGCTCAGAAAGAAAACAGCCGAGCGGCCAGTTCATTGCGACTCGGAACCAGACACCATGAATGTAGAGCTTTGTTTCCTGTGCCGCCGCCTACAAGACCGTATGGACAAGAAGGAGGGAGAGGGGACAGACGAGAGCGCGGTCGCTGGCTCCGCGGTGTAGATACTGCGTTGTGTAATAGTCTTTTCGTGCCGGGGCCGCGTGGACGTGCTGTAGTGGTGGTCCACGAAAACGACGACGGGCCCTTTGCGCCAGGTCGTCGCCGCATACACGCCTGGCGGTCAACGCCACGATGGAAGAAGGCTGGCGGGTAGGAGAACCATGATGGGTCCGACACCCCCAGAGAAACCAGTGTCCCTCCTCCTCCCGACTTTCTCCTCGGTATCCGTAGGCTGCTCTGTTTCCAGTGCTTCTAAAGACGCGGTTCCTCTTGGAACGTGTAGCCAGACCGCGTATACACAGGCTTTGTAAGTAACACGCGTGAGTGTACGGGCGATGGCCCGGGGGACCCATACTCGAACGGACGTTGACGACGACCATGAAGCCCCGCTGGAACTGTTTGATTCAGAGATTGGCCTTGATGTTTTTATTTCCTCGCTTCACCTACGTCTTATGCAACGATGTTTTTCTTTGAAAAGGGAAGAATAAATGGATCCGCGCGACCAGGATGAATGAGATGGCCTCACGGCGAACACGGCGGAGTTAATCGTTATTTTCGCCTATTCTTGCTTACGATGCGACTGACAGGCAGTATATGTTCAGAGGTACGAAAGCACACTTTGGGGTGGGGTAGACGGTGTGTCCATGCGCACTAAAGTCTCTGTGCCTTGGGCTCAGTCGAAATGGATGTTTAGATGGTTCGCGGAAACATGCGAGAGTAAGGACCTCGGTGGTGGGGAGGATTGAGATGCATGGCAACATGAAAGGGAGACCGGAAAGAAAGAAGGTGGCAGAAAGGGACCTAGGCAAACGGATTAGCCCCACACGATGGAGACATCATAATCACTCGCCGTCCTTGGGAAAGGTCATTATAAAGCATTATGCACTGCCTGTAGCATTATCAAGCACGCGTGATGCAGTGTTATCAAGCACGCGTGCTGATGTACAGGTATAGCATGAGCTGGATGGTTCACACGTATCGCACTCTTGCTTATCAGGACCAGTCATGTGACCTTTGCTCTGTCGTTATAAAGCCAGTAACACCAAGCAATAAACGTTCATTCTTTGTTCCACCCACCGGCTACGTTCCGTTACTTCACTGCCTTTTTTTCACTGAATTTTTTTCTCAGCCTAATGATCACTTTCCCGCGGTGTATTGGAAATGTGTTCTTGATAAAATAAAAAAGTGTCCGGTCAGAGACTTTTAGGCGGGCAGGATGAGGTAGAGCCGTTTAACATTAGAGTTAAAAGACAAGAATGGAAATTTCAGAAGAGATAGAAATCTGGAAGCTTGTGCTGGGACCGGGATTTATAGTATCTGCGAGTCTGCAGTTACCGTAATTTGCGGACTGTATTCCGTACTCGGTGATTAGTCCACCGGACTGAACTCTCGTTGTTGAAACAAAGTTGCACGTCTGCAGCTTACATGTGCACACCTGTCATCTTCCATCTGCTTCTTGAAAGTTAAAACTTTCGAAAGTTTTTATTGCATAAAAAGTGATACAATTCATCCTGAAATCAAAAAGAGGTCCAAGGCTGATGATGACCCCTCTTGGCACTGCACATGTAAGACACTCGAATGGTTCGCCGAAGCTGTATGCACACTACAGTCTCGAAATATGTATTCCACTGCACAGAAATAACCTTCTTTCATCGCGGCATTTGCAGTAGGAGCGCGCACACTTCCTGCGCTCGATAAGCGTTGTACTTTCAAGCGCGTCACTTCTGCTCATAGCTATGGGTGCTGTGTGTTTAAAGAATCAGTTTTTTGCTATTTATACCTTCTGATCTATTCCTTCCCTTTACCCGACGCTATCCGATAGTTCACGTGTCACTTGGCAGTGCCACCGACAGTTCATTCATTCATTCATTCATTCATTCATTCATTCATTCATTCATTCATTCATTCATTCATTCATTCATTCATTCATTCATTCATTCATTCATTCATTCATTCATTCATTCATTCATTCACGCTTTTTATTAATAAACCGCGGTGCACAGGAGGCCAAGGAAAAAGCCGTTCTACAACGGCTTGAGGAGCCCCAGGCCCCCAACAATACAGTGGCAGCACAAGACACAAAGAGATAGTGGAAAAAAAAATTATTCCAGCCTAGTGATAACAAAAAATATCAAATTATTAGCGCGTAAGCATGCACAAGTATGACAAAAAACACAAAAGGTTCTAAACACACACACATATGCACTCAAAGAAGAAAATCGTCCAGGAATGTACAATCAGGTTTTGAATAGCTGTTACAGGTCGAGCAAGGGTTTTCCTATTCCTTCAGTACACACATACGCACGCATGCTTCTTGAAAGCCTGTAACACTGCACGTCACGGGTTAGTTCAAGAGTGGGGCGCATACTCCTAACAATAAACCACTTGAAAACGTAGGCCAGGTTACGGCACTTCAGCACCGGGGCCACAGCTGTCACCTGCGCAGAACTCAGAGCGGTATACGATCGATCGAACGTGGATTCAGTGTTAAGGACCTCCGCGAGCGACATAACAAGGTCAGGGCAAACAGAGTCTCGATCTTGGCACTTCGAATAAAAGACGGTCGCCCCGACGGCGACCCGCTGCAGCTGCAAGACACAAGACGTGATCAAGAGGCGCTAGAGAGACGCGTGCAAGCGCGAGCCAAGAATTTATAGCGCTCTTAGAGCGACCCGTATTAAACGAAACAGCTCTCCAGCGGTGAGAACACCGGGGTGCTCGGCGGCTTTGAGGCACACCTAATCGTGTTGCGGACTAGATGGCTTGTCTGGGATGAATAACGCGTTGCAAGAGCCATTAAAAAGTGTCGGTCGTTGCGTTTCGCCTGTGTTGCGCTGCTTCTTTCTCAGTCTTTGATTTTTTTCTATCTCCCTTGTGTGCGCGCCTTCCTAGCTCCGACCACAAAAGACGTTTTCTCTGTCGTCAGTTCGCATTCTTCGAGACACTGCGCTGTGAGATTGTGCGCGAAGTCATTGCTCCGAAGGCGACGGCAGGAAGTGTTGGCGTTGCCGTTGAAGAGAAATGGTTCAAAAACAACCCCGAAGGACAACTAGCGCGCTCTTTATTTTGGCGGTAAAACTCCCTGCCGGCGCGGATTTGATAAGAAGCGATGGATGTCCGCCCTTGAACAAGGCAAGACAAGTATATAGCACGTATATATCTTGCCAAGCGGGCACAATAAGCAACTACGTTCCAGGATTCTGTTTTATATGTATGTGTATATATTACATGAGATGAAATTGTGTACTGTCGGGATAACGGAACGGCGAGGGATTTTGTGGAAAGCCGTTCTGTCATTGCAAACCTGCTCTCGAGGCCCGCTTCATATCGAAAGATGACGGATACGAAATGCCAATACGTGCTTTTGGCAAATGCCATCCGCGCATAAGCCTGTTAAATGCGCATTTCGCGAGGAAGGCTATTGAAGCTGGAGTCCGTATGTAAATCGTCACGGTCTATGAGGGAGGATTTTATTTAATTTTTTTCTTCTTCATCGTTTCTCCGCTGGCATCAGTTCTGACAATTCTCCATTTTGCAGTTGTTCGAACAACTTGCACGAGAAGGCTGCCAGGCCCTAACCTTTTGCGGCACGACGACTACGATTATGCACGTTACTTTTCACATTTTAAGACGTAAGCCTTTCTTGGCTCCTGAGTGGCGTGGACGGAAGTTGTACACGAAAGATTGTAGACCGTAGTTGTAGACGGAAGTTCGTGAACGGAAGTTGTCAGCACGAACTGTCAGTCATAAGTTGTACGGTGAATAAAAAAAAAATGTAACCAGAAATTTAAGAATTAAAATAATAAGAAAAAAAAGAATGAAAGAATGGAAGGAAATAAATATAGAAATAATGAAAAAGCACAATAAAAATGAAAAATGGGAGGAGAAAGAGAGAAAAAAGAAAGGCTTTCGCATTTCTGCTCTTAAGCAGACTTAAGTACAATCCTGTATTTTTTTTTATTTGCTTCGAAGCGTCTAGCGCTGTTTTCACGAAGCCATTAACGCTGGTTACATTTCAGATCCAACCTGGACAGAATGGCCGGGCTATTTAGTGTTTGAAAAATAATCGCTTCTTTAGAATAAGAAATAAACATGAACTTCGCGAAGTTCATGGTTATTTTTGATTCTAAAAAGGTGATTGCTTTTTAAACACTAAATAGCCCGGTCATTAGTTCTGCGGTGCACCCAGGGAGTGGTGTCTTGTGCTGTTACTTCTTTTTCATAGACGCTGTCAAATGCTTTAATAAAAGACACTGTAACTGAGTTTACTATTTTTTTTGTGTGTGAAAACAAGCCTAGAACGTTAAGAAAAAAAATATTTGTGCATAGCTGTGTTTTATAGAAGTACCAACCTGCAATCCCGCGAGCGTGGAAGTGTACTGGGGGCGGAAATTCCTAAAGTTTTTGCGCCATGCATGCTATTCTTGTGAAATAGAGTGTTCTAAATATACACAAACAAATCCCCCTATTTTTCTCGATATTAGAGCAGTATGCGATCCTTAAAGGAATACACAGCTGAGGAACGCAATGTGGGGCTTTCTATCTCTTTCACCCAGTTTGATAACAAACACACACGACTGAGCTGCAGCGAAATTTGGCGCCAAGAAAAGGGCGCCAACAACGAGCTGCTCGAAACGGAAGAAGAAAGAAAGAAAAAAGGAATTAGATCCGCATCGCGCGTTCTTACTGAGACGTTTGGGCAGGCTAGACGGGGCTCGTAAAATAAATGGCTTCATCTCGTTTGAAGGTTTCGATGTTCGAAGTCAAAGCAAGAAGGAGCGCGGCCATATTTGTGGGTTTCTCTGTATTTTTTTTTTTAAATTCCTTTGTGTGCCAACAAATGCTTTGTGAAAGGAGCCTTTCCTTAACGACTTTGTTGCGTTGTATTGGATGGAGAGATAGGAAATAAATGGGTCGGTTGGACAGCAACGACGACAGGTGCGCTCGCGAGCTTGTTTGATGGCAACTGCTGTTTCCCTCGTGTGTGAGGTCTGCTTTGCGTTGTTCGTTAAAGGGCGAACTGAGGAAGCGAAGTACAAAGTTACTTTGTTGGAATGTTTCTTTTTGTTTCCGAGCTTTCTTGTTTTTTGTTTCTCTTTCTACGGAAAGAAAAGAAACGATAAAAGTGGCACGACACAATGCAGTTAAAGATTATAAGCGAAACAGTATACTGGCTGTCGCAGCTAACATGAACCAAGTATTTACATAAAACTCTTACAGATTGCCTGAATGAAGCTAAAACAGTTAAATCAGCACTTTTGATGGCTGCACACAGCAAGTAGCCGTATGTTTACTTCACTCCGTTTGTAATTATTTAGTCATTATTTAGTCGATATTGATTAATAACCATTTCTCTCTTTGGCTCGTCAGAAGACTACTGCTCCAAGTCCCGAATAATTCCAGGCGGCAGAATAATGAAGAGCATATCGCAAAGTTCGTGCTGAAGGGATGCAACCTAGCATGTAGTTTCAATTAACCATTCTCCACAATTAACTACTCATAATTTGTGCCTGACTATACAGTTTAACGACGGACTAATCGCCATAGCGAATTTTTGCCTATTTCAGCTCCTAACTGGGCTGCCTTTCCCATGCCAGACGTATAGTTAAATACTATTTTGGGGTTGAAGTTCCTTAAATAGGATGGAAGTATGCAGGCATCGCTCCCTATCCTAACCTTCAGATTGTCACCCGAACGTCAGCCGATACGGAGGAGCAGGATGGCACAAAATAGACAATGACAAAAAAAAAAAAACAGCGAGCGAACAACTTTACGTTAGGAAGAGGTTGCACAATAAAGAAAGGAAATAAAGGCAAGTTCGTTTCGCTAAATACAGAGGATTTTAGCTAGATTTGGCTACTGAGTATTTTATTCTCAATCTCAGGCATGTTTTTGGATCACGGAAGCCCACCGGAATGCTTTTCCTGAAAACATGTGATCTGTACCGCTCGGAAATGTCTATGCCTGGTGTTTCACCTAAGATGCTTTGTAATTTAAAAATGGGTTTTTTGAGTTGGAACAGCGCCTTTTCTGGCATAGCATTGTCAGTAGAGCAGCGCATTAGAATGCAGCTAAGACGTGCTAACTGGCAAGCTAGTTGAGTAACATTGCACAGTGAACTTTTTTACTGTTACTGGAAGTCTTCTTATTTATTGAGAGGCATGCAGCTACTTTAGGTAATCTCTAAATCATTTTTTATAATTTCGAAAATGCAGTACCGTCGACGCTGTGGCCCCACAAATTTTGGCTATTTCGACGAGTTACGCACGCTGCTGTGGTTGCTTTACTTGCAAGCTTTTCGAAAGCGCATGCATGTATTTTGGCGCAATGTAGTCAATATTTGTGGTACCACAGCCCCGAGGGTGACTGCGTTTTCGAAATTTTAAAAACTGACAGAGACACACGTCTCTCGATAAATAACGATACTAACAGTGTTAGTTGAATATGTAACTATTCAGTTTAGGTAAGCAGCCTACTAGTTAGCTCATATTATCTTTATTCCGATGCGCTACACCATTTACAAAGCTAGGGAGATAAAAGCACTATTGTAACTCAAAAATCCTGTTATAAATTGCAGAACATCTTAGGTGAAACACCCGGTATAGACGTCTGTGTTTCGAAGAGTTGATGTTGGTAATAAGGTACAAACCACCAGGGCTTACAAAGCCAGTTATTGCAAGTAATTTTCAAAGTGATAGCATAGATAAGAACATCGTGTGTAATTGCAGCAGAAAGTAAAGGAAAATTCGAATATAGCCGCGCATATCCGGCGCTCAGCATGGCACGGCGTCAGTTATAATATCAAGTGCGATCCTGTGAGAAACGGCCTTCGTTGTCGTCAATGCTTATGTAAGCATTGCTGCCACTGCCGTCATAGTGCTGCACAAATCGGTTTTGAAGCATGAAATCCAGGGTGATCGCAGTAAAATTTTTCGCTCTTATAGCAGGGGAACCAGAACGCTTTTAATATTTAGTACGGCCTGTTAACAAAACCGACTTTAGAAGGCGAACGAGAAGTAAACTTTGGTCGTAAAGCCGAAAAAACGCGCAAAAATCCCACACATCGCTGTATAATACAGCAACGACTTTTTGTTGTTGTTGTTGTTGTTGGTTTCCTTCCTAGCTTTCTAGTGGACTCTTCCAGGCCAGAACTCGTGCGCGCAGTTTTCTTAACTGGCCTCAGCAAAGGAGTCTGGCCAGTGTTTGTCTCAGAGACGTGCTTCGTGCAATCGGCCAGTCTGGTGCCCAACCTCGCAGCCAGCCAGACAGGCCGGCCGGAGCCGTCGAGGAAGGCTCGTTAAAACCTGCGCCATTGCCCCTTCCCTACTGCGGTGCTGGTGGCGCTTGAACGCATATGCGTTCTCGACGTAGGCGCCGGCACGGACGCGGCGGTATAATTGCGCCAATTCGCGCACTGCCGTCGGGCTCGATGGCGAGGAGGCGCGGCTGTGACGCTTAGCTCGCGTGGCCCGAGAATCCAGACGCGTGGGGGCCAAAGGGTTGTGTTTAGACTCAAACCGGGCAGACTCTGCCTCTTCCCCACATCTTTGCGAACATTCTCGCCCATAACTACCGCCACTTCCCTGCCCCTGCTATAATTGTCGTTCGCAGTGCCAGTAAACACTAAAGAGAGAGAAAAAAAAGGAAGCGCAATGCCTCTCAGAAAGCAAATAATCTCGCCTCACGGGAGCCGGCTGGTTTAGGCCATGTTAGAGGGACCAGCGTAATGTCGGCATGCCTTAGGCGAAACACTTACCAGGACGTTTCAGCGGAGCGCCTTGTCTGACCGACTTGGCGAAGGAAACGAAAATTTTCGCGTTATGTTCAGCTTATAATGCGATTGTTTATAGCAGGCGCAGTTCGCAATTGGCCTGTTGTTTGCAGACTTGGAAGACTCAGTACTGAGTCAAACTTGGCTGGTATTTATTAAAAGAGCAAATAAAATGGCGAACACGTGGTCTCGCTCTCCGTTAAAGACAGCAGCTGTATCACCCACGACATCATCTCTGTTAAGGTCGAGGCGATATGAGTATTGTCACTTTACAATTTAATCGTCGCTTATTATGAGCCTTACGCGAGTCTCTGGATGGGTGCTTCTGTAAGCTTTGCCAGCTAGAGTTACCTTAGCTGCACAAACAAACGGTCCGTTTGCCCCTTTATTTGAGGTTAACACGTCATACGTTCTAGCGGTCCGCGTTTTCATTGTTTCCTAGATGTGAGAAATCGACGACAACGCTTTGGGCGCATACTGTCATTTGCTTGTTTGCTGGGACGTTCGTTCTGTGTACATTTTAAAATGCATCATCATCGTAATGATCATCGTCATTCAGGCTGCGTCACTCCAGCTGACCTCCAAATGACCTCGTACCGCTACCTAAGGTATACATCTAAAATTCTCACTTCCGACAGGAGGACGAATTCGCGCCGCTCTCGCACCGGCACACAAACTTGCCTTCCTGCACTTATTTTTCGCTTCAAGGGAGCGGATTTCAGTGCTCAGCACAGCAGTGCAGCAAATTTTGGATAAAAGGCAATACAGTAAAGCTGCTGATTTAGGCTTTAGCGACTCGAGAGAGCGTCAGTCTCCAACTCTTCGAGCTACCGCTTCTCCATCTATTGCGCTCTTGTTTTTGCAGACAAATCCGACAGGAGTACAGCCAAGCCCCGAAGTTAAATCTCAGCAGTTCGTCAAGTGCGTGAAATCTAAAGCTTCTCCGCGGGAGAGCGAACGAGAAAAAACCCGACCACCGGTGTAGACAAGGCTCTGGTGGATGTCGAGGCTGGCAGTTTTGTTTCGTTTAGTTCCTTTCATGTCACGTGACTGCGCAGAAAACGCACACATCCGTACAAAGGCTTTGGAGGACTTTAGAGGGACTTTTTTTTTTAACTCCATGAAGTAAATAAAAAAGAGAGCGCCGTTTTCGCCTTCTCTACTTATACACCACAAATAGAAAAGGAAACGAGAATAGGTGGGACATAATAGAATGCTAACGGGAGGGAATGACAGGCAAGAAAAAGATGTACAGTAACGGTGTGGGGTGGTGGGTAAGCGTGAAAAGCGCGAACGAAGAGGCCTGGCTGTAACGTCGCTCACTGGAGAAGCCGGCGAGCGACGTTGGTCTACGAAAGAGCTAAGCGGCCGCATAGACGGGGCGAGTTGGGGCGAACGCGCTTTCACGTGGGGGGCGAGGGAAGGGGGTGCTCGCGAAAAGAGTACTTCGCGCGAATCTGTCAGTTCGGCAGTTTTGGAAATTCCCAGCGAAGCGAAACCTAGCGGCGCACCCGCGAAACGGAACGGAACAGAGTGCCCCCGGAAAGCGTTTGTACGTGTTAGTGCATGCGATGTGCGTATGTGCGCGAGAGAAACTCCTTCGAGCCTCCGGAACACTCTCCGCCAGCTCTTGTACGGCGCTCACGAGCTCTTCGCTGCTCTATGCGTCTGAGGCAGACGTGTCTTGTGTTGTGAACCACGCAGAGTTGCCCACAACAAGGCAAGAACTTGGGGCGGAACGGGGTTTTCTCACAGAGCCCGGTGCTTGACTCCTCGGCGCAGTTTCAAAGTAGGGAAGCAACAATGCAAAGAAAAATAATAAACGGTTCTGGGCTGCGTTGCACTAGACCGAGTCAAGAGTCTCCGGGTGCAACGAGATCCCCTGAGAACGCCATTGCCGGTAGCTGGTGCGCCAAAGGTGACGCTACATCGCAGTGGCTGCTTTGGAGGGTGTTTTTATTTCATGCGGTTGTTGCTTAGGAGTAGCGCATTTTTCTGACACGCGCTGCGAATTTCTGGTGTGACCTAAAATTTGGGTGGCTGCCTAAATGTTACTTTCTCTGTAAGTATGCGAGGGAGTTCTTGAGTGCGTTCTCATTCATTCATTCATTCATTCATTCATTCATTCATTCATTCATTCATTCATTCATTCATTCATTCATTCATTCATTCATTCATTCATTCATTCATTCAATTCGCTATCTGTCTGGTTTACTCGGTTTCTTCATTCCTTAGTTCACTCGTTTTTCATTAGTTCGCTGCTTCGTTCATTCGATTCGCTAGTTATTTAGTCCGCTCGTTTTTTCGTAAGTTCGCTACTTCGTTCCACTCGTTCCTTAGTTCGTTCGCTTCGTGCGTTCAGTTCATTGCTCACTCCTTTATTACGCTACTTCGTTCATTCGTTAGTTAGTCCGCTACTTCTTTCATTAGGTCCGTTTCTTAGTTCTTTATTTCGTTTGTGTGGATCGTTAGTTTTTAGTTAGCCAGCTACTTCGTTGATTCGATCCGTTCTTTAGTTCGTTCCGTTCGTTCGCTAGCTCGTTGGTTCGGTTCGCTTGTTTGGTCGTTTCGTTCTTTGGAGAGCACGGATTTCGACATAAAAAAAAAGAATTGCGCGCAAGGTGCAAGGACAAAGAACGGAAGCGCACAGAACAAACAAAATGCGCAGTGCCCTTACAAAAATGCTTCTTGAGACAGTGTTGGACTTTTCATGAGCAGACTCAACATGCCATGTTGAGTTTGTGTTGGGACCAGGATGGCCTCGCGTTGGTGAATTATTGAGGCCCAATTTAAACTCATTGGAAAAGTGGCCACTGTGCTAGAGTTGAGCATACTCAACAGTATTTCTGCGTTGCTTTCATGTTGAATTCATGTTGAAATTACTGGTGCGATTCAACACTCTCGCCTATACAATGATCAGATAAAGAACATTAAACAGTATTGCAAATGAGGTTACAGCATGACCTCACTAAGAGTTTATAACTTTTCCACCTTAAGCGCAGTCCCAGCTTCCCCCTTGTATACTCCTACACATGGGTGCCCCGATCTGCACAAGTGGTGGCCTGCCGATCAGCAAAGGTATTTCCATTGTAACTATTACTTATTATTTATTTTATGTGTAGTAGAAGTAATCAAGTTCACATGCAACGTTCTGTTCGTTGAAAACCTTGGTTCATTCATAAACAACAGAAATAAAGCACTAATTAAGCGCCCTTTTTTATGAGCGCACATACGAAGCCTCCAAAGTAGGTATGCCGGAAAGAGCATATTGCACCACTAGCACTTTTTTCTGTGCAAGAAAATCACTTCGAGCAGTTTACGAGAGTCTTAAAAGGGCTGCATGCGTTCTTAATATGTATAATGTGATAAGGTTCTGTTTATGCGACGCATGCCGAGCTGATTTCATTTAGTTAAGCTTAGAAACGGCTACCATATATGAGACCCGGTTCAACGTAAATTCAACAGACATTCCTCAAAAATTAATGTGTTGATGACGTTCAACAAAAATTTTGTTTAGCAGATGTTGAGTAGGCTCAACATACATTGACTTCATGTTGGTTTCCAGTTGATTCAACAAGAGCTCAACAAGGCGTCAACTGAAGCTCAAAAGTCATTTTTGTAAGGGTTGTTCATTCTGGATGTTCCCTTGTTTGTTTTAGTTCCTCTATCGAAGTTCCTTTTCCACTCAGTATGCGAAAACTAACCCCCGAACTATTGCTGAAAGAAATGCGCCCGTTTCATTCATGTACGACTGTAGTTTACGTGTTCCATCTTTGCCTGTTACTATACCGCCACTGTGTCATGAACCTATAAACTCAGAGGATGCCGCATGCCGGTTGGACGAAGGCCCAAGCATTATGAAAGCGAAGCAAAAAAGAGGCGCCATTTTCGGCAGGTGTCTGCGTGGATTGACAGGTGAGAGACCGGATGTCCAAAGAACATTTTTGAGAGCCACCTGGACGCTGTGCATGGTTCGTAAATGTCCCGACTGCTCTTCATTTTTCATAAGCAACAACAAAGGCGAAGGAGCGGCAAGAAGCAGCCCAGCTGCCGACAAGTTTCTCTTCTTTCTCTTTCGTCCCGTTGCCCTTTCTCGTCGGGTCACGCTCTTCTCCTGTCTTCTTTGTTCTCTTGCTGCTGATGAAAAATGAATTGGCAACACCTCGCCGCATCCGCCACCCCATGCACTGCACTTGCAGTGAGCGAGTACGGCGCTCATCCCGCCTGGAATGTTGTTCTTGCGAGAATTTAAAACCTGCATCGCGAAAAAAAAAATTGAAAAATTTGATATAACTGTACTGTAAACGCCCGTAAAATGCCGATAAATTAGAGATACCAGTACCAGAGCGTGTTAATCCTATCGGCTTTGTTTCGTTAGTCATCTAGCAAATAGGGAAGACAACCTTGGAAATAAAGCAGCCCTGTTTTGTCTGCTGTGCCACCATTCGTTTCACACATATATTCCACTATTTATTCATTAGTGTAGGATGGTTAAAAAGCTAGATACCTCTTTCTCAGTTGCTCTTTCAACGGTAATCAAATAACTCTGTTATCAGCGGCTTTCTTGTAAGAAGCAAATTCATCCGACGCCCTCAATTTGTGATGTATAGCGCTGGTGACAGATGTCAGATTTGTTGGAGATACCGCCTTTCTGGTCCTTAACTAAAGCCCTATACGGGAAAGCAAATCGAATGATGAGTTCTGCAAATTGTTTTCATTGATGGCGTGCCTTTATTACTATTTACCGTTCACGTACGATCTGACTGCCGTCTTCCCTGTTTCTGTCCGACGCATTTTTTTATTCGATAATCTCTTTGATGACCACACTAATCATTTTCAGAGGTCACGCAAATGAGGTTCCGGCACGTCGCCTTCTTACATTCTTTCGGGCAAGTCTGCATACAAACTGCGCATTTTGTCCCATTTCTTTCTTTTTTTTATGTCAACCTTTCCCTGGTAACATAACTAACATAACTGAGCAAGGCAGTCGTGGGCCTGACTTCGCTTAATCGCGCGAAGCGTAACCCAATCTAAACTAATTTACAGGCGCGACCGGGAAACCCCCGTACGCGGCCTCTCGCGCTCGGAGTGCGAAGAAAGCGCGGACAAAGAAGGCGTCGGCGGCTGCGAAAACAAAGGGGCGCGAAGCGAGTCCGATAACGCGACGCAAGCATGTGTGACATTAAGCGAAGGGAAGCAAAAGCACTGTTTCGTATCCGCGGCTTTGCAACCGGTGCAATAATTGCACGGAGTGGAGGGTGACGACGCCGGGGCAAAAAATGAAGAAGAGCGGAGAAGGAGCTGAGAGGATAGAGGTAGATAGAGGGAGAGAAGGGAAGGGAGAGGAGGGTGGATGGCGGCGCTCAATCGACTGACCTTCCTAGAATCGCGTGCTGCTCGGGTCACGAACTACCCAGAACGCGAAGAGGTAGACGGAGATTCGGCGGGGGCCACAGATGTAGGAGGCGGCGTGGCGAAAAGCAAAACACTGAGATAACGAGAAACAGCGCCGATAACAACAGCAAGAACAACATAACATCGAAATCGAACGTGCAGGCGCGTCTGCAGTGTGTACCTGTTCTCTGCAGTACGTGCGTGCTACTGTGATGTGTTGGTGCAGCGTAACCCCGCTTCGAGTTCGATCGTCGCCACCGTCGTCACTGTTGTCGTTATACCTGCCGCAGCCGTTGTCTGTACAGCGTGTGTTACGCTGCCGCTACAGGCGCCAGACGACCGAACACTACCTGCTCGTTCCCCGGCGTTGGAGGCGGGTGGGGAAGGGGGGGGGGGGGGGATAGGGGGGATGGGGGGGGGGGGACGCCACATTGCTGTACCGCGAGGAGTGGATCGAACACGGCTTCTCAGAAAACAGTGATCTCATTTTCATCGCCCCTCGCGCAGCAACGTGACGACGGTTCCGCGCACATAGCATCGCTACATGCTGGAGACTACGTGAGCTTGAGAACCTTCGTGCTGCAGCGGGTTTGGTGGGGGACTCTCCTTCTCTAGAAGAGAGATTCGAGAGCAGCTGCTTACGCGGCCGGGAGACAATTACGGGGGGCTCCGTGCGTGCGCTCGGCTGCCGAGCCTGCGCGCCGGCGTTTCTTGGGCTTTTCTCCTCGCAGGTGCGTGATCCGGCCGTCCGTGGGCGAGGGAAGCGAGATAATAATGCCGAGAGAGAAAGGATTGCGGAGTTGCCTCTTTGACCTGCCCTCGTTGGCTCGGCAAGCCGTGCGTTGTTCGTTTTGAGAGGGCATGCATGAGAAAGCGCGCGGAGCGGCTGTCGGCGATGCATTGTTTTGCACTGCCGTGGTTGAATGGAGCTCTAAAGCTTCGTATGAACGGGAACGCTTTCTTCTCTACTTCCACGTTCACTCAATATTTGAGCAGCTTATGGGATTCGTGTTTTCGACGTAAAGGGTGAGATCGTACTTTATTCACGTTAGAAAACCGGTTGCTCTTGGTAATTCACGGTCGTCAATGGTTAAGCATCTGCGATGCTACCTAGAGGCACTTCGGGCCAAAAAAAAAATTTTGACCTTTTACAGCTTTGGAGGGTTTAACGTCCCAAAGCGACTGAGGCTTTGAGGGACGCCGTAGGGAAAGGCTCTGGAAATTTCGACCACCTGTGGTTCTTGAACGTGCACTGACATCGTACAGTACAGTACACGGGCCTCTACAGTTTCGCCTTCATCGAAATTCGACCGCCGCGGCCGGAATCCAGCCCCCGTCTATCGGGCTAGCAGCCGAGCTCCATAATCACCGAGCTAACGCGGCGGCAAAATTGTGTTATGAGTGAAAATTTGTCTCAGCGCTTGTTGTTTTCAGATGGATCTTTAATCATGTGGGCCAATAAACCAATACGAGGGGGTACCCAAAAGAAACCGGACTTATTTTTGTATGAACTTATTTGTGCACATTTTTAGCACAGACCTTCAATATCCTTCAAAGTACTCTCCACTTACAATGATACGTTTGTCGAATCTTTCATTCCATTTTTCAAAACATTGTTTAAATTCATCTTTTGTGATGCTTGACAGTCCCTCCGTCGTTTTTTTCTTCACCTCAGCAACATCAGCGGAACGCTTTCCATTCAGCCGCCGCGGTGGCTCAGTGGCTATGGTGCTCGGCTGCTGGCCCAAAAGACGCGGGTTCGATCCCGGCCGCGGCGGCTAGAATTTCTTTGGAGGAGAAATTCTAGAGGCCCGTGTGCTGTGCGATGTCAGTGCACGTTAAAGAACCCCAGGTGGTCGAAATTTCCGGAGCCCTTCACTACGGCGTCTCTCATAGCCTTAGTCGCTTTGGGACGTTAAACCCCACAAAACCAAACCAAACCAAGCTTTCCATTCACCTGTCTTTTCATTCTACGAAACAAACAAAGTATCACGTGGCAAGGTAGGGTGAGTATGAGGGTTGAGGAACAGAGGTCATGCCATTTTTGGTCCGAATTTGTCGTAGAGACAGGCCTGTGTGAGCAGGGGCATTGCCATGGTGGAAAAACCAGTCACCCGTCTGCCACAAATCAGGTCGCTTCCATCGAACAGTGTTGCCCAATCTTTTCAATACATCCAAGCAGAAAGCCTCTTTAACTTTCTGACCCTGCGGAACAAATTCTGAATGGACGAATCCTCTCACGTCGAAAAAACAAATCAGCATTGTTTTGAGGTTTGGTTTCACCTGACGAGCTTTCTTGAGGCGAGGTGAATTTGAAGTTTTTCATTGGCATGACTGTTGCTTTGATTCAGGACTTAATTCAGGAACACTTGCGTTGTCCCCATAGCATCGTCCTTGAACGTCTTTCTGAATATTTCAAGAGTTTCCGTTCCACTTTTTCCGATAAAAAATCAGAATTTCACCGGCGCACGCTGCTCTCGAAAATCAGCCATTGCAAAAACGACACTCACACAAAACAGTCGTCACTCTAAAACTCTGCCTAAACTAGTCTGACCTTTTTCAGCGACGGCATTCGGCTTACTGACTCTGGAATGTTCGTTCTATGCACTCCTAGCGGCAAAACGCTGTACCAGAGAAGCTGTGCCGATCCAAAAAATTAGTCCGGTTTCTTTTGGGTACCCCCTCGTACACTGGCAGGAACTACTTCAAGAGGGCATTACTTCCTTATCTTATAGCCGCTCACGAGAAGTTTACTCAACTCAGTGTGCAGGGTATTTCACCTAAGATTTCCGCAATTTTTTAAAAATGGGCTTTTTGAGTTGGAAGTGCATTTTTTCGGCATAGCATTGCCAGCGGTGTAGTAGATCAGAATACAGCTAAGATGGGCTAACTAGCAGGCTGGTTAAGTAATACTGAGTAGTCTAATTTTTTTTAACTATTGCTGTTAGTCTTCTTAATTATTGAGAGGCGTGTAGCTCACCATAAGTAATATCCATATCAGTTTTTACTGTTTCGAAAACTCGGTCACCCACTGCGCTGTTGCACAACAAATTGTGGCTACACCGTGCCAAAATAGATGCGTTTTCGAGAACCTTGCAGGCAAAGGAACTTCTCCAGTGCGTATAACTCTTTAAAATAGCCAAATTTTTTTTTGCCGCAGCGCCGAAGGTAACCGCGTTTTTGAAACAGTAAAAACTGATATAGATATTATTTACGGTGGGCTACACGCTTCTCAGTAATTGAGGAGCCTAACAGTGATAGTTTAAAAATTTACCTATTCATTAATAGTGAACCAGCCTGCTAGTTAGCGTGTCTTAGCGGTATTCTGATGACCTACACATCTGGCACTGCTATGCCGATAAAGGCGCTCTTCTAACTCAAAAATCCTATTTTTAAAAATTCTGGAAACTTTCAGATGAAACACCCTGTTTATCCCTCTTTGGCTGAACTGCTACGAGGGCGCTCACTGCGCTTGAGCAGGTCAGAATTTTATGATACAGTTGACAATGACTCGATTTCTAATGACGCGAGGTCATCTCGTTCCAAAGAACGCCATTGCTAAGGTTCTTGATTCTCAGGTATGGTCAAATAGCATGTTTTAACCCCAGAAAAAGCCAAGCGCTACTTCAATACCGGTGGGCACCCGGCGCATTGGATATCGATCTCTGGTCCTCCAGCATACGAGGGATATGCTCAGATCATTAGCCCACCGTTAAAATAATTTCAGAATACATTTAGACTCCACTTTAGCTCTGAGTAAAAAGAAGGATCCGCGATGTGTTCATATCTAGTACATGACTTCGTGAACCAGTGCTTCTGGCTCAGTTTTAGATATTATTCGTTACAATGTCAAACATCTCGCTTTTTCACTGTCATACGTCTGTAGCGTATTCATGGTCTGAGTGCGCTTGTTCAGTTTTTTTTTTTTTTCGAAGAGCTTAGTACTTTAAGCTCCACTACAAGCTCGCATGTTCAGTCCCGATCGTGGCAGCCGTATTTCGATAAGGGCGAACAAAACGGCTGTGCATTTTGGTCTCAGTTCACGTTAAAGAACAAGTTATGTAAATTAACCTGGAGTTCTTCATTACGACGCGCAACAGAGCCTATACAGTATTGCTTTGTACGAAAATAGGCATTGACCATTTTAGCTCACAAAGAAAGCATTGCAACACTTTGCAATAAAGCTCGCCGCTTCCATTTTCACGGTTTGATCTAAAAAAATGCAATGCTCCAGTTCTGCTTGATTTTCAGCTTCAAGATAAAACATGACTACGCACTTTCATCGCCGAACTGTTTAACGCCGTTTTTCGGCTCAAGAAACAAAATTTGGTACCTGCGCACGAATTATAGGGAGATCTTGCTAAACGGTTTCCGCGTCACTCGACGAGGGCAAGTAAAGGAAAATAGAAGGATGATCAGATGCTAAAGAACCCGGTTAAGGAAATAGAGCATTAACGAAGTTTCTTTTTTCTTCATACGTTCCGAAGCCTGGTAAACTAATTCGGCTTCACGGCGGCCCGTCTATGTGTGAAAAGCGATTCCGTTCAAAACAGTGAGCGCTACCCTTCGTGAAGGGTAGTTCAGCTGAAGCGACTCGGAGCATGCTCTTCGCATGCATGCGTAGAACTACGCGCATTTATTGGCTATAAACTAAAAGGGGTGCAGTCACTCTATACGTTCCAAAACGAGAAGCAGAGAATTCTTAAAAGGATGAGCGAAAAAAGTGGCGCATATCGTTCTACCTTCAAGGAGTACTTGCGCAAGAGAGATCTCTAATGCATCGTATTGCACTCTTATGGTTAGGTTACGCGTTATGTGGGGTTTAAAGAAAGCACCCTATCCGTATCTGTGAATTGATATGCAAAGAGGACCCCAGGCCACTGAAGGTACCCATTAATGCCACCTCGCCGTACCCTTAGTGCGGAGCTTAAGTTTCGCCTTTAGTTTTCATTTCCTCACTAGCCTAACTGCTTTCGCACAGAATCGCACAGTTTTGGTGTGCGAAGACAAAAATCTTCAACGCGAGAGTAAGCAATAAAAACGGAAAGGGGTAAAGAACTCAAGAAAGAAAGAGACAGAGAAAGAAAGGAAGAAAGAAAGAGGGTAAGAAATAAAGGAGGAGAGAAGAAAGAGAGAAAGAAAGATAGAAAGAAGGAAGGAAGGAAGAAATAAAGAAAGAAGGAAAGACAGAAAGAAAGAAAGGAAGAAAGAAAGGAAGAAAGAAAGATAGAAAGAAGGAATGAAAGAAGGAAAGAAAGAAAGAAAGAAAGAAAGAAAGAAAGAAAGAAAGAAAGAAAGAAAGAAAGAAAGAAAGAAAGAAAGAAAGAAAGAAAGAAAGAAAGAAAGAAAGAAAGAAAGAAAGAAAGAAAGAAAGAAAGAAAGAAAGAAAGAAAGAAAGAAATATTCAGTTGCACCGTCGCTATTTCGTTCCACTACTATGTGGGCCTCCGCTGCATGAGGTTGGTAGGTGAGTGTTGGGTGAAGGTCTTTGGTAAAGTGGAGTTTCTGGATGGTGAGGGTGCGTTGAAGAGTGATGGCTCGCAGGTGGAAAATGCATGTTTACTGTTGATGCCCGCTGGTGCACCGACCGGTAGGTGCACCACCGGGCATAAACGGAAGGAAATGCATCCACCTTTCGCTGCACTTCCGGGTATCAACGGTATACATGTACCTTCCACCTACGAGCCCTTACCCACCACCCACCGGGCACCTTCCGGGCCCGGATGATGCCCGGAAGACGCACCGACGCGCTCCGATCCGTTCGGGCCTGCGCTTGGATGGAGGCTTCACACACAAGAACCCGCACACACACGCACACACGTACAGACCATGGATTCTTACCGAAAGAGGGCTATACTGCTAACGCAGTAAAAATTCAAAAAGACACAAGCAGAGTGAATGAAAAGAGCCCAAAGCCAATATTGCTTACCGTAAAGGCCGGAATACGTGGAGGGATTTTACCGCGACAAAATCGACGTAGCGAGAGAGAAAGTTTATTGGCTCCCACGGCAGAGCAACGGAGAGGTTTTGTTTTTTTTTTTAATGTAGACTGCATGACAAGGCTTGTCTGGCTAAACGTTTGGCAGCCTAGAGGACGTCTTGAACCGGCGTGCTTTAGCGCACGGCCTCAGAATACACTAGAGAGCGATGATTAGGAAAGAAGGCCCACATGAACGCATAAGCATAAAACGACCGCATTCTTAAAACCGTGAGCTAAGACCTCTTTCGGACATAAAACTTCCCGGCACAAAACATTCTGTGTTACATTCCTGCACGCCCTGAGTGAAGCCAAGAAGCCAGCAACACTATTCTTTTGGTGGCTTTGGCGTGTTTTTGCGTAAGGCCAGCTTCTATGCTGCTGGCGCGCCTCTCCAAGATAGACTCAAAACGTGCAGTGCAGCGGCAAAGTAAATAATTTTCGCTGTGAAACATTTGGAGACAGCTTCTGAACAATGATCTCAATGAGCCAAAATGCACCCGCTTTCTTGCCTGAACCCATAGTTCCTGCTGGAATCAGGGGATGTCGTGAAATCTGGGCCCTGAGGTTTTCCCTGCTCACCGCCGTGCGTATGCAACGGATTAATCGAAGGGTGTATGCCGGTCGGCCTTCGCACGATTCTGCACAGGCTCTCGGGCGGGCGGGAGTCGGAAAGCGCGTAATCTGAGCAGATGCACGTACTGGGTCCGTGGTATATATGCGCGGCGCATTGGCGTTTTCGTGCCCCTTGCCTCCGGGCGTGCATGCCGCTACGGGCGGACCCAGCGGCCAGGCCGACGCATCCCTGACCCGTTATCGCAAATAATCTGAGGAAAGCCGAGCCTCATGCGAAGCGTCTTATTAAACGCCCTTTCTGTGTCCCTTTTCATGCCAAACCGAACAAGTGATATATATATATATATATATATATATATATATATATATAGAAGGGGTCACAACATTGCAATTATCTTCATTTAATACCGACAGTTTCGAACGGAGGACCGTCCTTCCTCAGGGTATACAGGCGTGTATACCCTGAGGAAGGACGGTCCTCCGTTCAAAACTGTCGGTATTAAATGAAGATAATTGCAAAGTTGTGACCGCTTCTTCTATATATATATATATATATATATATATATATTAGGGGTGTGCGAATATTCGAAATTTTCGAATATATTTCGAATATTATGTTTTTAGCATTCGTATTCGATTCGAAATCCTTGTATTCGTGTTCTTTCGAGTATTCGACCCGACGCAAATATTTGTATCTAGCCGAATATTCATTGTGAGCACCGGCGTTCATTTCGGTCCGCAAGCCCTATTGACAGAGACGTAACAACATGGCGGCGCCCAGAGCAATGCGCATGGAAGAAGGAATATTTTTCCTTCGAATTTTTCCTTCCTCCTAGGGCCATGCTGTAACTGACTGCGCTGGTGAGCTTTTTTGCGGCCGCACCTGCGAAGCTTATATAGTCAGAGCTGTGCACCAAGTACCTCGCAATACGTGGCTGGTCAGTGCCAATTGAGAGGGCATTTTCTGTGGCTGGAGGAGTCGTTTCAGCTATAGAAGGGAACTACTTCTGCCTGACCATGTGTAGCAGCTGGTTAACCTTCACGACAACCTTTTATGTTCATCCCAGCAATGCGCTTTTGTGCTGATGGCAAGCTACCTTAATGCTGTGTACTAGCCAACCTCTCTGATAATTCCACTCTTCTAAGAATAATGTTCGAGACATTGATACTTTTTGTGCAGCCACACACACCTTTTGTGTTCATTTAATCATCGATAGTTGAACGGTGGTGTTCCTGGGTGCTCAAATAAAAGTTTTGTAGTGGTTAAATGCGTCTGTCCTTGATTATTCGATATTCGATTCGATATTCGTAATCAAGTATTCGTATTCGATTCGTATTCGAAAAATTTGGTATTCGCACACCCCTAATATATATATATATATATATATATATATATATATATATATATATATATATATATATATATATATATATATATATATATATATTCACATTGAAATTGCACATGTCTGCCGTTATTGCTTTATAAATGGCTTGGTTTATTGGGGTTTAACGTCCCAAACCGACTCAGGCTATGAGGGACGCCGTTGTGAAGGGCTCCGGAAATTTCGACCACCTGGGATTCTGTAACGTGCACTGACATCGCACAGTGCATGGGCCTCTAGAATTTCGCCTCCATTGAAATTCGACCGCCGCGGCCGGGATCAAACCCGCATCTTTCGGGTCAGCAGCCGAGATTGCTTTATAAATGAAGAGCCGATTTGAAATTCCAGTACATTTCTTTTTTACAGACTATTGCTCCTCATATAAGAGTTACTGCTACCTCGAGGACGCCGGCAATTATATGAGCGTTTTTAATGGCTAATGAGAGCCTATAATTTCTGTTGCCAGACACCGTAGGCGTTGCGATGAAAATTTTTTTTACGCAGCCTAGGTAGACAACCAGGTGACGTGACCTTGTGAGGTGGTCACAACTTTCCCACCGGATTGTGAGTAAACTAACCACCCTGGTAGGGGACAAACAAATTGTTGATCGCGAGAGGTTGCTTGCGAAGAGCAGCTTTGGTTGCACAATACCCACCGGTGGCGGCACTTGCCATAGCAGGGCAGTGGCGCATCCTTTAACCACTGCACCATTGCGCAGGGAGTGGTATGAGGACTCGCGGGGACATGTGAATGTAAAGTTGAGAATGACCAATTCAGCGTATAAGGGCATTAACTCATTAACGCTATCGCTTGATATTCTTAAGGCGGAGCTTAAGACTGCACTCCAATTTTTTACTGTTTCATGACCACTGAAAGAAACCCTAACTCAATTTCGTATCATAGAGTTACCCTAGTCTTAGAATGGCATTGCCTTTTTACTGGCAAATCATCACGAATAAAAGCTGATGAACGTGGGGTGTGTGTGTCGGGGGGGATAATAAAAGTTGCCTCCATGTGTTCAAGTCACATGAACTTAGAACCTCGAAATTGCCAACTTCTATAAGTCGAGATGTAGTCGCGCAATCGCAGTACGTCTCTGCACAAAAGCTAGGAAATACAGTTTGCACATGAGCAACAAAAGCAATTATAGAATAATTTACGAAAGCAAAGCGTGTTTCAGCAGTTGGTAGCATAGATCACTTGAAAACAGAGAAAGTCTGTACATTCCATTTCTTGTTTTAGTGCGAAATCCGTACTTAACGGTGCCAAACCCAGCCAAGAATTTTGTGCGAAGCTCGGACTAACTCGGGCCAACTCGGGTTAGTTCGGAGGAGCGTCGCGCAAGCTGCAGCCAATGGGAGGAAGCTCGGGCTAGTTCGGAGGAGCTTCGCGCCAGCTGTAGGCAATGGGAAGAGGACGTCACGCCAGCTGCCGCCGAGTCAAGAAAGAGTGTGAAGATGAAGAGCGCGGTTGCGTGCACATGCAAGAAAGAAGATGGTTGGTTGGTTGGTTTATGGGGTTTAACGTCCCAAAGCGACTGACGCTATGAGAGACGCCGTAGAGGAGGGCTCCGGAAATTTCGACCACCTGGGGTTCTTTAACGTGCGCTGACATCGCACAGTACACGGGCCTCAAGGATTTTTCCTCCAAAGAAATTCAACCGCCACGGCCGGGATCGAACCCGCGTCTTTCGGGATAGCAGCCGAGCACCATAGCCACTAAGCCACCGCGGCGGCAACAAGAAGAGGCGAAGAATAAACACATGCTTTGGGGCGTCTACTGGGTTTAACTACGTCAAACCTTAACCACTATTTTCAAATGCTTTTAGAACCTCAATGTAGTTGGACAGCCAAATGTGGCAAAAAATCTTTTAGCACGCGTTTCCCCTAAATGCGTCACGAGTGCAGGTAACAAGACCAGGCCACTAGTTCCCGAGTGAAAGCGGTATGCAGGAGGCGGCGAGTTACCGCGTCTCGGTTCGTTCAACCTGAGGCCAGTGGAAACGAGCTGGGAGGCTTCCGTCTTATTAAGGGCCCGCTTGTTCCGCTCAAGGCTGTCGGGCGAGAGCGCGAAGAAAGGGGTTTAATGATGCGCCTCTCCCTGGGTAAGAGAACTCCCCGGTGGACACGAACAAGCCGCCGCTGCAAGCTGCCGCCGCCGCCGCTGCCCCCTTACCTCGCCGATTCTGTCCGGCAGGACAAACCGTTCCTTACTCTGGGTGATAAGGGAAAATACGGTCGTGTTTTGCACTGCTTCTGTTTGCTTTTCTCTTTTTATCGGGTGATAACACAAGCGGTATTCCAGCCACACGAGTAGTTCTATCTCCTCACTGCATGCTTCCTGAAACTTAACTTCAACTGAACTTTCTTCCTGCGTAGTTATAACAATGCGGCCTAAATAAATATAGCTCAGAGCCTTGAAAGCAGGAACTTTGTGGCAAAGAAGAGGTTATCGTAATTTATAAATGGACCCGGGAACCAGGAATTGGAAAAGGCAGTCGTCATTCTGGCTGAAGTAACGAGCAAGTTTAATAGTTGAGAGCCTGATACATAATTAGTCAGGATAAGCATTGAAATGTTACCCCAAGTATCAACTAAGTAAGTACAGCAGGCCAAATCTTCAGCTGGCGTGCGTCACGGCCGCGTTTTCCGTTCTCCTGCAGGTTATGACGGAACAAACTTGCGAAAATGTCAAATCTAAACACAGGCTCACTAAGCCCGTGCTTAATATTGAGCTTTCGGCAAGTTTGCTTTGTCACAAAATGTAGGAGCGCAGAAAAAGCGGCCGTCGAGCACGCCAGCTAAAGATTTGGCCGCCTGTACTGCGGAAAGATATTAGGAGGATGGATTTTCATGCCTGGAAAATCTGCCTTCTCATTCGTCTCTTTTTTTGTTTTGTTTTTCTCGGCACATACTCTACCCTCACGATATATCAATAGCCTGTTCGACTAAAACTTAACCTCACATAGCCGGTTAAAGTGAGTTCTTTCGCCACTTGAAATACTTATTATCTGACACAAGGCACATCAGCTTTCGAAGACGTTCACAGAAATAGCTTGTTCACAAATATTTTTCGCACTGTAAAATCTGCAGGGAGTAAAATATTTTTTGTCCGACTCTCTGACCAGAAACTGCATATGACACAACTTTCAAAATGGTTTTTACCCTGTGGCCCTTATATTCTTTCGGACCGATTTTTGTCCCGTATATGTGAGCCATAATGTAGTAAGTCTGCTCTGTAGAGAAGCTTGTTATTTCTGCTTGCAGCCAGCGTTGTCGCTCAGGCGAAAAGGAGTCGACTTGTCTGAGCAGCGCCCCCTCTATAGGAGGCGCTGGTATGAAAGCAGCGAGTCAACCTCGAAACGTTTTCGTTTCTCCCATTCACTAATGTGGTCTTGCTATATTTAGACTCTAATGATATTCCCTGTCAATCCAAGGGTTTAGAAACATGTTTGCTGATTTGAAACAAAATTGTTGTTGCTTTTGCATTCCTGGCAGCACTGCGTTCATTTTCTGTCTGAAATTCTCGTGGAAGTACAAATGTTGTGTTCCTTACCCTTACCTTCATCAAGCAGAATTATGTTCAGTTGCGCTGGTACGTCCATTTCATTCTACTGCCCATCACTCGCAGGTGTTTTTTTTTTTTTACTACTGTCATTACATTAGTGCTATTACTCCTAGGTCTTAGTATGCAGCTCATTTTGCTGCGAATACTGAACTCATCTATTTACTTCAGAGCATGTTAGGAGAACCTGATGTGGGAGTACTTTATGTGAGGTCGAGCCTTAAACCTTGCAGGCCGTTCGCCATCCCTTGGGTAAACTTTTTTTCTGGATAAATACTCTACGTAGGACTGAATAAAGCCATTTAATGAGGTTTGCAACGCGAAACGGTTAATGTTTTACAGGAGAATACAAACATTTAAAGCAAGGGTCGCAGTGTTTAAAAATTGCAACGTCGAGGCATTAGGATTTGTTATGTGAGTATTCGAGAGATCAGGAGATTGTATGCATTTTTTTTTTCAAAGGCGCCGATGGCACTACAGACGTAGAAAAACAAAATATTGTTCAGTGACAAAATCTGTCTACACAAGTGTTTCGGAGGGCGTGCTATCAAGCCCACTGTTTTGAGAAATATTATTTGCCTTGTCCGCTAGGGAACATTCAGGAGCCCGCGCTTACAATGTGAAAAGTACGAGATTCGTCTCAAACAAACCAAAAACAATCACTGCTAGCTGCAGCATACTCCATGAAAAAGGTGCAAATTCGCAATGTAGACAGTTTTATTGATAGCGCCTGACCTGAAAGGGTCAATAATGACGGGTAAAACCAAGTGGCTGAATTATTCCTGTACGCCTTGTTTCTCTGCTGACAGTGTTAAAGCTCGCCTCTTGATAACTATCCAACTACCCTGCCTTAACCTTAATAATCCTTCAACGCATAAAACTCCGCTGTCAGTCGCCAGCCGCGAAAATTGCCGCTGTGATCAGCGTAGGGCAAGGTCGCAGCAAACTTGGGAGCAGCGCCACAAGTACACTATACGGCGAGGGTAATCGCTCCGATCGCCGGCTGTCCCATCTTCAGAGGTTAATCTTCCGTTCAGTAACTTCAGCCAGGTCGGTTCGGTGAAAAAGATTGATTGCGCCCTTTGTGCTGCTCTAGCAGGTATAGTGTAATCGCGAGCTCTGCGACCTAGTGTAACTGATGCTGAACGCCCATGCTAATGGCCCTTCGAACGCATGCCTCCTCTGAGGCCTGACTTTCTTCTCGGAACGCGCAAAAGTTTGTTGTGCTCACAGTCACCCAGTGTCGTCGATCTCATAGGCACGCAAATGGTGCCCGTAAATAGGGACATTAAGGGTGGATCCAGCATTTGTCGTTATTTCTGCTTTTTTTTTTAGGTTGTCGTCACCAACCTCACAAAATTCTACTTTAAAGCTTGTTGCCATGTGTCCTGTTTTGCCTGATCTATGGCGGAGGTATTCAAGCTCGAAGAACCATCTTTATCGATTATCGCTCACTTCCCTAGTAATATGCTGATGCGTACGAAACTTGATAGTATCGCCGTAGGGCAAACGCCACTGCGTGTTCAAGTTCACGGAGAATCGACACGCAGGACGCAACTGGACCGTTTATGCAAAACTTTATGTGTTGCCTCTAGATGTCTTGACGCTATGTGCAGAAAATTATCGATAAGAAGAATTTTTTAACTGATCATACGGTGCGAAGGCATTCCTTTGATCCAGGATCATTTCACTATTATCTATGAAAGGGGTACAAACACAAAGTTTCTGGTGTCCATCTTTTTGCCTTGAAAGAAGTTTAAGGGCCTAATAATCGTGAAAATGAGCCCGAAACAAGAGTGCGCGCCGTTAATACTAGGGGTCTTTAGAATAGGGTGACGCTATCGGTTATGGGTATAGGGGAATAGGGGGGGGGGGGGGGGGGGGGGTCTCATAAAAATGGTCTATAGACTTCTTATAGACTGTATTGCTTTCCTATCGATATTTCTTTTTGTCTATTCATAGTCTATAGACAAAAGTTTACTAGAAGTGTACGGCCATAAATCTATAGATTGTCTAGACTGTCTACACATATGTATCGCCTACAGACTGTTCTCTAAGATTTGTCTATAGAGAGTCTATAGAGTTTACGCACAGAAGTCTATAGACAGCCTATAGACTGTCGAAAAAATTTTGTAGGAGGAGGGCGGGGGTGCAGGGCGCAGGCGCGGGACAACGCCCCTCCCTACGGTTATGGTTCTGCGCCTGAGCATGGCCACCTGCTATTCACCTATGCCCCTAACCGATAGCGGCACCCTATTCTAAATATATCTATTAAATTACAAATGATTTTGTACCCGCAGTTTCAGTGTCGGGTGACGCAAGCTCGAGTTAAACTTGGCGTCATGGTCGACCAGCCAGCCTGGACTACCATATTCCTGATGACCTCACAATTGCCGGCAGGCACTGTACCGTTACGTTAGATGACGTTACAGTATTTGTGGTAGGTGTACCTTGACGTCACTGGACACGGGTCTAAATGCCGAGCGGCTGCTCAGACAACATTCAGATTCATATCAAGTTATGTTCCACACAACGCCTGCGACTGAAACTTGCTAGAAGGCATCACCTTACGTCCGTGAAACGAATCACAAAATTCGTTTGCGCTCGATATTTCGTGCGTGTACCCCTGTAATTCATGCCATATTTCTGGAAATCGCAGCATTTCTACAGTTAATTACAGGCCACGTTTCAAAATGATAGGAGTTTCTTGCTCTTTGTTCCACATGGAAAGCCTAATAGAGGAAGAAAGTTAAGTTTTTTTTAGTTTTTAGATTTTAACATCCCAAAGCGACTAATGCTATGAGAGACGCCGTAGTGGAGGGCTCCGGAAATTTAGACCACCTGGGGTTCTTTGACGTGCACTGACATCGCACAGTACACGGGCCTCTAGATTTTCTCCTCCAAAGAAATTCAACCGCCGCGGCCGGGATCGAACCCGCGTCTTTCGGGTCAGCAGCCGAGCACCATAACCACTGAGCCACCGCGCCGGCACTAAAAAAAAGTGTTAAGTGTGAGACCCCTTGTTCACATTGGGAAGCGAGGGCTTGACCCTTGGATTTGGTTATTCCTCTGTACTTAAAAAAGTAACTCCCAGACTTTTCGCACTTATCCAGGGCGATGAAGAAGAAGTGATAATCGCACCGTGGGTATGTGACATTAAGCCTGAGGACATCATCATCATCACTCCCCTTTTGCCCTCTTTTGCACTGCACTCTTAAGCTCTGCGTACGAATTCAAAGACTCATCTATATAATCTGGCCATAGATGGAATATTCTGGGCAATGAATATACGTAGTATGTGAACAAACAGCTAAAGTTTTTTATAAACCAACAACATTCCTCTTTGGGTGATCTCAGTTACCTTATATATCACCGGCTTGCTATTTTTGCATTGAAAGAGGCTGGGCCGCCCAAAGTCTGCCTTCGTGAATATAACGCGCAGTATGACTTCACTTTATGCCGGTTTATTTTCCATCTCAGTAAAATTTAGGTTAACGTTAAGCCATGCCTGCCATTGAGACACGGGAGTTCTTTCTGATCAGCACGAAAACCTGCACGAGGTTGAAAGCGATATTTAGTAAGCTTAGTTATTTCAGCGTAGCGTGCTGTGGGAGTTTTTTTTTTTTTTCCTTTCAAACGTCTCGGCCTTCTACAGTACAGTCAGAAGCGTTTTTCTGGATTCTACCCTCCCTCACCACCCTTGCTCCTAAAGTTCATTAAAACCCCTGCTAGTTCGATGTGACAGTACAAGCTGGCCTAAAAGGATTACGAGTGAAAACAAAAACGGTGAACCCCTTTTGCAGCAACTGCCACGTGCAAGCGAAAGTGTTATGCGGAAGTTACTCTATGCCCAACACTACTACGCTTAAGAATATTTGCTGCAGCGGTATTTTTTCTTCGTCTACAAATAACAAAAGCAGGTCTGTCCAGCTTTTCACTGTGGCGTAATTTCACATACAAGAATTACAAAGTACTGTAAAGTATATACAATCGAAACTCGTTGTAACGAAATAATGAATATAACGAAGGAATGATTGGTTTGGTTTATTGGGATTTAAAGTCCCAAAGCGACTCAGGCTATGAGGGACGCCGTAGTGAAGGGCTTCGGAAATTTCGACCACCTGGAGTTCTTTAACGTGCACTGACATCGCACAGTACACGGCGAAGAAATGATGTTTTCTCTTGGAAGCTCGGCCAATACGGGCTATAACGATGCTACAGTTATAACAAACTAATCGCCTGGCCCCCTCAACTTCGTTATAGCGAGGTTCAGCTGTATAGTAACAAAGTTTCCATAGCGACTTGTTATAATAAAAAAATAAATGCATAACACTTCTGTAACATCAACAGCACTGCTATATGTAAGTATATCTACCTCTGATAGGCCGAAGCGAGCAAACGGTTCTTGTCCTCTCTGTTTAATATTATCTTTTCTTAAGCGAGTGAGGTGGGAGGGCGAAGGGGGGGGGGGGGGGGGGGGGGGGGGGGGGAGGCGCAAGCAGCCAAACTTCAGTGAACTACCGACAGAAGCGCCCATATTCCGACACGTCAATTACACGCGTAACGACGGTGTTGTACTCTTCCGGCAATTCCTAGTTAATTACTTCCGCGAATCACCAGCGCGTCGATTCCGCTACGCCTTTGCAACGAATCACTTCCCCACCAATTGCACATCCTCGCGCGCGAAGCAGTGAATCGAGCCGCGTATATTCCAATAGAGCGAACGGGGCTGTCTCGCGCGCGGCGCATAATACTCGATGCGTTTCCGCGTGGACAGACAACTCGCTTCGCCGGAGTTCGTTCGAGTGCACGACGGAATAGGCGCAGCCGGGGGAAAAGCTCGCTGGGAACTACGCAGTGGCTGTGCACTCGCAGACGCGCCCGGCCCGATCCGCGCCGCCTGATTATGACGAGCAATTAAGCAAAATGGCGTCTCCGTGCTTATGAACCGGTGGTGGCAGCACCGGCGGGCATCGGAAGAGCATTAATTGCTCTGCGCACGTGGCGCGCCTCCGCACGTCAATATATGTGAATTATGTGCAGCGTTGCTAAACTTTGGAGCGCGCAGAGAGACGAAGTGTTGTTGCGACGTGCGACGACAGAATAGTGCACCACATTTTAACGACTTTATGTTGATTTTGAGCACTTGCACTTTCTTACATATTCAATGGGGCGTTTGTCAATCAGACTGATTTTGATTACACACCGGGTGCCACATTTTCTTAGCGTTTTTTTCTGGAGAAAACAGTGTCTGGCTGGGGGATGCTTGTGGCCATCAGAAAATCGGTTTGTCCCCCGGTAGCTCTGGGATTCGAACCGAGTACCTACCTCCTGCGTATACGGAGCGTATGCGCAGTTACTCGGATCCCTCTGCGGTAAAGTGAGGCCGTGAAGAAAAAGATACATCTTTAATAAGAGTAACAGTGGAGAAGTCAGGTCAAGTAACAGTCTGAGGCCATGCAAATGAAAAAAGCGGGAATGTGAGCTATGCAATTAAAGTGCAGTGCCAGTCAGACTTGTGTGAAGGACTCGTGCGGCGCACCGCTCGGCAAAGAGCGACATCTCGCAGGAACATGTGGGTTTTAGGGACAACATTTTCGAGGAATTACAGCCACACATAGACTTAAGACATAAGACCTGACATCTAACGCAATCTACTGCTACTGAAATTTGTTCTCCGAAATCATTCTGATTGGAGTTTCAACTTTGTGGTACGAAAAAGCATGAGTTGTTGGGCAGGCGTGTTACTTTTTCATGTAAATATATTAATATAAATACAGGTACAGAACAAAGGCAATACAATACAATACAATACAATACAATACAATACAATACAATACAATACAATACAATACAATACAATACAATACAATACAATACAATACAATACAATACAATACAATACAATACAATACAATACAATACAATACAGTGCAATGCAGTACAGTATAATACAATCCTCTGCTGAAGGCAGTTCTGGAGCTCTGCACAAGTTTGAGGTATCAATGTAGACTTTCAACTGGAAACAAAACTTACGGGCTTTGGCTAAGCTTTTCAACGCATGTGAAGCAAATCCTGCCAGCTGATTCGACAAGAAATGGCGGCATATTCGATGGTGCTGCACCGAACTGTATATATACGGCGTAGCGAGCTGAACGCACACTTAGGGACACACCCGCTGATTTCCAAACAACCTGCCGCCGCTGCTGGCGTCGGCAAATTACTGCGGTATGCGAGAGAGAGAGAGGGTTTGAAATTTTCAAATCATGGCGCCGTGTATTAGGCGCTCGAGTCATCGCTTCTTCCTTCTCCATCATCAGCGTTTTACGAGTGGGTGAGCGTTATCGCGCTCATTTTCCGTCTTTTTTTTTAATTCATCATCCAGTTCATTTTGAGAGCGCGAGATGGAGCAGCGAACGATAACGAGCGACTGCTACCAATGATCGATACAATGGCTGCTATTGTTTGTTTGTTTTTTTTTAAGCGCTAATATATAAACTCGCGTATCGAGGGTGCGCGAAGAGACCATCGAATGCATGCGGGGTTTTCTTTTTTTTTTTTCCCCCAGCATGATGAACCGCCCGGCACCCAATCGAACGCCGAACGAACGCCTTGCTTGGCAAGGTTCACGAGGACCTCCTGGTGCGCTAATTATTTTCCCATTAAGCAGCCCCGGGCAGTTTGCCTTCCTTGCGATGCTTTGGTTCCTCGATTTTTTTTTATACCTGCGCTGTTTTAACTGACAACGTGAACTTGGGTTCACTTGTTTATGCAATCTCTTATTGCTGTTTGTTTATTTTGCAGCTCGTTGCATTTTTTTTTTATTGATATACAACTTCATGGAAGTCCTTCTTGGACTTTTTATTAATTTTTTAGAACCCCTTTATGCCTGCATTCTCATGAGTATTGATGCTGCGACCAGTATTAGGATTGTTGGATGGCTGGATCTCCGAACGGACTGTGCGACGCCCTAATGAGATTAGCTGGGACAGTTCAGCGTAGTCGGGTTACGAAATACTGAGCATCTGGTCCGGCTGCCACATTTAGCGGAGCTTAACGCGCTTCTCAAGACTTAATGGAAGGCGCTCTCATTGTACCGAGTTGTAACGACTGGGGCATTAGCGGCAAGCTGTCACCCACTGTGGATACCGGACGTAAAGTTTCTGCGATACGCTTCGGAGAAATATCGAGTGAGTGGTGGGGGTGAATTACTGTGAAGAAAGTCCTGTACTGACATGTAAGCCAGCAGAACAGGAATACGTTGATCGGCTACATAGAAAAATAAAAAAGAAAAAGAAAAATAAGGTGACTGTGCGTAGTGTTGAATATAACCTGTATCTTAGGCTCCAATGTCTTTATTATAAGAGTTGTACATTCATAGACTATTTGATACTACTTGAGTCCCACTTCTTTTCGTTTAGATGCTGCTAGTATGACTATGATTGTGAAATATTTATTGTCTGAAAGAAGCCGCGCTTCTTTTTTTTTTCTCTTTTTTCCTGTCATTCATTCAGTTTATTGCGTTCAAGGTTTCCTTCAAAGGTCCATTGCATAGGGGCAGGTTTTTTAGGCAAAGAGCAAGAAAATCGTAATAACTAACGTTACTACCAACATTACAGACGCGTTGTGTTATAAATTTTATTGTGTGCTGTAGCCCTGACGGTTGATACCTGAGCTCCTCCTATAATAATTAACTCATATGCTTTATATGTACCGAATCAAGATACTAAATAACTAAAGCCGATCAAATCAAACTCTGCGCCGTACTGCATTGTGCATTACGCTTTAACTTCTAGTGCGATTTTTCGCTCTCTGCGAAAAGAAATAACCGGTGCCACTGTCAAGAACAAACCTCTCCTTGCATGCTCATCTGAGTAATAATAATAATAATAAAAATAATAAACGGGTAATGGAAAAGGCAGTGCGTTAAAATGAGCTTTCGGAATGTCGTTCTTGCCACAAGTGCACTACTTTCCCATGTAGCCAGAGCAACGGCGCTGAAGTTCCGCCACCGGTCTACTATATGTACTGGCCCCATATTCTCTTCTTGGTGAATGAGGACGGCTGCTTTGCCTCGATTACGTGACATCGAAAAGTGGTGTGCTCGCTGCGGACAGAACATACCAGACGGAAACGATGGCACAACACTTAACAGAAGGGACGGTAGTGAGGACGTTCAACTGCGCTGACTAGCAACCAAAGATTTTATTTCGGCAGGAAATACACCAATATAAACCTCGAATGTCCGCCTTCTCCTCTCCCGTCGCATCTGTCAACGGTGTTCCGTAGTTTCTGTCAAGATGAATCAACCAGCCCGACTAGGCTCTGTTCTTGAGAATGTACAGGCTTTCATTTTATGTCCAAAGTTCTCGGATAAAATTTTTGAAAATTAGAAAATTGTAAGATACTCTTATGGAAATATTGAAAGTAAGGGTCCATTCTTCAAATATGTAGCAAAATATTTCTTTTAAAATATTTCCATTGATCGCATCGAACAGTGAAATCTGCCGTAGAAAACCAAGAACGTTAATAGAAAAAAAAAAATTCAAGAATTCCGTTGGGTGATCTGTGGATACATCGATTGCTAAAGTGAAATCGCACATTATAGGAAAAAATTGCGATCATAAAGAATTTCCCACTCAAAAATGCTTTTGTCCAGAATTGTTGGGTATGTGTAAGTAACATCTTTCAGTTTCATCACTCAATAAAAGCATTTCAGCCTGTCCAGTGTTGGATATTTATGAGCCACACTTGGAGGGGTCGGATGAGGGCCGAGGGTTGCGGTCCCATTTGATTCTTCTTCTTCTTCATCCCCTTAGGAAAGCCCATTTGATTCATCCATTTCTTCAACTTCCTTTCTAGAAAACTGGGGTTCGGCGTAGATTTCCTATAGAAGATTTGTCGCTTGCCTCCCACTCCTCCATCGACCGCCCCTGAGACTGACGCGAAAAACCTGCTGAACACATTTCGTAAATATGACAGCGAAAAAAAAGATGAGCAACTATACAGACAGCATCAAGATTTAAAACTTCTCACTTTAATATCCAACGACCTAACTTGCTCTAGTGCATCGTCCCGCACAATTGTACTGCGTTAGCATTATAGTTCTCTTTCGGAAAGAAAAAAACGCACTGTATGTTTACGATGCAGGTTTTCTGATGCAAGCAATCTACAATACAGGTTTTCCTGTTGTCTCGTTGCGCTGAGAAGTTCGGGCATGTTTCGTGCCACCCTGCTCCTTGAACGAAAAAGAAATAAGCTCACCTTTGATCTCTGAACGCTTTGGTAATATGATGCGATAAGATAAGATATAGTTAAATCAGGGAAGGGGCATAGGCTGTAAACACTGTACAAAATAATAAGCTGTTTGTCGATTGTATTTAAAAGAAAACGCGAAGGTAGTCATATGACTGGGCTCAGGGGCTGTAAATATTGAAATTGTAAATATTGTAAATTTGCTAACTGAAACTAAGAGTATCGTCAGCCTCTATCAAGCCTTCCTTCTGGATTTTGGTGGGCGCACCCGATATCCTCACGATGTTAAATAAACGAATTGAATTGAATTGAAAAAGATGTACAGACGCTGCGTTGACAAGGATATCGGCCGATCTTTCAGAATAACCGCCGTCATTTCTTGTCACATAAATCAAACATGATTACACAGAGTTCGTCAGAATTCAAAGTTTATTTTTCTCCAAGTGTAACCGCAGTCTCCGCATTTACTGAGAGGAAGAACTTCGCTTACAAATTCACGAACCTTCTGTGTCATTTTATCAGGGAGCATTAAAGTCGTACCAAATGAAACATTAATATCTCAGAGCCAGAGATCTATTCAAACCATCGCCGCGACCGCCATGAACTGCTTCAACTGAAGAATACAAAGAGAAAGCTATGACGCACTGACTTAATAAAAGCAACCTCCAAAACACACCGTGTGGAAAAATATAATAGAAACGCGATACTGAACCGCCGACATACTATCACGCTTCGCCGGTTACCGAAACTGTCCAGTCCTGGGTAAAGTAATCACGCTCAAAACGAGATCCCTAACGTTTCTTCCAATATTGACTGAGCCAGGTAATACCAAAAGGTATTGAAAAACTCCGGCAGTACTGACCGAGGCGGGAGTTTAGTCAGGCGATTAGCAAAACCTAAGGGGGCTGATTAAACTACATGCATCTGATTTCTACGGTGCGGGTTGTGTACATTATACCTGAAGATTATAATCAAACAGCGATCAAATTCAGAAGCTTTACTTGATTAATAAGGGCTAATGATTGGCTAGAGACGCCGGGCTGTCGTGAAAACCGACCATAAACGTCATTCAAAACGCTGCCCAATAGATTCACCAAAGTCGAGATCGATAGCTTTCATGTACGGTGCGCGACTGTCGTGAGACAGAGCATTATATATGAATATTTTTTTCCATTTCTGAGTTGATGTATCTGGGGAGCGCACCTCATTGAGCCTCTTAATTTTCGTAGTCGTCACTGTGTGCGAAACCTGTGCAGAACATTCCCTACGTTAGGAGTAATAAGCTCGCCCGTTGGGCACCGCGCAATCAACTGCGGCTAATTCAAGAAAAACCGTTTTCGACCAAGCTTGCGAAGAAACCGACGCATTTGCACTGCCACCTGTGCTCTACCGCCAGAGCTCTTGCGAAGACGGCTCCTCGCACGACATTTGTTTTCTGTATTCGCAATAATCTACACATCTGATAACTGTTTTTTTCTTTGTTTTTGTTAATATCTTCATGCTTCGATGCTTCGAGAGCGCGCGCTGGCGCCGGCGGCACTGATAAACTAATTAAAGGAGGGGATGTACGCTCGTTACGTCGAAGATAATTACCTCCGCTAATCACATCCTCGAGCGTTTCATGTTAATCACGAACATCGCCTCGTTCACTTCGAGCGCGCGGAGCTTTCATTTGCCCGTGTTATGCTGGGTTGGCTGCGTACGCTCGGCCGAGCTTTTTTTGCCGCGGGCAGTCGATATCTCGCCTGACGTGTCACTGCACTCACCGCAGAATTTTGAGGCATATTTTCTGCATCTTTTTATTTTTCTCGCCTCCTCTTCCTTCTTTCATTTGGTTCTTGTCTTCTCTTTATATAAGCGTGCATTTCTTCACTTTCTCTTTTCTTTTTATTCTGTCGCTTCCCATTCTCGTCATTAGTGCGCTGCCAAGTCGATCGGGCGCGTCTTTGTGCACACTGCGATTTCGTGTGAAGAAGACCGCAGAATTTATTTCTTTTTTCTTTACCTCTGGTCGCGTTGTTCTTCTGTGTTATATTCTTTATTCCCACAAACTCCATCTCACATACGTAATATAATAGCTGGTCAAGCTGGCGCCGTTGATTGAGTTCCTGCGCTAGATCACCTTTTTTGCTTCTTTCTTTCTCTTTTCTGTATTGTTATTTTCTTCCTAGCAGTGGTCCCTCTTTTTTCGCCTTCTTAGGCACGTGGCTTGTTCACTGCGGTGTTTATTTTTTCCTTTTTTTTTCTTTCGGCGGGAAGAAGGCGAAAACCCGAGGACACGAATAACTTGGGTGGCCAAAAAAAGCCGGAATAAAAGAGAAACACGAACCAAGCGTAAATTGAATGCGAGAGAGTTTTAGCTCGCCGGTCAAACGCTTGCCTTACTTTCGTAATACCTAACAAGGTGACCAGATTTTGTGTGGGGAAATAGAGGACTGACGACTATTCAAGCGGAGTGTGGGTAGCTGTGCCTCAAGGGATATTGGGAAAGAACTTCAGCCGGGAAGGTGACAAGGGATTTCAGGTACACAGGCATTTCGATGTTATCTTTCTCATACTTTCGCTTTCGGGTGACATTAGGTAAGAGGGGACAACCATGAAGCGAACAATTAACTAGCATTAGTATTCGACAGTTGGTTAGAGAAATCTCGAACTTTTCTGTACTTTCTGCTGAGGTGGTTTTCGACCTTCAGGGCTGCAAGGCAATTTCTTATTCGTCAACGTGCGGCATTTCCGTGATAAATGAAAAACTAGGAAGCTTCAGGTTACTCCCTAGGCAATGAATTCATGCTATGATCTTTCATGCGTCTTTCACTTCGCTATAGATTTTTGTTCTCACCGGCCTTGGCTTGATGTTAAGCAGAATTGTGAAACGTAGTTCTTTTCACGCATATACAAAGCATGGTTTCGATGCTTGCTTGCCCGCTGGCGCTTAACTTGCGTGCGAACGGTGTTGTGAAACCTAGCAAACCGGGTTCGAACCCGGAAACTCCGGCTCAGTAGCCGAGCGCCCTAACCACTGATCGAACGTGGCAGCAGACGCGGCAGTTTTCGGTCACAACATATTACGCCAGCGACAACAACAAAAGTGGGGCCGTTCGCTACGCAGAAAATCCCACATGCAGCTATGGGTCTAAAACGGGACGGGGGATTCGTAGCTCCCTGCTTGCGTTCTGTGAAACTCTCTTTCCATGCATTTCCCTGGGAGTTCGGTTCGATCGCCCTTTGACAGGCATCGTGAATTCTTCATCACGCGCTTTCTATCTCTATTCACGTAGGCAGCAAGTAGCCGCTGCGCACCACTTTTCTTGAGCCACAAAGTGGCTCCAGCGAAGCGGCACGAAGAATCTCAGCCGAAAAAGATAAAAACCGATTATCTAGTGCACTGGGAGAGGTAGAAGTGTTGCAACATTCACAACGCGCGCAACGATCAGGTAAGCTCTTTCGCGCCAAGAGAGCAATAGAGGCGTTTGAAGAGAAACGGGAAAAGTGCATTATAGAGGCCCGCCCAGCAAGAGCGCCACCTGCATTATGTAAGCTCGCAGAAGAGCGAACACTGTACCGCGCTTCTTGAAGAGGAGAACAAAGCGGGTATAGGAGCACCGCTGAAGAAAGTGCGACTGCAACTGGGCCAGGTTAGAACCCCGCACCGAGCGATGCACACGAAAGGCGAGACCCTCGGAGTAACAGCCTCGGGTGACTCGGACGTCGTACATCAGAAACCGGACAGGGAAAGAAAGGGTGCACGTGCGGGTGGAAGAAACAAAGCTATACTGCCTAAACTGAGAGAGAGAGAGAGAGAAAGAGGCGCCGCTTTCTCCAGAGCGAGAACCCTCTCTCGGCTCGCACTGTCTATGTAACACGAGACAAGACGGATGTCCCCCTCGTCGGGCGATTCTCCGGCGTTGCGCACCTCGCCTCTGCAATTTATGAGGATCAAAACAACGCGCGACTTCTTCGAACGCTACATAGAGGAGGAAAAGAGGTGCTCGAAAAAAAGAGTGAAGCGCTTCCATAACCCCAGAATTATTTCGTGCCTGTCTCTCTCGATTTCGGGACAGCAGAGTCGAAAAAGTTTTCGAGTTTCGGGGTTCGTCGATCACCGTGTCTAGTTCGATCGTCATCTGAAGGGTATCGCTTTCGAAGGTGGTGCGGGAGGGCGAGAGCTGGATAGAGTCAAGGGGAGAGGGAATGGGGCGGTAGTGGAAAGTGAAGCATCTTTCCTGCATATGTTTCTCTGTGGACTGCTGGAAGTTTGGAAGGAGGATTGCCGAAGGAGATAGGAGGTCGTGGAATACAAAGTTAGACCGCGCGCAGAGAAATCGCTATTCGTGTTCATTCATTGTGTGCTCCAGCTAACGCAAGTCACTCTGAAAAGCTTTGCTAGTGCTTTCTGGCTTCCTTACAAGAGCATGATATTTCGCACTGAACAGATAAACCTTATCCCATGCACACGGGCCAAGTAGCGGATCCCAAGCTTGGGATAATCGATGCAATGTTGTGCTCACTTTTAATTTTTTAAGTATGCCTCAAATTTGTCCTATGGCAGGAAATATTTAGAGACACCTTCTGTGCAGATGTGAACTGAAAGGCAGTAAATGCAGACTGACGGTGCTGCGAACAATGAAATCTGTGTTGACCTACCAATCACTTGCCTCGTCGCGGAAAACAAGAGTGGAATGCAATGCATTATATTCCACATTTGTCACAGCTTCTGTTGCAACTTCTTCATGTGTTTGCGTCAACTTCCTTCCAATTTGCGGTCCATCAGCCGCCATAATCGGACTGCTAGCTGCAGTATCAGATATCCGCTGTACTGCAACAGGGCCGACATTTGCATATATCGCAGTGACGTGTGAGGTCATACCTCTCGATCAATCAGCGAATTTCGTCACACCTGACAGTCTCGGCTTGCTCCTAAAGTGAACTCTAATGCTATCTAGGCTGCTATCTAGAAACTATGTTGCTCACAACCCGGTAGACAGGTTGGGATGACGTCACATCATCATGTGACATCTCTCGACTAGTAATGGAGGCACATCAGGGCAGTTTTTTATGACGTCGCAAAGTCAAGTGATCTCTCTCGACCAATCAGCGGACATTGGGACTAAGTTGCATTTTGATATTGCATCGATGATATTCCTACAGGAAAACGCCGTGTGATCGACGTTACTACACAGATGTCCTGAAATACTTCTGACCAAATCCGGTTAGGTGTTTTATTAGTGTTCCAGACAATTTCTAAGCTTGTTTGTTTACTTTCGAGTATTACTGGAGCTTATTTGGTGCGGAGGGATCATCAACAAGCTTCCGCTGTTAGTGCTTATCATGGAAACTTTTTCATGCAAAAGCACTATATTTTTTTTCTTCATCTTCAAAGGAGTCGACTCAGAGCATCGACTGCATAACCCAACACTCGAGGTTTGTTCAGAACTCCCACGTATATTCAAGGGCAAAGAAACATGCACGCTGGTATTCTTTTGTTTATCTCTTGCTTAAATGCGCTCGCCTGCGAAGTCCGCATGGACTTGTGTGGCTGTATCCATAGTAGCTGTCTTTCTGTCGACTCAACAAACACAAATGCTGCAGAGCCCTTAAGCCACAGACTTTGGTGACGAAGCCCTTTCTACGAATACTACAACTCTTCTTGGAACTGGTTCAGCACACAGCAGTAGTTTACTTTTGTTTCCAGCAGTGCGAAAACATGAATTTAATGCAGGTTAAACAAAGCCTTTAAGTGCTGTCGGATCCACTAATGCAAGGATGAGCTGAGCCTGCATTCTTGTATGCAACGAGGTAAAGCTGAAGCGGACCCAAAGGAATAAACGCAGCGCTCTTGCGCAGATAGGGGCAAGCTCATTCCTATCCTCTGAGTAAAGACCTGAAGCTGGTACGTGAGCTCAGATGGGCGTTGGCTTGCGTCGTGCCGGAGATTAAGAAACAAGATTTGGACTTCGTGGAGTACACGTCACATTGGTCGCCAGACCTGGAGATCTAGGATACATTCAGCAAGTTGACAATGTAATCTGCAATGACTAAGTTAGGTAGGCCATTCACCGTTTCTGTGAAAAGTGTGGTGATGTGGACGCTTAATGCAAAAGCCTTTGCATACTTATGAGGCAAATTATCGTAGGTGAGCTCGCCTAAGTCAGCAACGCCTCCTCGCGCAGATGACGCCACCTCTTAAAAAAAAATTTTACATACAGATTGCAGGCTGTTTCTAAATTGTGAATGAACTGTGAAAAATTTTATAAGAGATAACTGGAACACTGTCATACAATCAAACAGCACAAATGTAAGACCGTTTTTGAATTTAAGTGTTATATTTTGTCTACATGTGAGCGTTCCGATGATTCATATGCGCCCCAATAAATACGACACCGTTCTCCCCCTTCCATTCGGTTCTAATATCCTGGTCGACAGAGTGATTTTATCTCCGAAGCGAGCTCCATTTACTTTAGATGCGACCCGTATGGACTCGCCGCTCTTTCTGGCAATCTTTACAACGACATAATTTTTGTTATTTTTTTTAGGAAACGAACTGCACTATAGTGTGAACAAGCCACATTAGCAGGCTGTAGTTTTACGCGCTAAAAGTTATTTTTCTTCAGTTATGTGGAAAGGAGTAGCCGGCTCCATAATTAGGTACCAACATCTCCTTCTATTCTCACGTGAATAATAAAAAAACAAAACCTTTCCCTAATTCCGGTACTGTAATTACTTCGCTATGTCTTTGTTATGTTGTAGCTTTGAATTTCTGCATACATATCTCGACTAGTAACTAAGCCACCTTTTGTTACGAAACGTCGAAACAAAAAGGACTAAGCTTATTTCATGATGCGAACGTTCAACCGCCAAAAGCGTTGAGTTCCGAGAAGATGCTCAAACTAGTGGCGCCAGGAACAAGACTGCAGTTCGGGGTTTTTTTCTTCGCACTAAGTAACAGAATGAAGTTCTCCGGTCGGGTGAGGCGAGCAAAGGTCAGCTGAGGTATCATAGCAACGATAAACGTTAAGTGCAGGTTGGCAACGTTACAGCACACCACTATGAGGTCTTGCGCTCGGTTCAGGAATTGGGCGTAACTCTTTACCCTGTAGTAAGCATCGGGATGGTAAAACGGGGAACTATTTCGACAACCCGTTATTTGAAGAGGCGCCGAGAGACCAGTACTTTTCATCTCCGGCACTTTGAGCCAAAAACATTGACCACTGCTGTTGGCCACAGAGAAGGAGGCGTTTTGCGATGAAAGTTCTCTTGAAGTTCCCATCCGAAAGCGCCGGCGAGGAAACGAGAGCGTATAGACAAGTAGCTTCTCCCACTTCGTGGCGTGCCACGGGTAATTCTCAAGACGCATTAACCGGAAGGGCGAAGAAGGGTGAAGAACACAGAGGTTTAGAGAAAAGTGGGCGTGGCTGCCCAGTGCCTTTGAAGCGCTCCCGCCGTTCAGCTCGGAGGTGCTCTCATTCGTATCTTGCGGGAGAAATTATTCCACAACACCCGGCAGTTAACCGGAGCGTTCTGCGGCCGGTCGCTTTCTTTCTGTGCGCTGTCTTGTATGCTTTTGCTTTTTATTTTTGTTTTCTTTTTACTTCCACTCTGTAACAGTCCTGAGAGCAGTGAGAACACAGAACATCTTCCTCTACTTTCTCTCCGGCCACCTGGAAAATCAACGCTTATTTTTGTTTCCCACGCGTATATGATCCTTATTCTCTTTTCGGCGGAGGGTCTTTGCGCTTTGAAAGCAAGGCAGGTGTGGCGCTGCTGCTTTCGTTTGAGGTGCGCGCATGGTGCACGTGGGGGATTCCGCACGCTCGCGTGATTGGCGTCCGTCCACACTGTGAGGAGCGTTACTCTCGATTCTTCTTGAAAGACTGAAGTTTGCGCTTGGTGCGATCGCCCATGCAGACTGCGTGGATGGCCTGTTCCTTTGTGCCGGTACTTTGTTTGCAGCACTCAGTGGCTGTTTCTAAAATGGTGCGTATCATCGAGCTCATGCACACACACATTTTGTTCTCGTCTCAGATAAACACAAAGAACAGCCTATATCATTTCATTAATTTTCATGCACGGAAGGATACGAGGGGGAGACAGAAAGCTACCTTGTGGGCAGCTTGACAAGCTCGCGCCCCTAATACGTAGAGGCAAGTACAGACAGAAGTGGTACGCGAAACATTCAGAATAGCACAATTTGTGAACATAACTGCCAGTAAATAAAAATCACTTCATACCGAAAGATATGACACAGTTCTATAAACACAGCAATAATGTACAAATTTTACAAACCAAAAAGCAGCAACGTCTTTCACTAAAGAACACTTGCTTTCCGTAAGGAACCTTCCGGTCTTCCATGGCCCGTGTATGATATGGTTGAAAGTTTTTGCCTATGTTAGCCGACTGTGATAAGGAGTTATTTTGCGTTTTTAGCTGTTTTAAGGGCTTTACACAGACAGAAATCATAACCGTGCTCCATGTTTACGAAGTTCAGCTCGTTAGCAGTGTATCAGTTGAACATTGTACAGGTGAGTTTGAGAGAACCCTTACAATCATCTTTTGAATACGATTAAGTTTTGCAGCATTATTGCTTAGCATAGGGGTGCGGAAACTACATTAATATATTATATATTACTATATTCTGTAATACACTTTGCGCACCCCTATGCTAAGATGAACAGCTGAATAGACCGCTTTAAAACCTTGCTAAAGATAATTACATTTACTGTCTTAAATAAAACGGAAGTACGTCGCAATGATGATAGAGAAAACCTGTCCTGCGAGCTTGGGTTTTGCGATGGAGCTGATGGGTTTTATTTTTAGGATGCGATAACGCGCTTGTTCTCATTTTGATCGAAAACTGCAGAAGTCCAACTATCAAGATCACGGCATAAGCTCCGAGAATATAGTTCCAAATGGTTTGGAGTTATTTACGATATCTATGGATTTTCCACTTAGAAAGAGATAACAGCCTTGTTCTAAATGCTGGATTTTTTATCGAAAAACTGTCGATTTTTTTCGTTCAGTATTAACAGGCAATTAATTACTAAATGACCATTCAGTAACGTCAGATAAACCTTCACTATCACTATCTGCAATAAACAAGCTGGTTTGTCCAGCATAGATTATGTATTTTACGGACCGATCAATTTATATTATATTGTTTATTAAATTGTTAAAGAAAAAATAGGCCCTAAAATGCTGCTACTGAATCTAGTAAATCTAAATCAGAGCACGATTTGCAAGTTTGAAAAAAAATTTGAGCCCGCTTGAATAACGAACTAATAAGTGCTAATAAGTTAATAAGTGCTGATATATCTTTGGTTTTCTCTATAGGAACTATGAAATACTGCATTGAAATATAATGCTGAGGTTGTACCATTCGTTGTTAGAATCTCGTCTCAGCTATTACCATTTAATTTGGGGTGCAAAAACCGCAGGAAATCTCCAGAAACCACAAGTGTTATTGAAAAAAAAAAAAGAGGCAACAATCGTTGAAAACGTTCCGCAACACTAACACACGAGGACACTTTTTTTTAGAATATAGTACATTTTTAATGACTAAGTTTTAAGACTATCACTTGTGCAAGAGCACAAAACATGAAATGTAAAACACATCACTAAGCCGCCGCGGTGGCTCAGTGGTTATGGCGCTCGGCTTCTTACCCGAAAGACACGGGTTCGATCCCGGTCGCGGCGGTCGAATTTCGATGAAGGCAAAATTCTAGAGGCCCGTGTATTGTGCGATGCCAGTGCTCGTTAAAGGACAACAGGTGGTAGAAATTTCCGGAGTCCTCCACTCCGGAGCCTGAGTCGGTTTGGGACGTTAAACCCCTACAAACCATAAACCAAATCAAACACATCACTCCTTTCAAGATAGCCTAGTATAGAAAAACGAGATTCAATGTACAGCACGGGGAATATTGAGCAATATTGCGTGAAGATCTACAGGGTTTCTTACGGTTGACAAATATTATAAAATAGTCTGCCCCGACTTCTTTAAAGAACCTCACTCAGCACAATTCACAGGGACACTGAGTTCCATTATGCGTTGTCAATGCAATAGGATTAGCAGCTGTGAATGGCCTTATCGGAAATGACGTCATTTCCCTCCAAATGGCAATGCTTCGTCTGGTTACGTCACTTCTCCGAAAGTATTAATTTTCGCTAACGGTCATGATGGCCCATATAGCTAAAAAATGTCAAAAAAATTAAAATGGGCCACTGTGCACGGCATGTTGCCTGTTTCGCATTCTGCATTTCAGTATGCCCAAAAGTTCAAAACTGGCAAGGTATTTAACGCACTTGTCCAGAAGAAGGCCTGATTCACTTTGCTCATTCCTTCTGCTATTTCTGTTCTTTATCATCCCTCATCCCCAATCCTGTGGTAACGTATCGTTTTACAGAAATCTAAGTTTAATTCCTCATCTGTTTTTTTCAAAACAACTCGTTTCTAAAAAAATTTTTAACAAGAATGGAACTAGGTCAGATAGAAAGCTGGTCGAGTTGGAAGCTGTTCATGTTGTTTTGTGGGTGCAAAAGGTTACGGAGGTCGCATCGTTTGTGTCCACAAAACATCATGAACGAAGCTATCGGGATAGCAGGCGTGCCGCCGCAAATTCTAAACAGTAGTGTACTGTTGATTACTACTCTCAGCAGCCGAGTTTCTTTAAAACCTCAAGCTCAGCTTTAATCCGACAATCTCCGTGGTGCCTGCATACGCACGCGTCGAAGACAATGAGTGTACCCACAGCTAGGCACGAACAGCAGCATAGACGATAGCAATCGCGCGAACGCACATACTATCTTGGCGGGTGCACACACTCGCCCGCTTACCTTCAAAGAAATAGTAAATAAGCAACGCCGTAGGACATTTCAGCGCCTGCAGCACCTCCACGAGGAACGAGAAGAATGCTTTGGGAAGCTGTTGTGCCCTTTACACCTAATGCCACAGGAGCTGGCACGCAGACTCTCTTTCGTCGCCTCGCTAGAGATACCGCACTAACCTGGCCACAGGACGCAATTTTTTCCACAACGGCCCCGACGAAGGGACGCGCCGTCTCTGCCGAAGCCCGACTACGGTAGCCCGCATCGTCAGGGAGCGTCAGGACTATTCGGAGCTACACGCACAAGGAAGCTCACAGAACTCCCCATTGCGGTCGGCCCGGCCACGTACGGCAACTGGGTTCTTCCAGCAACACAAGACAGCGCGGCCGGCGCTCTGTTCTGAGCAAAGCTCGCGGAATTTTTTTCACAAGGCCTAAAAAACGTGCTTTATGGCAGTCGGCGGCGTCCAAATTCAGCATCCGCCTAGACCGCCGTAGCGACGGTGAGACCACCCGCCCGTACTGATATCTCGAGCAAAGCGCACGTTATGGGCGTTTTATAAAGAATGTATCTCAGTCAATAAATTTTTCCTGCCTTACGAGAGCATTCCAGGTATCGATCAGTTAGGCACCATTTACTTAGCTTTCTTCGGCGTCTTTCATTCGACCCCCTCCTTCCTTACAAACCCATATGTAAGCAGTGTAGTAGCACAGTTCATTGATATTTCGATCTTTCTGACCATCGTTCCCTCTGAGCGCGTTCCTAAGAATTAAGACAAGAAAGGCGGCATGGTATTGCAGCGACACTCTAAGCCTCAAGCGAAAAAAAAAACGCAGAAGATATGTTTTTGTACTTTCGGTCCGAGGCACATTAAGAGTGAACAGGAAAGCCTGCACACTTCTCCGCACTAGCGCATGTAGCTAGGGGAATCGGTTCGGTCGATACCAGCCTCCCATTTTCTGCATCGGTAATTTCCCTCTGGTCATTACTCCGCATTCATCTGCATTCTTACAGTGCGTCATTGCCGACACGCGCGGCACGTGGAATCTGAATAACTTACGCGGACGGCGCGGTCAGCACCTGGGGAATGTGCGGCAACAGTCCATCTCTTATTAACCATCGACGACGCCGCCGCGTCTCCCTCCCCGGTCTCATCCATATACCTAAGCTCCTCGGAGCTGAGACTAGCCTTCGTTTGCCCAGTTTCACCCGCGGCAGTGTTCTTCTGCGCGACGCAGAGCACGACCAGTTTCCTTAATATATGTATGCATCGCCACGTATTATGGAGAAATGGGAAATCGCAAGGTCGCCCACAAACTATATAAGCCTTGAAGAAAGTCGATGCCAACGGATAAAGTTACGGCGGGGTATTCCTAGTTGTTTCTTTTTTCCTTTCTTTTCCGGAGATATGGCTCACGCAGCCTTCGCGGTGTCCACTTTCTTGGCTTCCTTACGCTTCATGCAAGGTATAGGAAGAGTTGCGGCGCCATCGAGTCAAGCCAAGCTCTTGCGGACGTGTACACGCCACCCATGCATGAGTCACCTTCCCCCACCAGTCGCTCCTCCTTTCCCAGAGTGCAACGCCCATAGCAGTATGATAAGTTTCTCTTTCACGCAATCTCATTTTCTCTCCCTCAGAAGTCCGCCCCTTTGCTGACTCAACGATTCAACAGGGGGCCACAGTTCCGAGTCCAAGACTGCTGAGACGTTGAGAGTTGCTGTGGTATGTTGTTTGTGGAAACGTGACAAGACAAGTGATCCTGCCGTGCTTTCCAGACCAGCACAGCGACTGTTACCACCAGGGACATTTTGTCATTCTCCAACATCTATCGGCGCATTCTGTTCTCTCTCTCTCCCTATCCGACAGAGAGGCCATTTTTTGGCGTAAAAATATTGCGCCTACCTCGCCCGGTTGGCAGGGAGCTCAGTTCGTGTCGAAACACGCTCGTAATGCATGCGTTTTCGAAACAACCTTGCAGAGGTCAGTACGCATGTTTTGTTGTTGTTTTCCGGGCTATTTTTCACTTTCTCTCCGTTCCTGCGATGACGTCCAAGACAGAAGTCGCGTCTAACGGTCCAACCAAGTGAGCGGCCAGCGGCCGTTGGATACAAACACATTCTCTTTCCAGCACTCACAGACACACACTAACAGACTGAAGACAGTTTGAAACCACCGTTATACACACACGCGCAGAGTATACGAGGAGTGGCAGAGGAAATAGAAGCGAAAGATTTTCTCTCTGGAGCTCTGCTCCAAATTGGCGAAGCTCCACGCCATAGCGGCTTTCGGCGCTAACGGCGGCAGCAGGAGCTCGGCGAGCGCGGGGGGGGGGGGGGGGGGGGGGGGGGGGGGGGGGGGGGGGGGGTGCGGTTAGGCCAGCGTGGTTCGATCGAGAGAACCAGGAAAAGCCAGGACGGGAGAGATCCAACGCCCCGATAGCCATCGCCGCAGCCGTCGGCGACGTCGTCGTCTCAAGGGCGCGCTCGCCCTGAGTGCCCGTCCTGCTGCTGCTGCTGCTGAGCCCCCAACGGCCAGGAAAGGCGTGGATGGAAAAGAAATGTCCAGATGAGAGTGTGTCTGTGTGTGTCCACGTCTGAAGGGTATGAGTGCGTTCTAGCTATTCCTCGTCCCCACCTGCACATTTTTCTTCTTGCTCTTGATGTGTGTGTGCGATGTATGAGCGTGTGTATGAGCGGGCTCCAGCTACCCCCCCCCCACACACACACACATACACCGTTTCCTCCTCGTCCTCTGTCTTCATTTCATCTCCGTGTCTCCTCATACCACCGCAGGAGGGGGCGGTGGGGCCGTGAAATGCCGCAATTCGCGAGGTCGAGATGTACCGGGTCTCGCTTCGTATAATGAGCTCGTCAGCGCGCGGAGCGTGTGAGGGCACAGATGGCGGTTTCTTGATGACCGCGTGTACTTAACGGGAGCGGAAGAAACGCGAATTGGTGTTTTCGAAGTAATGAACGAGAAGAAAAAACGAAGTAAATTGATTATCTATAAGTAATGTGACGGTTCGCGCGAACTGGTATGGCCATCTTAAGAATGTCGGGTCACAAAAACAGATCTGGCATCGTTGAAAACCGCGCATTATTTTTTTTTTTTTTGCAGCTTGAGCGATTAACCTTTGTGAGTATGTTGTCGGCGTAAGGTAAAACTCTGCTCCTGCAACATTTATGAAATGAAACACACTGCCACATACGAGCACCATAGAAAGAAACCTAATGTGATGTGATTCACTGTAGATTTTTTTACCTAAAGAACCTTATCTCGTAGTTCTTGCTGAGCTTCTGATTAGCATTCCATGCCACGTCGCAAGCTCGATTTATAACACACAAAGTACTGTTCTGTTATTTCGTTCTTTGATTGATGTCGTTAGTGCATGACTCGAACTTAAATGCTTCTTCAAGGCACGCATATATTGGGGACTTTATTTTTGAACAACCAGTTTAAAGATAACCAGCCGTTTTTGATAACACTTCACCTTGGAGCGCAGAGGGGCACTTTTTGTCGAACACAATATTTTCAAAGTGGCAGACATGTACGCTTATAACCTATTACCAACTTGCAAAATTCAGTACAGGGAAAATCAGACTCGTTTCCGATTTTGGCGAAACCAAAATAAGAAACGAGTACATATCCGTTTTGATAGGAATTACCATGGCTTGCTCCCTTTTCGCTTTGCCCGTACAATACACGGAAAACAAAGATTAAAACATGCACTACTAAATGTGCTCAATTACCTTGACGTAAACGAATACGGATTCTGACAATTCCACGCAAAAGCGTTTCTAAAACATGTGTGAATCTACATAAGCCATGTTATAGTGCGCTAAAACTACGACACAGTGTGTCGTAGCTTTAGCGCAAAATAACATGGCTTATGTAGACGATCACCAACTAGCCCGACAACAGCTCTTGTTAAAGCATAAGTGTGAATTATACCGCAGGCATTCTTAAATTATATTGATGTATCTGGCTTATTGATTACTTGTATTTTAATTCCACATTTCGCTTTTTATGAACCAGTCTGTGCTGTACAAATGTATAACGTACGAAACAAGGCCGTACATCCCCCTTAGCTGTACAAATGAGCTTCACTGACTGACTGACTGACTGATTGACTGACTGACTGACTGACCGACCGACCGACCGACCGACCGACCGACCGACCGACCGACCGACTCACTCACTCACTCACTCACTCACTCACTCACTCACTCACTCACTCACTCACTCACTCACTCACTCACTCACTCACTCACTCACTCACTCACTCACTCACTCACCCACTCACTCACTCACTCACTCACTCACTCACTCACTCACTCACTCACTCACTCACTCACTCACTCTGTTAAAGTTTTGGTGATTAAAAGCAGTTGCGGTTCCAGTTTCGAATGGCAATTAAACGTAACACTGTCTAAAATTAACAAACTGGCAGTACTGCTTTGAAATAAAAAAAACGCAAGGTGAGAACCGATTGTTTCGTTACCTCCCTTGTCTGTTCTTTCTACTTTCAACGAGGCTCTAAGTCCCAGAATTAATTAGAATGCAAAGGACGCCTTGCCCACATTTGCAGTCTTTGCAGACATGTACTCATTCATACGTTTGAGGAAAGAATCAAATCAGCGCTGACCGAGAGCTCTCTACATTCTAATTGCAGGAAAGTATGCGCTCGAGCATATTTTCCATTAGGTCACTGACCAAAAGAAATGCATAGCAGGGATTGCAATGCCTTCGGACTGCGAACGACGTCGTTCTTACCGCTGGGAAAAGCGATTGCGTTGGTTGACATGTTTACGCAAAAGGCGTACTGGCGCTAAAAAACGAAGACAACACACACAACAGGACAGGACTGGCGCCAACTTCCAACTAGTTTATTCACAGAAAAAAACCACTTAAGAACCACACTGCATGCAAAAAAATACAGACAAACCAGAAACAAGGGGTGACTTAACAAAGATGCACGTGCCAAACGAACCAAAGGAATGATTATAACGCTGCAAGAGACCCACTCAGAAACCTAATCTCTTCTTCTGACAATGACACAGATGGCTTGCTTATGCAGATATCGCCCCTCTGTTTGATGTAATAGGCTTCTATTATTTCACGCTCTAATCTGTCTTTTGATCTTGCAATGAATTTGGTGTTCTCAAAACCAGGACGGCATTTGCAGCTTTTGCAGTGAGTGGCCATGTGGCTGCCATAGCCATTTTTTACAGCAATCTTGTGCTGCCTCACTCTTTCATTGTAGCACTGACCTGTCTGGCCGATATATTCCTTGCCGCAGTTTAGAGGAACAACATACACAACATCAGCCGTGCATTCAGTGGCGCGAATTTGGTGTTTCTTTTTGCACTGCTTAACCTTTCTTACTCTGTTGAAAGTGCAAACGCGCGACAGCTTGCAGGGAGCAGAAAGCACCACGTTGATCTTATATCTGCTGGCCACTTTCTTCAGGTTGTGCGAAAGCCGGTGAATATAGGGAATCACCACCGTCGGTTGTTTTTCTTTATCCTTGTTTTTTTGACCCTGTTCTCCCATCAACATCCGCTTGCGCTTCTTAACCAGGTCCTCACTAATGCTAGTTATGAGGTGTTCTGGGTACCCGGCTTGATGAAAGCGTTCAATTTGCGCATCGAAGCTCTGTGCCATCTCATGCTCACACGATTTATCCAAGGCTGCATTCAAGCATGTCGCAACGATTCCGCGCTTAATTAGCTTGGAATGTGCACTACTAAAAGGCAGTAGCTCTTTGCACGATCTCGGGTTGTAGGACCAACAAACATGGCGGTCCTGCTTAAATTGAAGTTTCAAATCAAGAAACTGCAGGCTATTGTTGTGGGGAACTTCATGCGTGAAACGGAGCCCTTTTGATTCACTGGTTTCACGCATGAAGTTCCCCACAACAATAGCCTGCAGTTTCTTGATTTGAAACTTCAATTTAAGCAGGACCGCCATGTTTGTTGGTCCTACAACCCGAGATCGTGCAAAGAGCTACTGCCTTTTAGTAGTGCACATTCCAAGCTAATTAAGCGCGGAATCGTTGCGACATGCTTGAATGCAGCCTTGGATAAATCGTGTGAGCATGAGATGGCACAGAGCTTCGATGCGCAAATTGAACGCTTTCATCAAGCCGGGTACCCAGAACACCTCATAACTAGCATTAGTGAGGACCTGGTTAAGAAGCGCAAGCGGATGTTGATGGGAGAACAGGGTCAAAAAAACAAGGATAAAGAAAAACAACCGACGGTGGTGATTCCCTATATTCACCGGCTTTCGCACAACCTGAAGAAAGTGGCCAGCAGATATAAGATCAACGTGGTGCTTTCTGCTCCCTGCAAGCTGTCGCGCGTTTGCACTTTCAACAGAGTAAGAAAGGTTAAGCAGTGCAAAAAGAAACACCAAATTCGCGCCACTGAATGCACGGCTGATGTTGTGTATGTTGTTCCTCTAAGCTGCGGCAAGGAATATATCGGCCAGACAGGTCAGTGCTACAATGAAAGAGTGAGGCAGCACAAGATTGCTGTAAAAAATGGCTATGGCAGCCACATGGCCACTCACTGCAAAAGCTGCAAATGCCGTCCTGGTTTTGAGAACACCAAATTCATTGCAAGATCAAAAGACAGATTAGAGCGTGAAATAATAGAAGCCTATTACATCAAACAGAGGGGCGATATCTGCATAAGCAAGCCATCTGTGTCATTGTCAGAAGAAGAGATTAGGTTTCTGAGTGGGTCTCTTGCAGCGTTATAATCATTCCTTTGGTTCGTTTGGCACGTGCATCTTTGTTAAGTCACCCCTTGTTTCTGGTTTGTCTGTATTTTTTTGCATGCAGTGTGGTTCTTAAGTGGTTTTTTTCTGTGAATAAACTAGTTGGAAGTTGGCGCCAGTCCTGTCCTGTTGTGTGTGTTGTCTTCGTTTTTTAGCGCCAGTACGCCTTTTGCGTAAACATGTCAAGCTACAACCAACTAGCTCAAATCAAAGTATTGCTGGATTGCGTTGGTCTACGTCCTTCTAATCCGGTCAGCATCGCCTGCAGATAAAAAACACTGCATATTGCATAACTGGCTTCTGTATACCGAGCTACATTGGTCGTGTGATTAGGTGAAGTATTCATGTCCTCCCTGGCGTACGAAAAAAAAAAGAGGAACAAAATATGACAACACACCTGCTTCATTTTTATGGCGTTTTCAGTAATCGCTTATCGAAGATTCCAAGGGATGAAACTGCTGCCCACTCCATGATGGAAGCGTGCTCGTCACTTGAGGTGTCTTCGTGATTATGAGGCGCCTGGTTGTGTTTGTTTGTTGCTGGAATGAAAACAAAGAGAACAGAACGGAAAGAAGCTATATGAACAAATAGAAGTAGAGAGAGGGAGGAAAGAAAAGTAAAGGAAGTAAATAAAAATGGCTGAGGCTTAGCTAAGGTTAAGCCTAGTCAGATGCGAAGCATATTGATGGCTAGGCTTGGTAATGCATGGCTTTCCTTGGTTGAATACTTGGTCATTTTAATACAACCACTAGAAGTGTAGCAAGGATTGCCGTGGCAGCTATATACGGGATCATCGGTGAATTCAATGCAGAGTGTACAACCGCTGCCCCAGCACCGGCTACAACAGCATTCTTGGCACCCATGGAAAGTACATTGGAAACACCCTTAGTTATTCCACCACCGCCACCATTCCCTATAGACTGTATTGATGTACCCCCAGCAGCATCAGGCAGCGCCTCTGATGTGGAGCCTCCACCGCCGCGGCCGACCGCGCGAGCCGGCAGCCCATCTCTCCTCTGCTGTGACGTCATGTTGTCACGTGGTCACGGTGGTAGCTCCACCGCCGCGCTCGACGGGCTGTAGTGTGGCTCTAGTAATATGCTTCGCATAAAAACTGCGTGAGTAACGAGTCACACCTTGAAGTTGTAGAGAAAACCCGTTATTACGACATGAGCTTTGTGGAAGGTGCTCCGTAGCTCTCGTTACCTCCTCGCTACACATATACCGCAGAAAGCTCCAAATATATGCACAGTTAGTTTGCGCTGGAAAGAACGTGCACGGGTACAGTTCTTTTCTCTAGATTCGATTTAACACCTACAATGCTATGGCTGCGTGCAGAAGTGTTCATGAGCTAAAACATGGTAAGCTGAGCGAGTCGAAGTCGTCGGAATGCCTCACCTTGCCGCGTTCCGCGATCGGCCTGCGCATGCGCATTTGGCCCCGTTTGGGTACAGAACGGAAGGAATAAAAAAGCTAAAACACTTCATTCATTATGGCTAAAAAGCTCGCGGAAACGACACGGGCAAAAGAAAAGTGCGATGCAACAATGCCCTGCTTCCGTGTTTTGCTTTACTTTCTGGGCATTGGAATGAGAGGCGCCGAAGGGCTGCGTGTACAGCCTTTGTCAGATATACACGGGACACAAAATTCGTTGCTATCCCAGCCGAATGGTGCTAGCACTTCTGGGAAGGTAAGGACGAGTTCTCCTCGCCCCCGAAAGATTTGGAGCTCTGGCGGCACCTAGAATAACCTGTGCTGTACGGCCGCTATAAGCTACCTGGGGGCCCTGTACATTTCTGACGTACAGCGGACTCGGAGTGTTGCTGTAGAAAGTTCGCAACTTCTTGATTCAGTTATGGCAGTGCAATGATTCTGCGTGGCAAGATCTTTAATTTATTTATTTATTTTCTGGTCGTAAGAAAATGATCATGATTAAGTTTGATTTATATTAACTGTACGAACTGTGCGCAACTGCGCACTGGCCAGGAATGCCATCCACGTCTGTCCCCTTTTTCTGTAGGGGATGGTCGATCTCCGCAGGATTTGCATAGGCAGTGGCTGTGCATATTGGGCTTTTCTGCATCACGGGAGCTTTCGTCCGCAATCAACGAACGCCTGACGCATGTGATCAGACCTGAGATGAATTTAATGCGCTTTGAAGCCCTGAGCGCTGTGCCTCCTGGCACCTACATATAGCCAGCCAGTGCCAGAGGAAGTAATCCTTAAGCTGCTACGGCAATAGCCGAGCACTAGAGGTTTTAATGCATTCGTCGAAGGCTTAATCAACGCGGCGCATGAATAATCCACGCGTAGGCAGTTCTTATTCACGTGCTAAATAATTTAATCCCAGTGTCTTTCATGGTAATCTGTGTGCGACCATTATTTCCGCTCGGGCAAGTGTGAGCATACCAGACCGCGCGGAAATAAATTATGTTCGTTAGAACAGTATCTGCAGGATGCGATCAGAGTTTGCAGTACAGCTTGGTTGTAATAACTCTTAAAACAGCGCGAACTTAACAAGCGCAAAGAGAAGAGACGTGCTACATAAGGGCTCCTATCTGCGTCCTTGTCTTATTGGCGCTGTTTTAACGACGCCACCAACTCGCCCAAGCTTCTATATTGGCTGTAATCACATCGAGCCTGCGTCATTTATTACTGAATTCTACGTTCATAGGTACGGAGACGCACTCTACTACGGTACATGACCAATACATGTGCCAAAATTAAATTGAGCGCGTGTTAATTTTCAATTCATGTGTGCTGATCAGAAGAAGATACGTTAGTTATAAAGGATCAAACATCGTGCTAAAATTCCCGCCGTTTATTTCAGTCTTTAAATTCAGTAAAATGTTGAGTTGGGCTAGTTGGTATGGATTCATAATAAAACAGCTCAAAAGACGACGGACCAGAGAAAGGAGAACATAGGATGAGCGCTGCTCTCGCATATCATGATGCCTTCCTTGCTTGGCATACACAAATTTATAACGAATCTTTAAATTCTAGCACTAGTCGTTCGACTCCGTGCATTTTATATGCGGCAATAGCATAATGCTGGCAGGGGTAATTATTTGGCCTACTTATGGATTGCACGCCCTTGTGCGCAACAAGCCTCTCAATGACGAAAAAGAGATTAAACAAAACCAACATCGTCTTTCTGCTACAATATTTCTCACTGCAAGTTCAAGGCAATGTGTGTCTTTTCTTTTTTCGATATTTCTCCGGTGTAATTCAGAGTTCGACGCAAACCCGTTTGGCAAGGAAAGTTCATCGAAGATAACTAGTGATAAATACATTGTCGTTACGAAGCCACTACGGGTGCCTTGTTCCAGAAGAAGAAGAAACGGATTAGCCTATGCTTATTATTGGAAAATGTGGCATATGGAACGCACGCATACCTCGGACAATTTTTCATCTCATTGGGAACGAGGCACCCTTAACGGCGCCTAAACGTCAATGCATTTGTTCCTTTTTACCATCGATGTTGTTGAATAGTGCTTTCCGCATGCCGTATTTATCAAGTGTTTTGAACTCGCGGCACTAGCATCAAAATCATTCGTTAAAGCAAAATGATAACATATTTGTAAAAACAGGCTAAAACAGAAGCTCGGGCGAGTTGTTAGTCCATTGAGTAGAAACAGCGCGATTAGAAACTAAGACGGAGGAAGACAAGTTGAATCCGTCGTATATATTTCAGCGGACCAAGCAATTTCAGTTGTAAGTCAGCGCTCGTCCTTTTGTGTCTCTCTTCTTCCCAGTTTCAAATCGCGCTCTATCTCCTAAACGTTTGGAATGCGCCAGCAGTTGGCTGTTATTTTCAGTAAAACCGCGACCCTAAAACGGACAGTTTATTGCTAATGCCGCAAGTGTTCGCTATTCCCACCTCGATGCAGTGGTTTCTACACAATTGTAACTCTATTGTATATTACGAGACTTTGCAAAAGACAGAAGGCCCCTGAGAAGAGCGCTTCAGATGTACAATGTCGAGTGAAACTCGTGACGTATGATGCATTATACCAGTGATCAGATCAGGTCGTAGTCAAATAAATCCGAGGACATAACTGACTCTAAGCGAACTAAGCGAATAAACTGACTCTAACCGACCGCCTAAAAAGCGGCTCTTATTTCAGTCTATGCGAGGATACACACGTATCGTATAACGGATTAAGGACCATTTATTCGCTTGCTTATACAATTGCAGCCAGCCATCCCCAACATAAACTTCGGAGGCCTCCAACCGTCCCAGACGAAGCCCGTGTACCCTACGCGAATAAGCTCTAATGCACTGGCGCTAATGAACAAAACAAAGCACGATAACAGCGTTTAGCCACCACTGTGTGCGTAGCTCCAGAGAGTTTCACCCAGAGAGCAGCAAATCAAGCTTGCAAAGCGAAAGACAGGCGTGTCCACATTGCTACCGAGTGCCCGCTGCATACGAGATAAGACGGTGCGCCCCGCATTCACGCACCCCCGGCCCCTTGGTCGGTGGTCGACACCGGACCGACCGGCTCTCCCTTTCGGTGCAGCGCGACGCTAATCTGATAGCGACGCTATGGCCCGCGGTACACTTTCACACACTCTCCGGTCGATCTGGTCTAGACGCGATGTCCCCGTTAGAGACCGGGCCTGCCTGCCTGCTGCTCGAACGACGCCAGAGTGCGTGCGTGTATGCGCGTACTTGAGACTGGGCGAAAGCAAAAGCGTTCGTAGCGCGGGACGGAATGTGGGGAACGTTTGTTTTGAAGATGTGCCCGCTTTTGTATGCACCTCAGCCTCCGTGGCCGCGGTGGCGACGGTGACGCCCCCTTTTAACGCGGCGCGCCAGTTTTCTCTTCTAATGTGGTTTACGGCGACGGCTTAAAATAGCGTCCTCGTCCCTATCGCCGCGATATTGAATCCGCGCGCGGCCACTGAGGGTGGCGGGGCACTGCGCGCCAGGCGAACTTGGCGAACTCTCGGGAGAGGGCGAACTATAAACACCTAGAGGGTCGTCGGTCGCTCCGCGCTCGACTCAAGGTCGATATACCCCCGACGACGGTGGTTGCGGCGCAGTCGATAGCGATATATAAGAGAGCGGGACCTCTGGGAAGTGTGAGCCTATTGGCTTGTAGAAATTCCTCTGAGACTGCGTCATGCCGAGCGGCCTCGCCTGGAAAAACAAGGAAAAAAGAAGAAAAGAGAAGCGAAGCAGAGAGGGAATGTGGGAGGCAGCATTTCTGGGCGCTTGCGTTGGGTTGGCGTTTCAACTATTTATAGTTAAGTATGCATAAACGTGCCAGATGGGGCAGTGATTTCTGTTTCGGGTGGTCAAAAACAGCCCCAACAATATGGCACGTCTGTGAACTAGATGCTTTCCTCTGGCGCCCCTTACCTAGTTCATGCTCACGTGAAACGCTATTGTACATTCCGAGATTCTCAAGCACTGTTTGTTTTAATTTTTGGTAAGACCACTTGTCTGGCGCCTAAAAATGTTCAATAGATTTTGGCATAAGGAAGCAGCACTGTCGGCTCGGAATTTATACGTCTGGCCTCTGGCATCTTTAATGCATCGTAATCGCAGAGCACGGAAATTTTTTGTTTGTATTTTTTCGTTTCGCCGCTCTGTATACGCGGACTGCTTTGCTCGGATCAAATCCGCATCTTTGTACTCAGCAGCCAAACGGGAGCTGCCTCTGAGCTGCCGCGACAAATTTCGTTTCCGGTCAGTGTACAGCGGGGTTATCTCCGCACTTAGTCTCCCATAGTTTTCTCCCCGCATTAGGCGCTCTCTACTTTTGTTGTAACCGCACACAAAACCATCTATGTATGTCGCAGTCATTAGCCTCATTAGCCCAGTTACGTTCACTGCAAGGCAAAGGCAGAGGTCTCTGCAAGTTGTTCGCCAATAAGCCGTTTCCTTGCAGCGGCCGCGACCCCTCCACTCAGCAAATATCTTAATGTCATCTACCCACCGGACTCATTGCATGCCGACTCCGGCTTCATTTTTTTTTTATTAGAACACCCCTCTAGATGAACTAATAGACCGTAAGGTACCTGTGCCGCTTAAGTCCATTTAGCCATCTTGATTTCCGCAAGGACGTTATTAACTCAAATTTATTCTGTCTGTCTGTCTGTTTATTATGTCTGTTTAGCTTTACTAATTGATTGTACCACATGCTGCATTCAGCTGTTGTGTTATTTTGTTTTGTTCCTGCGGTTATGTTAAGCCTCTAAAGCACTATCTGTTCTTTTTTCGTGTAAATTTCAATCTATATTGCAGGTTTTTGTTTGTTTCTTTTGTTTTGTTTTCAACTTGTGCTTTCTGTATTTATGTATTGTACCTTGGCGCTTGCTCATTCTTGTTTTGCGTTCTTGTGTGTCAGTCCTCCCCCCTATGTAATACCCTCGATTGAGGACCTTTAGGGGTTTATTGAATAAATGAATAAATCCGCTCTTGTCTCTTTTCAACTATCGAGGGCACCGTTGTCAATTTCCTTCGCACAGCTCTCTCCGCTGTCCTCAGTTTTTCGTTAGCTTTCAAGCTCCAGCCCCGTAGGCGAGTAATGGCAGGACATAAAACATTACATGCCTTTCTCTTGAGAGATATCAATATGCTGTTTGTAACCTACCAGTGCACCTGCCGGGTGCACTTTAACCCATTCTGATTCTCCTAATAATTTCTTTCTCGTGGTCCTCATCTGTGGGCACTACTTGGTCTAGATAGATGCATTCGCTTACCATTTAAATCACCTGTCTGCCTGTTGTGAACTGTTGTTGCCTGCCCAAATTTCCCTGTCTAGGCCATTGATCATGCACTACAATTCCTCCCCCGGGGTTACTTAGCGGGACAGTGGCATCAAGTCGCTTGAAACTGAGCCTTTTTATATTAACTCTCGTCCCCATCTCTCCTCAATCCTGACCACATCTTGTGAAAATGCAGTGAACAGCAGCGGACAGATTGGGTCCTCTGACCTGAAACCCGTCCTGATTGGAATTCTCTTTGAAAGACTGTGGGCGCTGTGCTGTCCTTGTGGACATTTTCTGGCCGCTTTACGCGTGCCTCTTCTACGCCCTTGTTACGCAGTGCCTGCATGGATGGTGGTGTTTCTACTGCATCAGATAATTCTTCGTGATCTATGGAGAATATATGTTAGCGCTGGTTATATATTCTGCATATTTCTGTGCAACCTGGTTGATTATGTGAATACGAATACGTATGTGGGAAACAGAATCTACTACGTACCTATACCCATGGAAAACTGAAGGAAGAAATGAACGAGAACTGACAGATACCGGCATGGACTGACATTATGCACTTCGTCTACGTGCTGTACACATTTTGGCCGTCTGGGAGGTCCTTCTCTATATGCGGACACAACATAAGTCTGCAGAGAAGCTCTGCCCATATTCATGACCGCCACAAAGAATTCCTCTGCGACAAAAAGCAGTTCGATGTTAATGTTTTTCTCGTTGTTTAAACAAGAAGCAAATCACAAAACGAAATTATAAGCTCAAGAACTTTGATTCTTCTGTTTTGTTTTTTATTTTGATATAGTCAATCATCAAAAAGCTATCTCGTGTACTGTGTGGTCGGTCAGCGGAGTAACACACGACCCGGCGGGTCATTTCCCATTGTTGCCAACTGCTGTTTTTTTTTTTTTTTTTCAGTCGTACTGTAGCTCCTTACTTCGCTTCAGCGCCTGTGCGATTGTTGAGCAACCTTTCTCCACGATGCTGTCGACACTGGTCGGAAAGTTTCTTGGCGATCGGGAGCTTTCTTGTTTAGGGAAAGCTACAGCGTCGCAGACCAGCAACACCTGTAATGCCACATCCCATACTAGCGCCAGACAAGCAGGCTGACCGGCTTCCGAGGTATCTACACTGTACAGTAGGCATTTGAATGCACGCGCACTGTGTTGCAAAATATAATTTTCACGGTCTATTCGATTCTCGTTCGTCTAAGTCAGCGCAAGCATGAAACAAGAGACAGTGATGCAAGCCGCCTTCGTAATCCAATTAAGAGCTAGTCTTACGGGACAATGCTAATAATATGCCTGCCGTCGAGGTTTTCGGCGCGGCTACCCTGCTGTCTCGTCAAAGAACACGCTGACAGGTGACCTTGGTGTCGACGACTCGCATACGCCGAACTGGATGCAATACTGCTGCCTCTTCGAGGCCTCAGCCCGCGATCGATGTTGGGAAAGAAGTCGGTCGTTGGCCGGCGTTAGAACAACACAGATTCCGACAGCCCGCAATTAGCCGTTTCCTCCCACATGCGCTTCGCGTTCGGCTGTATACTTCGAAGACCCAACCAGCCCACAAATCACACGCGAGCGACGCGCATTCACATTCTTTTGCGGACGCGCACCAGGAGGCGCTGCTGGAGTCGCCGCACTTGATCGCCCCCATGCTCGACTATGGCGACGACGTGACGGGAAAGGCATCGCCCATCGAGGAAATTGTTTCACCGGAACTGCGGAGGCCAGCAACCTTGACAGCGGCGCTCGCTCTGAATTTTTACGAACACGTATAGCGTTGTTCTCCCGCTTTGCTGGGGTCGAGAAAGGTCAAAGGGGGTGATGGGAGGGAAACTGGCAGTTGTGTAGGGCAAGCCGAGGCGCCTGACATTCTGTATTTACGTGAAATTCAACATTCTGGGATTTTCAGCAGCCCTTTCATCTTTCCGGAAGCAATTATTGACTTTTTTTTTTTGTCAGGAAAAACGGAAGTACACAGAAATCTAGCCACATTTTAATTTTAAGCACCCTTTTCCTAGTTCGAGGGTGCGCTATTTGGTGAAAATGGGCTACTTATATTAGCGTAGTGAGATAATTTGTGGTCTTGGGAAGGTGCTAAATATCCAATCTAAAGGATCCTGCGAGACCCTGCTGCGTAGTTGGGACCCTGAGCTCCAGCTCCGCCTCATCCGACTGGCTGAAGAGGCCGCCGGTGCACAAGGCCTCCCGACCAGCATCCAAAGCGGTGCCTCCTGCCTTCCCGGGCCTAGTGCGGAGGGGGGTGGGGGAGTGCCATTTCTGTTGGATAATAAAAGTTCTTTCCTGCTCCTCCTCCTCCTCCTTGTAGTACTTATGTTGAGTGTGATGGAAAACTGATAACAAGAATCAGTCAATAAGTCAATAAGTTTATTTTCCAGGTTCAACTGGAGGGTTTCCTGGCTAAAAGCTGCCTGGGCAGCTTGTCTGGGAACAACTTCGTTTTTGTTCGTTATATTTTATTTAAATGATATGAGCCTGGAAACATTCGTAATAATAATTCGTAACGTAATCATTCGTAACGCGAAACAGTGCGGCTCCGGCTGACACAGAACAGGAATGTTTGGAGATTAACAGTAGAATCCTGTTCCCCTGTAGCGGACGTAACCAAGGACGATGATGGTGGCGGTGAGAGTCATTTGAAAACCAAATTAGAAATTCGAGCATTTTGCCATTTTTTTCGTTCTTCTCCTGGACACTAGCAAGACGGATTTCTGCCAGCTAATCTGCGATGACACATGCATTTTCCTGATTTTATGTGTACCGTTCGAACTCTCCAAACAAAAGAATGAACGTGAGGAGTTGGATGGAGGACGGTGCAGTTAAGAGGAGTGCGAGACAAGAACTGAAAGAGGTAGTCAGCCTGGGGTTGAGCCGCCGGCTCGCTTCTATGAGGCGCAGGAGACCGCCGAAGAGAGAAAAGAAAAGGAGGGAGAGGCGAGGGAGAGGAGGAAAGCAGGTGGCTGCCGGTGAGGGTCCTTCACCCGCCGATGCGCCACCGGTGCGCAGACTGCGTAATTACGGCCGCGCGATGCACGACAGGCCTCCCGTGACGAAGGGCTGTTAGGCCGGACCGGCGACGCGACGGATGACGCATCTTCGCGTCTCTGGAATCAGCACGAAATAGCCACCACACACGCGGACATCGGCCTCGCGTTCTGTGGAAGAGATATGTTCACTTCTATCTCCCATCATTCGTGGTCAGAGCGATGCACGATGGACGGAGCCGCTATTTGTTCATTAATACGCTTGCTTCCTCCCTCCAGACTTGAGCCGTGACCGAGTGTGTGTTAGTCGACGAGACGGCCACAAGTCACGCCGACTGGAGGTGGTAGGTTAGCACCTTTGCCAAGTGGATTGCACTCTCCCCCGACGACTTATTCAGTGATCGGGTGTACCTAAACAGGGTGGACTTGATAACCGATGAGTTCCCCGAAAGTTGTGGGATTCGAACCCAGGGCCGCGCGCATACTAAGCGAAGGCTGTGCCAATAGGTCACCAAAAAAAATGCAGGAGAAGTGGCAAAAAATTACAACTAACAAGGTCAACTGCTCATCGCGGCGCTGCCATTGTTCAGCCAGCTGCTCAAACCTGTTCGTGGTAGCCTCTTGGGCTTCGACCAAAGCGAGAACAGAACCCGAACAACAAGAAACGCGCGCATAGCCCGTGGCGCTCGTTAATCTTGGTGTGCCCAACGTTTTACGGTCACGCTGAACGTGAACTCTGTATGTCATTAGAAGAACCCGGGCGGTCGTAACTGGGCGTATCATAAAGAAACTTAAATTCGATCTAAATTTTAAAAACTTACTGGAAACATACTGGAACTTACTGGAACCTTACTGGAAACTTACTGGAAAATGAAGGTCTGAAAGGATCTGAATGCTAACGTCCCGAATCACATCTAAGTAAAAAAAAATTTTCTGAAAGACACCTAGTGCAATTTTCAGCCTGTAGCAGAGCAATTTGCCCCTTCTAGTAGTAGTTTTGCTCTTTCCTTCCGGCAAAGGGTGTGTTGATACCCAACGACCTCCCCACGCTGACGGAACGTTGTGCAGCCAAGACATTGGTCAGTCAACCACTGACGTCAACTGCAAACACGTGCAGGTTCCTCCAATATAAAAGGGAACAAAGCTTGAACATTCAGTTAATGATCACACCACAATTTTTTTTCCTCTTGGCATGTAATATCCAAAAGTCGTTTCCACTTTAACAGAGAAATAAAAAAATTCGTCTCTTCTTGCAAACTGGTTGTTCCCTTTCATATAGGGGGAAGCTGTGCATTTCACCACTCTGACACTGACCACAAAACGCTAGCCCTAGATTACAAAATTGGTGATGATAGACGTACAGCCTGTCGTTGAGAGAGAAAGGGAAGTTCGTGTGGGAAAAAGTGATGCCTGCTGGCTTGGTGAAAATGAATAATATATTTTAGTTGAAGGTGTTGCATGGTACGCGTTCACCTAGGGAGCCTAGATGGTCACGGCTCGCTAATACTCCCTCGTTCCATTTCACTGCAACGTAGAGTGGAGCGTGGAGTTCAGCAGTCTGGGACAGGAACAGCATTTTACGATAGAAATATGCGAGGAAGAACATTCGTCTGTGCCAAATAATGATCGCATATCCTTACCATGAGAAAGAACTGACCGGAAAGATAAGAATGGATTCGACATGAGGGAGGTGCGGAGTTCGGTCCCCAGTGCCACTGGGTGCCCACCGGTGATACAATGGGCACAAGCTTTCCTCTGACCCTGTGTTCGGCTGATCTGGGGAGACATGTTTGTGATATTGGTGTTTGACACCACCCGACACACAGCGCTGATCTTGCGTCGTAAAAATCCATCATCATCATCAAGAATGGTTCGAGCAGTTTTGGAAGCACTCTCAGGTAATCAACGCTAGCTGACCTCTTTCTCTCAAGAAACAAGTGTGCAATATTCGCGTCCTGCCAGTATTAATCTATGGGACCAAAGCTTTAGGAGGTTAACGAAGCATCCAAGCATCGCTATCAACATTGTAGAGGGGTCAGGGGACCCTGCCAGGCACTGGTTAGTTCCTTTCCTCCCTGGCCCTTAGTTTTTTGTGCAAAGGGAAAAGTAAAATATTTTAATAAACTCAAACTCAACTCAAACTCAAAAAGATTGAAAACCAAATGAGGACAGCGCAGCGGGCTACGTAAAGAAATGTTATAAAGTACAGCTAAAATAGAGAAAGAGAGCAAGATTCATTATAGAACACAATTTAGGTGAAGACATCCTGGCTGAAATCAAAAGAAAGATATGCAAGACACGTGATACTTAGTACAGGTAACCTATTATCTTTTAACAATTGTACTGATGCAGGCTAGTTGGTAATTCATATCTATACCTACAGCGCCAAGCATAGACAACGGCATGTAATTGACACCATTGGACACCACTGGATACCACCGGACACAAGGCCGACACAGGGCAAGGCTAGTTGGCGATCTTCGGAGGTGGTCGGGCTGATAACAAGGATTATTCAAAAGGCGCTTCAACATTTCCGTTCCAGTCTTGTTGGGCACTCTTAAGAGTAAATACTTCACAGTATGGTCCAGATTTTCAGGGGAATACCCAAGGTGGAGTAGATTTGTAATAAGAGAGAAATTACTCACTGACATCCACCCGAAGCGCAGCCATACGGCTACAAAGAAAATCTATGCAGCTTCCACATAAACTTCGTAGTTAAAGAAAAATTCTTCCTAGTCCAGGATTCGAGCCCTGGACCACAGCCTCACACGGGTAGTCGCTCTACCAACTGAGCTAACCGGAACAGCTATAGCATAGGTTGGGCGCGAGCGAACTGATCAATAACTCGAAGTGGGAATGGTGTTAGTCTGAAATTTATGTGGAAGCTGTATAGCTTTCCTTTGCAGCCGTATGGCTGTGCTTGGGTGGATGCTAAAGAGTAATTACTCCTTTATTATTTCACAGTGTATTCAGTAGGTGGAATTATTTTCACTGCAACAACAAGCAAGAACGCGTTAAGCTTCTTTCATTGCAATCTCCGAAAACAAAAAAAAATAGGGCTTTCAAGACTTCAGGAGCTGTCAGTGAAAGGCCGTGCCTACTGTGGATTATCACAACTGAGAAGTCTTTTTTTTTGTGCATGGGCATAGCTGCGTCTTTCTACCATAACATTTTTCTCAGAATGTGCGCGAGGCTAGTGCAAAAACATGCATATTTCTTTCTTTCTTTATGTTATTCGGCAATATAATGAATAAACAAATAAGATAAGAGGTAGCGAAAGCTCCCGTCGGGCCGTCGCCGAAAATGAGGGGCTTCGATAGGAGCGGTTCGGTCGGAAAGTGGCGCTGCCAGCCCTGAAACTTGTCCATCAAGACATCCGCGAGCACTTCCTCGAATTGCCGACCCCGAGTCATTGCTCATCGTCCGAACGCCACCGGAGCCTTCAATTACAGCTTCCGGTGTCCTTTTCGGAGAGGAGCCGAAGCCTGTCAAGAAAGAGAGAGAAAGAAGATGAGGAGGTGCAGGGCCGTTAACTAGAAGTGAGTAGAGGAGAAAGTAAAGGCGGCTGCTGAACACAGAAAGTGGGACAGCTCCGACGAGAAAAACAAATGAAAAGCAGAGGGAGAAAAACTACCAAAATGAGCAGCTTCCAGATTATTTGCTTCTCGCTAAATAGTACGTTTAGTTCCCCGATATTTTATTATCTGATTCATTTCCTTCTTCGGCGCTAAAAGAAGAAAATTTGAGCCTAGTGGTACACGCGTTCAGCAAGGGCGGACCCTTGGAAGCTGCAACGATCCTACGCAGTAGGTAAATCGAAGCCGTGGTCATCAATCATTTTTTGCTACAAGTGAAGTTTCGCCGGTAAGGACGTTTTATTTTCTTACTTATGCAGTAAATATTATCGAGCAATTTAATATACTCTTCAGTATGCACGCTCAATGAAAAGCATGAGATGTGATGAATAAGATCGTAACACGCGAAGAGAAATTGATTGCGAGAACGCTAGTAGCCTGTAAAATGGGGACGCGTAGGGCGCAAGGAACAGCATAAAGTAGCAGACTAGCATGAATCCAAAGAAAAACAATGGGGGAAAGAGAGAGAGAAACAATTAGGTTAGGAGCGAGAGGAGAGTGAGCTATAGGAGTTTTCGCACCGGAAAAGTCAAGCTGGACTCATTGCCTTCATTTCACTTTTTCTTTTTTACATCTGCTACTCCCCACTTTGGACCGTTGTGTCTTACAAACGCCTCAGAGCACGGAACACAGTTTTCACCCACTTATCAGAAGTGATAAGGGTCCATCAAGGATAACCAACCTAATTTGAGACTCACAATATAGGGCCATCTCTATCATTCATCCCGACAGAATTAAGATATGAGTGCAGCCGCCGCGGTGGCTCAGTGGTTATGGTGCTCGGCTGCTGACCCGAAAGACGCGGATTCGATCCCGGCCGCGGCGGTTAAATTTCTTTGGAGGAGAAATTCTAGAGGCCCGTGTACTATGCGATGTCAGTGCACGTTAAAGAACCCCAGGTGGTCGAAATTTCCGGAGCCCTCCACTACGGCGTCTATCATAGCCTGAGTCGCTTTGGGACATTAAACCCCATAAACCCAAACCCTAAGGTATGAGTGGTTTAAACGGCTGCACGCAGTTTGTGCTTGCATGCTCGTTTCTGGTTGCTTTACCATTTTGGAGAATGTTGCATTTATGTTATTTAAATGTTTTATTAATCTTGCGGGAGGGTTTTATGTGTAGCATTGCAAGAACGTTAGAAAAAAGGACGTAAAGAACATTGAATTAATGTAAGACCGAAATAAAAATGTAACGTTAATGTAATGTTTCGGTGCTACTTGGGAAACGACACTGTTAAATTGAGCCTAAACGGGACAATGCGTCAACAGGCACAGAAGAAGATAGCCACACATTTTAAACAGTTGCAAAAAGCGTTCATCGGCCTTACGAAAGTCACTTAAATTTGAAATAGTAGCAATGAAGGAGCGAAAAGTTAGGCAAAGGTTTCGAACAAGAATCAGCTCAAGTTTTCTGCAGGTGCGAAAGTATATTTCCTACTTCGACCTCTATAATCTGTACGTCCGGGCAACCAATCATGAGTTGACGCAGTGGGCTTTTACCAAGGCAGGCTTCGATTCGACAAATTTTTTTCCTGGATATTGGCTCAAGGTGTAATATCCTGGATGAGCATTGCGCTGTCAAAACTGGAACCCCAAATTAGAAGAATAAATATAAAACTATCATTCCTCTGTGGCTCTTCCTGTTCAAGGAGCGCCCTCAGGAAACACAATTAGGCAGTTGCAACCAAACTGTCAGGCAGGCTTTCGTAAAGGATACTCGACAGTAGATCGTATTCACACTATCGATCAGGTGACAGAGATATGCGCAGATTATAAGCGATCATTATATATAGCCTTCATAGATTACGAGAAACTCAGTGGAAACCCCAGCAGTCATGCAAGCATTGCGTAATCAGGGTGTAGAAGAGTCTAATTTGAAAATACTGGAAGATATCTATAACGACTCCACAGCTACCATAGCCCTGCATAAAGTAAGCAATACAATTCCAATAAGGAAGGGTGTCAGGCAAGGAGACACGACCTCGCCAATACTACTCATCGCCTGCTTACAGGAGGTGTTCCGAGGCCTTAATTGGGAAAAGGTGGGAATAAGAGTTAATGGAGACTACCTAAGTATTCTGTGATTCGCTGATGACGTTTCCTTGATAAGTCACTCAGGAGATGAGCTGCAAAGCATGATCAGTGTGTTAGACAGGCAGAGTAGAACGGTGGGTCTAAAATTATCATGCAGAAAACCAAAGCAATGTTCAGCAGTCTTGCAAGGCAACCGCCGTCCACAATTCATAACAAGGTGCTGGAAGTGGTAAAGGAATATGCCTACTTAGGGCAGGTAGTGACCGCTGATCCGGATCATGAGAAGGAAATAACTAGAAGAATAAGAATGGGGTGGAGCGCATATGGCAGGCTCTCTCAGTTTCCAATATCCCTCAAGAGAAAAGTATAACAGCTGTATCTTATCGGTGCTCACCTACGGGCCAGAAACGTGGAGGCTAACGAAAGGGGTCCAGCTTAAGTTGAGGACAACGCAGCGAGCTATGAAAAGAAATGTTAAGAGACCAGAATTGGGCAGAGTGGGTGAGGGAACAAACGAGAGTTGATGACATCTTGGTCGAATTCAAGAGGAAGAAAGGGGCTTGCACGTATTTCGAAAGCAAGGTAACCGCTGGTATTTAAGGGTAACGGAGTGCATTCCAGGAGAAGGCAAGCATAGCTGGGGGCGGCGGAAAGTTAGGTGTACGGTAGCCGCAGCTGGCAAAGGAAAGGGTTAATTGGAGAAACATGTGCGGGGTCTTTGTCCTGCAGTGGACGTAGTCAGGCTGCTGATGATGACACTAAGTAGTTTTGCATTTTCTTTTTTTCTTATTTTGAATAATAAGAGTTAAACAAAAGACCGCCGCCAGGTGCAGAGGACGTACTTATTTTGTCCGCTAGCTTTCTGTCTTTTTGTTTTTGAGACTTTCGGTAAAAAATAAAAGGAAAATAGACTTTTCCGTGCTCATTTCAGTGTGAACAATCGTATGCTCCAATCGTATACGTTCGTTGGTGAGATTTTGAACGTGGCTGTTGAATTTTTGAAGATCACGACAAAGCATGCGGCGATCAAGCATGTGCAGCTGTTAATGGTCTTTTTTCATTAATTGCAACACACTGTATTATCTGAGTATATTGCGAAAATATTGTAATATTAACCGAAAGGCACAGAAGGAAGAAAAATGGGGGAGGGAGGGGGAAAAGGCTCTACTCTCAGCTAATTGGGCCTGTTCTTATTTCTGTCCAATTTGCATCCGAGTCTATATCGAACTTCCTGCCTACGTTTTCTTCACCCTTCTTTCACAATAAGTTAGTGCTTATTTTTCTTTTTTTCGTTACCGACGGCGGAATTTTAAGTACTTACACAAGCGGAGTTTCTTGTACACGCACTTTATACACTTTGTTACAGTGTCCGTTCGCTGTGCGTAGCCGCGCAGTTCCCTTGCTACATTCGGCTGACAGAGGAAAAGGCCGAAGTTCGCAATTTTAGCCGCTGGGAAGGGATTGGGAGGTTCCGCCCGTGTGCTGTCCAAGAACATGAAATCAGCAGAACGGCAACAGCGCTAGGGGACCTTCGCGGGGTCACTGCTGTCTGTCGACTTACTGGAAATCGATGAGGCGAAGCTTCTGCGGTCCCGTGCAAACGACATGCTGACGAGACCCGGTGTGCCCGTTGCTCCAGGTCTTAATTAAGTGACCACATGTTTCCTTCCGAAGGGAAGTCCGCTGTCGAACAAACTCTGCACGGGCTCACTGATTAACAGATTGATTGATTGATTGATTGATTGATTGATTGATTGATTGCATAGTAGTAGTGGTAAAACACTTTACAATCTAACTTAAGCTTCCAGGTTCTCAAATAACCATCACATAAAAAAATGCTATTCACATAATTTAAACAAGTTAGAAAACAATGTGCGAATTAGATGGAAAGAAGCCTGTCATGATGGCTGCAGCGTGCAGCGGTGCAAGTATTACTCGATTTTTTTCGCTCTACTTTGTTCGTTGTCTGATCATAGTGCCGTCATCGTCGTTGCTTCACTATTGTTGGCTAGAAGGTCACCGTGATGTTTCCCATTTCGCTCTTTGATTTGGAACTAATGAATCAAATCAAGACCAAATCAAAACAAAGCCTAGGCTTTTAGGTTTATATACACCTTAGTTTTCACTTCATTTCCGCAGATTTCTGGATTCACATATTTTTCAGGCTACGTTGACTCATTATTTAATCAGTAGCTTTGGGAGAATACACTGGTGGGTTTATAAAAGAGCAATTTTTTGGTGAGCTTTCGCTTCGGGGCAGCAGTTCGAACACCAAAGTAAGCTGCAAATCTTCGTTGCAGCGTTCGTCCCAAGGGTTGTAACCGGCTTCCTCCACTAGATTACGGCAGTTGTTTACCTCTTGAGTGAACGGTGCTGCTGATTAGCAGATCGCTGTGCATGCCGAAATCTTTGACAGAACGCACCTGGAGTGATCAGGCCCAGGAGCCTATAAAGGTGTGATAAATTTGTAATTAGGTGTAACTGAGGCCTGCTCACGAATTGTGTGGCTCTGCCGTAGTTACAACGCGAAAGACAGGACAAGAGAGGACGACAGAACATTTCCCGCCACAGAACAAAACAGCAAGAAATGCTGTTCAGAAATGTTTTTCACAGCAAAAACCCACAAACCGGAGTGGCCGTTTTGTGTAATATAGTGTCCGAAGCTGGAACATGGCAGAAGCATGTCGCCAAATTTCTGCAAAACAAACTGAATGTGTTGGCTTTTGATGATACTTTTAGAGTAAAAATTTCTGAAGAAGTAATTGCGTGTGTAGAATGCAGTTACAAAGAGAAGTTCCGGGGATTTTCAATAGATGCAAAAGATCTGTATTAAACAATTCCTCAAACCGAAATCATGCCGTCCGTGAGTAATATTGACAAGCACGGTGCTGCGGCATTCCAGAATGAGTGCGGGATAACCACAAGTATTATCCTCGAATTTCTGTCATTTTATCTAGACTCAACTTTTGCTGAATGAAATGGGGAGGTTTACCTTCAGAAGGATGATATCAGCTTTGGGTCATGCTTAGCCCCAATACTTAGTCGACATGTTTCCTGCCTCACGCGACAGACGTTTGAAAGAGTGTCTCGAAGGATCCAGTATTTGTACAGTTTTTAGATTTGTGGCCGACTACTTCGTGTTTTTAGAATGTGACAACCTCGATTTCGAGCAGCAGGTTCATCATGTCATTTCTAAGTTCTCCGAGTGTCTCATTCCGATTGTATTAACCCACGAAGTACCAGTTGATGATTTTATCAGGTTTTTAGATACCTCCCTTCATTTCACTTCAATTTGGCGCTGTGATCTGTCGGCCTCTCTTGTCCTCTCTTTCACGCTGTAACTATATATGGAAGATCGTCACCAACTCGCCCAACAGCTTGCTTTATATATGTTTTCTTTCAATGAAGTTTTGAGCCAAGGCCTGGCTGTATTCCGCGATCCATTACTTGTTTAAGGAAGCAAAGAAACAAACCCATCTCGGAGGTCCCCATCATATTTCACTGGTGCAAACGGAACAGCATCCAGATTGTGTCCGCACCCACTTGTGTTACGTTGTTAGCACTGTATGTATTTTATCATTCTCGCTTGTTTTGCTGTTCAATAACGTAATTAGACGATCTTGTCTGGCGATGTTATAGACACGGATCACGTTCTTCCGTCGCAGAATTTTTCTAACAACCGGAACGGCGCTCATATACAATGGATTACCGCGTTCTCTCTAACTATGCCGCCTAACTCTTTATTTTTGCGTAATGGGCAGCGCATACTTGTATATCTTTCATGCCCGCACAGATCGTATATACCGGGTGTCCCAGCTAAATGTAACCAAACTTATCAAAAAGGCGAAGTGCCCTAGTCCAGTGAAACCAACTCAGGGTTGTTCATTGTCGCTTGGCCTAGCCTTGAGTATTTTTTTTTTTTGCTCTTCAAAGTTACTTACTTAGTTAAGTTTTATTAGCTAACTTTTTAATTATTAACTTCAGGAAGAAAGTGTCAATCCGAAAGTTTTAGATCACCTCGAAAAACCGCTAGTAGTGCTGTTTCCGTCAAGTTACGATTTACGTAGCTTCATTTATTGGCCTTAAAAGAAAGTTGTCATGTGACCAGCTGCTCGCTCACTTCTCTGCCCCAATGTGCACCCAAAGTCTCATCGAGGAGAGGACTTCAGAAAAAATTGATTTTATTCTTTAGGGCGCGTCTTGGGACGTTGAAGTGGCACAGTTGTCATGTGGAAGCTTTTTCTTATTGTGCGGGTTATGGTTAAAGGTCGGTAAAAAAACTACTTTACGTAAATATTACTTTGCTGCAAATGTCTCAGTAAGCTCTTCCTCAAAGCGATCTACAACTTTTCCATTGACACTTTGTTCCTCAAGTCAATAATTAAAAAATAGTTAATTAGCTTAACTAATTAGTCAACCTTGAAGTACGAAAAATACTGCAGACTAGGTCACGTGACTCTAAACAACCCTCATTTGGTTTCAGACGGCTAGGACACCTCGTGTTTTTTAAAAGCGTTTCCGCCGGCATTAACTTTTGATAACTTCTGATGCAAGGTGAGATGCGTGTTGTGCCAGGTACAATTAAGCTCTCGATCGTCGTGGTCATAGAATTTGCGGTTTGCAGTGCACATGGGCATAGGCGCCGAGTTTTCAGTTTGCCGGGGAGGGGGGGGGGGGGGTGCAGTTAGCACCTGCTCTCCCCCCTCCTCCGGGCATGCTCCTTGGCAAGAGATATTTATTTATTTATTTATTTTACTCTCAGGATACAGAGTACCTTACAGAGGGGAATGGAAATTCACAGCAGCGCAGAAAAAAAAAAAGGCAACGGGGCCAAGTACTGATCCTTGAGGAACCCCTGAACCAAGTGGTTCAGTAGAGGAGTCAGCGCCATTAATGCTGACAAATTCAACTCGAGAAGAAGGAAATCCACGGATCCAGTTAAGAACTGCAGGGTCTGTGCTCAGTCCACTTAGTTTACGTAATACCACTGAGTTACTAACTTTATCGAATGCTTCAGCAAAGTCAAGAAATGCCGTCAGATGAAGAAGCGGAGTCCAAATAGAAGTGCAAGTCGTAAGTGAAGGAAAGTAGTTAAATGTCGCAAAAGATAAAAACTTTCGGAAGTCATGCTGTGTTAGAAAGAATAAATTGTTATCCTCCAGAAAGTTACCAAAATGTTTAAATATATGTACCATTATTTTGCATGCTATATTCATCTCAAACATATGGGTCAATGTAGATGGACTCTGTTTATCTTTATTCTGTTTATCTTTTAGCGAAGACAGAAACATAAACAAGATAGTACAGTAGTATACTGCTGTACTGAAGGGGTCCCTTTAGCCTCTAGTATACTTGGAGACTAAGACCACCCGCGAATCCACAGCGCACCAAATCACAGAGGCATGCAAACAGACGCTGCGAGAGACTTGCATTCGGGCGACTATCAGATGGGTGCCAGGGCACGCAGGTAATACAGGCAACGAGCGCGCCCACGGGCTGGCGAGCCAGGCACAACTTAAAATCCGCTCCCCTTTTCGAACCTTCTACAACACAGCCCTGAAGAGGAGTGACGGCACCTGAAGGAACGTAAACACCTCCTGTCTTCGACCGTGATGCCTAAAGGGCTGTTCCGGGAAGCTCAGGTTTTCATCAACAAGGCAAAAGCCGGCCATACGCCGCGACAGATTCCGTACAGTCATGGGCGTCCGGAACGGGGGGGGGGGGGGGGGGGGGTGCAAGGGGAGGGCGATCTTGTGGTCACATGTCTTGCCCCACATGTTTTGTGGGGCTCTGACTCAGTCTGCCGTTTACTTTTGGCGCCTTTCGTAATTTAATGATCAGCGTTAGGCCTTGTGGCGCCATCAGGTGGCAACAACAGCAACCATAGACTCACATTTATGAAACGTTGAATTGACGTTTGTGTCACGTGGTTGTGTTTTCATAGTGGTGATCCGCGGGAAGAAAAGTGGTAAGCTGCCAGCTACTGCACTAGTGTTCGCCTGTCGTTCGGAATTCACTGTTCTAGCGCTGCCTGAGGTTTAGATCTTGACGTCGTTGCTTTATAGTTTTTGGCAGCGAACCGTTGAGCATAATTAGATGGTGTGTTTCAGCTGTGTGTTTCCTCCGCCGAGGTTGCAACGTTCCAACGAGCTGCGTCTAGCCGTCCATTTGCGACGAAACCAGCGAAGTCTGACTGTTGACAATGTCGTCGAGCAACGAAGTAGCTCAGAAAAGGGAAGAATGTGAGGCTTCTAACAGCCAGCCTGCTGAGAAATCAGTCGAGCGGGATGACAACGCCGCTGAGTGTGTTCGCTCCACCTTAGTAAGTGATGTTTGTATAAACCCGGAACCCCTGGTCATGAGAAAGATTACGCGGGAAGGCCTTGATCTGGACTACATAAAGTTTTTTGCAAAGAGTACAGCGGACTACATTTTTCGAAGGTTGGAGTCCGAAGTAGAGTATTTCACGGGAGACCTGCTCAAGATAAGAATTTATGGCAAGTGGCGCACGATACCGCGAAAGCAAGTAAGTTTTGGCGCGGATCATTCCATACTCTGTAATGTGAAGGGGTACGCACTTCTCAGTAGCGTACATCAAAAAGACGGTGTAGTTTACCGCTTTGTTTTTCTTTTTGTAACAGTGTTTGACTCTATGAATTTGTGTTTTCTTTTAGGTGTCCTACGGTGATAAAGGAATGGTTTACGCGTTTTCCGGCATTCGATTGCCTGCGAAACCATGGACCCCTCTTTTGCAACACTTGAGAGATCTTGTCTCCAAACACACTGGCCATCGTTACAACTTTGTTCTCATCAATAGGTGAGGATCGCATGTCCGTCAGCACCATACTTTTAATTTAGTGCGGTGCTCATATTGCTGTTTGTTTCTGTGATAATTACAGGCTAAACATGCTTGCAACACCCGAAAAAAAATATCAGAGCCGTGCATTAGCGTTTGAGTAATGTATTCCTTAGATGGCGTACACCTGTGTCCACTTGTATAGTGGTGCTGCTTCGCTGCAATAACAATGGCACCACTGTTCGCTCAGTTGGTTGTTACATTAGGTTGCTTTTCCACACGTGTGCAGGCAAGCATCCTATATATATATACACTTCATCCATTGTGCTTCATGCAAAGGCAGCTTGGGATGCATAGCAATTCTGTGACATGCCTTGCTTCAGCCTGCCTGTGATCTCTCAAATTCCTTTTGTGTACCTGTATCAAAATTTCCTTTAGTCTTCTTGGTGTATATGTGCAGTTTTTAAACCATTCGCACATATTTCTGCGTACAGCACGTCTTTCCCTCATAAACTCACAAGCCTTTTTGAAGAGCTACATTGAACGTGCGCATGCTAAACCAATGTTCTGATTATCTATCACGAGATAGTTTGCAAGTTACTCACGTGTAGTACATTAAGCCTTGAATGCCACACAGTCTACCTTGTCCCTATCCTCAGCTGCACAAAAACGGCCAAAAACAGAATGAACTTCGAGCGTGAATGGCTGTGCGATATATGGCCTTAGAGCTTAATTACTGCTTGCTCGACAGTGGTGTCTGGAACAGTGCAGTGGAGGATGAAAATAATTGCTTCAAGTACTAAAACACTGATAGCTTGATGGAGACACAAAGAAATGGTTTATTTATTGGTTTATTGGGGTTTTAACGTCCCATATCGACTCAGGCTATGAGGGACGCCGTAGTGAAGGGCTCTGGAATTTCGACCACCTGGGGTTCTTTAACGTGCACTGACATCGCACAGTACACGGGCCTCTAGAAAATGGTCTGGAGCAAAACTATATTGCTGGTTTCATGTGATCCAAGGCAGAAGCTTCTGCTGTTTTTTCACGCAAAACTATCATGTGTTCACCTGTTTGTCTCAGCTCGATTTATTCTAGTGGTACCTCCAGCCAGTCTCTGTCATATTCTCAACTGAAATCAGTGCCATGCATCACACTGCTACTGCTCTTGTGTCATAGGGGACAAAAAGATGACATGCATTCACCACATCTATGAGTACTATTTGTTTCCTTGATTGTCTTCCACTTCATCGAATAGTTAATTATTCCATCCAAACAGAATCCATGTAAAACAGGCAAGGAAATAGCAGCAATGGTTTTGTGCACTCTCACCCAACTTCACCACTGAGCAGATTGGTTGATTAAAAGTTTTATTTTGAGAGCAAGGGAAATGGGGAAAGAATGTTAGTCACACTCGAGGTCCGATTCGGTGTATTGTCCGTTTTGCTATTGCGGGACCCGATCAGACGGGCTTTAATTGGCACCCATACACCGCCCCGGTCAGGCAACTTTGACTCCCATATGCAGCAAATAGGAGCTGTGTGTCGGTATCTGTGAGCAGCATGGTATAGTAATTTATGTGTTGGAGGGACAGTATGGCCATTCCCTCGGCTTCAAATGCAGTACTTTCCAGAGTAAATGGGTAAGGTCAGCGCGGCAGTGGAGCTCGCAGTGCAAGCACGTTACCACGGTGATGTCAGGCCATCACCATTTCTCCAGAGTATACGAGGTTTATGCGGAGTTATAATAAACCTTATTGATGAATACCTCTTGGGAACGTGCAAGGCGGGTCTTGCACGAAAAGAGGACTGGCGGAGTAAGTTCTTTGATGCGGAAACGATGAAGTACGGAGAGATGCGCAGGCACAGTGCATGTTAGCTACTGAGGAGGTTGTCGCTGGGCTACCTAAGGGCACCAAGGTGCCTGCACTTGAACGCACTTGAACGTGCTGCTGCCTTGCCACCACTGCAGGACATCACCCGAGAGGCCAACATGCGACATCACATTCGCTGGAAAATACCCTGCAGGACTGCCGCCTTCTGGCTTGAGATTTTCCGCGACATGCTAATGCTTCCCAACTCAATTCCAGACAGCACTTTCTTGAACCGGTACCTACCCCTTGGAGTAGTGGAGGCTAGGTACCTCTTGGTGTGCTCTGACTCATTCATCTGCCGAAATCTTTTCTTTGAGTCTGAGAAGGTAAACCACTTGGCTCCTTTCACATATGCAACGATCTCCTCCAATGAATGTCACTAGCGGATAATTTCTTCTTAGTAGCACTTTGTTCAGCTCCATTGCATCGATGGAGATTTTTAGCTTTTCGTCACTGTTTGACTATAACCATTTCACTGCAGAATGGGATTGGCTCTGTGATACTTTTTTCGATGATTCTCTTCTGTTCCATACTTGTCAACTCTTTCTTGACTTCAGTCATCAGTGCGTAAGGGATCCTTCTGAGGGGTTTGTTTTCTCAACTTTTGCTAACTCCTTTGATGTCCATGTCATACTCTAAACGTCCGATGCATCCGACGCCTTGGAAGATGTCTTCATTTGTAGTGGCCTGCACTGCATGTGCTCTCTTCGCCAGTCTGAGTATCTTACAGGCATTCTGTCCTATCACTGTTGTGATGTCAGCATCAGTGATTGAATATTTCAGCTTCGCTGGTTGACCCCGTACTGCGCAGGCCTCTTGCTCCACCTATACTTGGATCTTGTGGTTGTTGTATGTTGAAGTTCTTCTGACAGTAGACTGATATATGTGAAGTCTCATCATATGCTCCTTTTTCAGTTGGGGTACAATGCACTCGATGCCTGTGTCCCCTTATGTTGACTGTGGCACCACCTCTGAATTCACTTTCTTGCCACATTGCTTTGCTTTCTTTTGTCTTTAACTCTTATGCTTGGTTTGGTTTGGTTTATGGGGTTTAACGTCCCAAAGCGACTAAGGCTATGAGAGACGCCGTAGTGGAGGGCTCCGGAAATTTCGACCACCTGGGGTTCTTTAACGTGCACTGACATCGCACAGTACACGGGTCTCTAGAATTTCTCCTCGAAAGAAATTCAGCTGCCGCGGCCGGGATCGAACCCGCGTCTTTCGGGTCAGCAGCCGAGCACCATAACCACTGAGCCACCACGGCGGCTCTTATGCTTATGCTTAGAATGTCCAGTGCTGCCCTACTAGTAATGTTGTCTAATCTCTCATAGCAAGAACTATAACAGACTAAAGGTGTTGTGTAAATCCGTACTCTGGTGAACTTGGAATGTCTTTTCTTAACTGTGCGAGTTGAACTGTGACCTTTACACCTACACAAAAGCCAGTCTTATGAACTGCCAAAACAGGGTCATTTCTAATGGCGTGTTTGAGTATGCATCTGATCCAAAAAATGAAGCAGCAAGACAGTGGTATGAAAGGAATGAAACCAGACAGTTTTAGCACAGCCAGACAGCCGTCCGGTTAATACGGCGACACATTGCCATTACTACCGTTCCCAAGCTTGCCTAGCCACATTTGCCATACAGTAGCAGTTGCCGTAGTTGCCGGGTTTACCGTACGGTGGGGCTAAAACTCTCCAGTACTGTCTTATGCACCAGTCAGCTCTGATTTCCACTGCTGGAAAAGTTTGCATTTCTTTATTTTATATGCATGCTAATATTGTCTAAGAGGTGTCATTGTGCACTAGTGTTGTATGGACTTTTGGTGTTATTCCTGGAAGTTTTTACTTTCCTTCCTTGCTCGCTATGTACCTGCGCAAGCTTAGGAAATAGTGAGTATTAGGATTAAGAGATGCTTCCTGATCCTGAAGACTGAGAGCGTGAAGTTGCTTCCTTCAGAAAAAAGTTAATTTTGAATGACATTTGTACCATGTATGGCAAACATTAATATGATTGCGCACTTAGGTTTAAGCCAAATTACATTGATAAGTTACTAAGAGTGTAGTTCTCACTATTTTGAAAGCTTGGGTTCATTACTGAGGCTCATTTTCGATTTAAAAACATCTATAATTTTCACTTGATAAAGGTCATCTGTAATTCTCAGAAGTGCTGGCCTTGTTCACCCAGTGTAACATATTAAGTCACCTGTTCACCTGCGCCCCTCCCCCCTCTTGCTATGTTCCAGGTACAAAGATGGATCAGACCACATCGGTGAGCACAGAGATGACGAGAAAGATCTTGACCACAGCGTCCCAATTGCGTCACTGTCGTTTGGGCAACCTCGAGACTTTGTGCTGAAGCATGGTGATGCTAGGCGCAAGGTGCGTCGTGTAGAACCCGTGAAAATATGCCTGGAGCATGGAAGCCTGCTGCTGATGAACCCTCCAACGAATCGATACTGGTATCATTCCCTCCCACCCCGCAAGGCAGCCTTGGGGCCCCGTGTGAACCTCACCTTTCGGCGAATTCGTGTCCAGAATAGCTAGTGGATATAAATGGTAAAAGTCTAAATAAAGTCAGTTCAGAGTTCCTAGGATTACAGCTGTTTTTTCTGTTGGGAGCATGCCGGTTGATGCGGTGGAAATGCATGTGTTCCATAATCATCGCAGTTTTTGCTAAATCCAAAGTTACAAAACAGTGCTTGTTTTCTATCACAGCATACGTATATTTAAGAATGCTTATTGCCCATTATATATTTGCTAGTGGGGGGAGATATGTTACTTAAAAATGAATTATATTTTTTCTTTTTGTAAGTGGGGTAAACTATTTCAGATCTTTTGCTGCCAGTGAGTGAGACCTCTGTTATGCACTTTTCAATCAAAGCCACCATGCTTTCTGACCCTCAGTTTATTTAAGCTGCAGTTGTAGTATCCATGAGCAAAAGGCATAAAAGCCGCCACCGCCACAGTGGCTCAGTGGTTATGGTGCTCAGCTGCTGAACCGAAAGACGTGGGTTTGATCCCGGTCCCAGCGGTCGCATTTCAGTGGAGGAGAAATTCTAGGGGCCCGCATACTGTGCGATGTCACATGCGCGTCAAAGAACACAGGTGATTGAAATTATCCAAAGCCCTCCACTACGACATTCTTCATAGCCTGAAATGCTTTGGGATGTTAAACCCCATTAAACAAACCTACAAACCAAAAGGCACAAATGCTAAGAGTGTATATTTCTCTTGCATCATTTTACTGTAGGTGTTATTTACTGAAGTCTAGTCCTGTAAGAAAGCATCTTAGTTTAACATATTAAGTATTTTTCTTTTCAAAACAAAAGAGATAGCAGATTATCATTCTAAGCTTCCAGAAACTGAAATAATTACTTTTAATTGTCATCACTTTCCGGGTACTTATTGAATATTTGCTCCTAATCACTTGCTAATTTGCTGGACCACTGTACCAGCCAATATTACTATGGCATTGCACAGACTTCTTAAAAACTGTACATGACTGTCACTATTAGGTTTGTGACAAATGTTTTATTCCGAGCAGGTAGACAAAGTGATGTCTGGCATTCTTTGCAGTCAGAATGGTTTATTCCCATTTCCAAAGTTGCCACTGCCCAGTTCCCTACACTGCTAGTTCCGACACAGCCCCTTACCTCCCCCCCCCCCCCCCCCCCTCCACACAAACACACACGCACTTAGATGAGTGCTCTATGTAAAGGTCTAATCTCAATGTAGACTCTTGCTTGTTGAGGGCCATCTGCTTTGGTTGTCTCGGTGATGTTGCTGTTGGAAGGTCTAGTTGCCCTCCTGGGAATAAGTTGTCTGTTTGCAATGGTTGCAGGTCTGCTGAGATGTCTGGAGTCTCCTCAGCTGTACTGGGCTCGTATAGATGGCGAACCTGATTATAATGCCGTTGGCATCTCCCTCAGTGCTGACCCTAACCATGTGATTTCCTTCCAGCTCTTCAATTTTACCAATTGTTCAACGGTTTCCTGTTACAAATCTAGGGCAGAAAACTGTGTCCTCCATTTTCCACTCATTCTTGCTTCTCTGTGATGAACCTGGAGGCAATTTCATTGTAGCAGTTTCGTCATAGTTATGGTTTCCAGTTGAACTAGCTGCAAAAGATGTGCCAGGGAGTCGGCCCTCTGGCCAGACAGTGTTCGTCGAGGCATTTGCAACCATCTTGCTAACCTAGCAACTAGACACACCTCTGTCATGCGTTTCAGCCCTTCCTTCACTGGTCGGACTGCCGTCTTAGCCAGTCCATTTGATTATGTCTTGTAAGGTGCAGTTTGTATATCCAAATGTTATTGTTATGCATGAATTCTAGAAACTCTGCCCCAGTAAATGGAGTGCCATTGTGTGAAACTAAACATATTGCTGGTCCGTGATGTGCAAAGATGGTATGTAGGTTCTGTACAGTTGATGCTGCATTTGCAGACAAGACAGGAGTAGCCTCATTCCAACCAGAGTAGCTGTCTATGACCATTAGGATGATCCTTCCTTCCACTGAACCAGTGTAGTCCGCATGGGTTCGGGCCCATGGTTGTGAAGTGGCTAGCCAACTGTGTGTTTTCCTCATTGTTGCCGTTGGTGCTGCTTGCTGGCACACTGGGCATCAACATAACAATTCCTTCATATCAAGATCAGTTCCCAGCCACCGTATCAGTCCTCTATCCAGTGCCCTGGTAGAATTTATAACAAGATGTGTATCATGAAGCTCCAACAAAAAAAAAGCCTTCCTTGCCATTTGTGGGATTACCACTGGAACACTGTTAAATATCAGCCCTCCGTCCATGCGAAGGGCTTAATTATAGTGAAAATAAGTCTTCAAATAGTTGTCCTTAACATTCTTTTGCCTACGATGCAGGACCTCTAGTCTTACCTTTTCTAGAATAGGATCCTTGTGGTTCAGATCTTGAATTTGTGCCCTTTACACCGGGCTGGAATCCAAGAGTATTGTAGCCAAGACTTGCTCTTGCTGACTCGGGAGATTTCTCATCTGCCTCATCTGCTGGAAACCTGTTTATTGCATCTGTATTTCCATTTCAATGCCCTGGCTTTGTACTTTATCATGTATTTGTGAGCTCAAAAGGTTAATGCCATCTTTCTTTGGATTTGTGCAGCTGCCATAGTAGGCACCGCCTTGTTTTCTCTGCGCAACCCTACCAGTGGCTCATGGTCGGCTTTCTGAACAAAACAAGTAGGTAGTCCCTGAACTTTTCAACAAAAAACACCAAAGCCAAAGCTTCACTTTCTGACTCGGAATAATTCTTTTCGGAATTTGTAAGTGTTCGAAAGTGAAATGCTATTGGTTGTTCCATCCATGCAATGACTTGTGAAAGCACTGCTTACTCCTTCGAGCGATGCATTACACTTCAAGATAAGTTTGCTTTGTCCCCCCCCCCCCCCCTTATGTAATGCCTCAACAGAGGCCTTTAAGGGTAAAATAAATGATGATGATGATGAAGTTCCTTGTGTGGGATGTAGTGAAAAAGACTATTCAAGTTTCATGGTATCTCCTTTATTATGTGGAGACATCATGATTCCCACTTCCATTGGAAATTCTTCCTCAGCAAATTGTGTAGCGGTGAATATACTGTGGACATCTTTGGCAAAAACCTCAAAAGTAAGTGATGAGTCCCGAAAGTGAATCAAGCTCTTGAAGGTTCTTAGGTCCTGGAGTCTTCATGATGGCATCCAGCTTCCTTTTGCGAGGGTGGATACCTTCTCTACCAATTCAGTGTCCAAGGTAGTTTACCCCCTGTTCACCTAGAATGCTTTTCTCTTCCCAAGGTTTGATGCCATTCTTTTGTAATGCAGTTAGAACTTTCTACCATGTCCTGCCAAACTCCTGTTTTTCCTCTGCCACCAATAGGCCATCAAGAAATGCTTGCGTACTGGGAATATCCAGGAATGTGCCAGGAATGTTGGCACTGCCCACTTCCCTACACCATTAGTTCTGACACAGCACTGATACAACAGCCACCTTTCAAAATCTTTCAAAAATCTTTCAGAGTTTGTTGCACTTCTTTGGAGAGTGTCACGCCTGTTTGTTTCACTAATGTAGTGTTACCTGTATTGCTTTAAGTGGCCAGTTTTGTGTTCCAGAATAAATGAAGCAGTTTCTGCCTAAAAAGTGAACTGATTGGTTAATTCTTTTGGTACGCGTTCATGCTTTCTGCATTTACAGCTTTTAAAGGGTCACATTAGATCTGATTTATCGCTGACTGAAGTTGCAACAAGCTGTTTTGTGGAAGATTTTGTTCTGATTCTAGCATAATCAGCCATGCACCTGTGCAACAATTAAGGGGCTTGCAATCTTTGTGCAGCCACTGTGGTGGCTCTGTGGTTATGGTGCTCGGCTGCTGTCTCAAAAGACGCGGGTTCAATCCTGGTCCCGGCGGTCGAATTTCGATGCAGGCAAATTCTAGAGGCCCGTGTGCTGTGCGATGTCAGTGCACATTAAAGAACCCCAGGTGGTCGAACTTTCTGGAGCCCTACACTACGGCATCCCTCATAGCCTGAGCTGCTTTGGGACGTTAAACCCCCATAAACTATAAACTGTTAACAATCTTTGTGCAAGGAATCGCCTCACTTAGGCAAGGCAGTGCACTGTTTTTCACAAACCCTCCAAGGTGTGTTGCCTGAAATGTAGACGTTGCTGGGGTATCTGCCTGCTACCACTTCCACTGCAGTCGCTTTTGTGCAGGTGGTTGCGGTGTTCTAAGCATGACGGCTATCTGCAAGTGTGTTTAGGAAGTCATTATGCCGCAGCAGGTGCAAACCGAGTGTGGCTCGCTCGCCTGCCCCCACCATGGCCTGATCCTCCTCTTTCCACATTACTCTTCTGCCTTTCTTTCTTCCACCGCTACCCCCTTCTCTGCCTTTTCATTCTTGCCCTCCCTTCATTGTCACCTTACTTTCATCCTTCACCATGCTCTTTGCTTTGCTGTAGCTTTGCCAGTTACACCGGTAATTATGAAAACACGCAAGCCAGGAACGGGCGCCTAAGAGCTGCACTGTGAAACTTGTCAGATTCATATTCCAGTTGTTGGCCAACGACCCTTTGGTACTGTACTACAATCAACTTTTAGCTCACTGCGAGTGCAGTTAGCATCATGGTGGCTGTTGCCGAATTTTGTGAACGCTGATGGTCACAATAGGTTCTTGAAATTCCTCTAGAGGGGCCTCGAAAGTCTTTGAATATCCTTCAATTTTTTTTCGGTCAAGCCTGTACAAACCTTGTCTCAACAGCAGTCAGTTGATTTCACTCACCTAGGACACTCAGTCTGTTTTAAAAACTTGGTTACATTTAGCTGGGATACCCAGTATATGGTATGTCACAATAAGATGGGTTGAAAATCACAGTTTTGTTGTTCCAGCATTCCAGTTTTTCGTGAATGCAGATTTTATTTCAAAGATAAAACTTTATTGCCCTAGATGTGTATCGATAGGTACAAGTTCACACACCAGTTTTTGCTGTCAAGCCGTTGACCTTTCCAAATTTTTTGGTTACAAGTGGCTTGACGGACGATTTGCTTAGTGCAGCATCAGTACAAAAAACCCAAGTAGAACATGTTTTTTACATCATGGAAGTGCTTAGCTATTGCTTGATGCAAAAATTGCTATGGTTAAATGCGGTGTGATTTCACACAGAACCAAATCATCATCCAAAAGGCAGGACTTGGGTTGGTTGTAAGGACGCTGCCTCGAAAGATCCCGGTAAATCAGAGGAAAACACACAAAAAAATGCACATGAAGCTATTTACAAAGAGTCTTGCTTTTCACACCATGGAAGACATAAATAACTACTAAACGCATATTTTCAGAAGTTGACACACACAATAACTCAGGCTACTGCTACACATCTTTAAGCTGACACAGAACAGTTGTGATCTGATAAAAATGTGAGCTTTGATTCAGGCTTGTTGAAAGTTACTTTCTGCGATTGTCTAGAACAACAAACATTAGTTTATTTCAGGACATCAGTCATTGGGCAGTTTATGTACCTTGATACTGAAAATGAAAGGATTTATTTTGCAAGTCAAATGAAACTTGAAAATCCTGGAAACTTGCCGACTGAGCCACAGCTTCACCTTACAAACCGGACAAGACAAATAGACTTGCTTATTTCAGTCTGTTACTCTGCTTCATGAGTTGTTTGGCAAGCATTACCGGTAGAAAAGCAGTCTGGTTTGTTGGTTGATTTGTGGTTCTTCTATGTTGATAGCTGAGTGCACGGGTGGATGTATGTGACCTTCAAATGTGGCCTCTATGCCTTTGCATAATTTGGATATGTGTGCACAAAGTAATGGGATTATTTCTGAGAAATGTTATGTTTTCATGCATTTAGCTGAAATCTCCAGTAGTTCGGTTAGGGTCTATGTGTGTTCTTAGTCCATGTGGCTTCTGTGATGCTTTTTGCAATTCTGTTTCATTTTTACTTTCCATAGCTTTAAACATTAAAACTGTAGCATAACACTGCATAAATATCCATGCTTCTGATAACAACTTCTGCTTAGCATTGAGAAAAATTGTTTGATGAATTTTTTTTATTCTTCGTTCTGTGTGAGTGGTGTTAAATTTCTGTCAATCCACTTATTCGAACAAAACGAAGAAGCTGTGTGTATTACACCAATAATTTGCTTATGAAAGCTGAAAATGTAGGTCTAATTTTGTAGTATTCTTGTTATTTCAAGAATACCCGTTATGTTGCAGACACCTCATAATTGCTGTGCTTGTGTTATAGCAGACTAAAGGCATTTGAAAAATAATTCAGCTTGTCACGGGAGAGTAGGGTTGTGCGTGCTACATGAAATGACAGTGAAGGTAAGGTATTTGCACTTACGTTGGCTTTGCCAATTTGCATGCAAAATGATTCTTGAGATGAGATGGATAGTATGTGTAGAGGACATCGTGGAATGTTTAAGAAGATGCAAACCATTTCAGAAGTTGCACAGCTCCAAATAAAACGTGCCCCAGCTGCAAATCACCATGTTGTCATTCAGTTTGTAACCGGGAGATTTGCTCATGCACTCTGCGATTCGTAGCAGTTGTCGCAACAGTGGGTTCTTTTGACCAAAGATGAACAAAGCATTTGCACTGTACTTTTTTTATGAAATAATGGACTGCTGCTCCAACGACTCTTTTAAATGCATCTCTTTTGAAAGAAGTGGTGTAATTACACTGCTTTGGTATTGAGACCTCTACAATGTTTAAGCAGTGGCCACTGTGGTACTCCCTGGAAAAGTCAAAAGCGAATGGCTACTTGATGCCTAGTCTAGCAGTCAAGAAACCATGCGTAGAACATAGTGCGCCAGGATTTGTCATAAGAACCGCTGACGGCACTAGTTTCACAAATGTGGCACGGCAGCGCAAAATCCAGTTCGTTTGCACATGCCAAACAGCTTTGCGTTGTGACTGGGCTGTCCTTGTGATGTCATGGCCATGTAGAAAAAATCTTTTGCCATGGTGAGGGCTGGATGTTGGGTGCTGTGTGGAGAGAGTTTTGTTGGGTGGAGGATCTGCCGCAATCAGCATGTCTCATTGCACTGAACTCCAAGCGACGTGCATGTGCAAGCCTTGCACTTGCTGCTGAGTTCCCGCACCACTTCGTTGACACCATAGAGCCGTCCGTAGATGTTGCAGCCTGCGGTTCACAAAAATAGAGTGCGTTCATCATCATCGTCAGAGCAGCAGCATCCGCCTAGTTACGGCCATTCGAGAACAAAGTCCCATTACGTTTGCGTCACATGTCACGCGGCCACGTGCTACATTTACGTTCTCTTAATATCTACCGTATTTTATGGTGTATAAGACGTGACTTTTTTTCAAAAATCTTGCTGGTGCGTCCTATACAAGGGTGCGTCTTATATGCGAATTTTTCGGCTTTTTTGTGAGTTCAGAAATTACTCAGGTTCATGTTGAAGCTTTTTTCGCCGGAAAAATATCGCTACTAATAACGCGGCTGTAACACGGCTACAGTACGGGGACCGCCATGCGCAACTTTTTTAGGTGAACTTTATCATGAAACGGCGTGGATGATGACTTCCGGGATCACAAACACGCGGCCGTTTCGGAGGCCTCAAGCAAAAGTAATGTGAAATGCCAAAAAGATGGCGACAATCGCGCTTTTCGCCATTGTCAAGACAAGCCGGCATTTTTTTTAGTCTCCCTTTGCAACTTTGTTTGCTCTGTGTACGTAGTATGTGCATTGTGCCAAGAGAATGTTTCAGCTGCATTGCCTCCAGAAAGGGGCAAACTTTTTGATAGCGCATCCGAAGATGAAGACTTCGAAGGTTTTAAGTGAAAATAAAATGTTGTTATGGACATAAGGAGAGTTCTTTCGTTTTTTTTTTTTGCTAAAACGTGGGCGGGTATGGCATGAGTGTCGCCTTATCGATCACTTAGCATTGCTTAAGAACTCACAGGTACGGTGTATTTCACGATGGTCACACAAGCATATTTAATTAAGCCTCACTAGCCTAACAGGGTAAATTGGGGTGCGCCTTATACACGGGTGCGTCTTATATGCCAACTTTTTCAATAACAGCCTGCATATATGGCAGGTGCGTCTTATACAAGGGTGCGTCTTATACACCGGAAAATACGGTACTCCATTGCTTCAGGAGACCATTGGTCATCTGTTTTTTTTTTGTTTTTTTTTGTTACATGCCGTGCCAATATCCATTTCCTCTTCCTTGTAGATATAGCAACAAACCAGGTATGTGTGGCTCTAATGACATGCAGGATCTTGAAAAAGCAATCGAACTGCTGATCTGTTTCATTATCTAGGGTCTGTATAAGCTTCAATTGTTTACTCTCAGCTGATTCTTTTGGCAACCAAAGGTTATGTATTGTAAAATTTAAAACTCTGCTATATTTAGTGCATCGTTTTCATGTGTGCTGCTGTTAGAGTTTTTACGGCTTCATTCATCTGTTTGGTTCAGCCATCTAACACGTTACAGTTCTGCTTCGATGCTGGCAACTTTAGTTTTATTTTGATAACACCGGGGATGCATATAGAGGTCTAGTCTGCTATGAAGTTTCCTTCAGTTTCATTTAATTTACCCTCAAAACCTGCAAAATGCCACTTTAAACTGTTGCATGCATAAAATGATGTCTCTTGGAAATGCTGAGATTATATTTAAATTCGCCATGAGATGGCGTAATCAGTTACATACATTAGTTAGTTGCTGCTACAAAACGAAGTGGGTAGTGATTTCAGCTGAGCAGAGTTGTGCTATGGAAATGTTTCATTGGTTTCATAGCTCTTCAGTTCAGTTCAGCCCAATATGATCTGTTTCTTTATATATGTGTATGGCTGACTGTTGTGCCCCAATTGTGCATCAATAGCCGGATAGTGGTTAGCATGCTGGAACTCACCTGAAACCTCGAAAATGTTCCACAGTTGCTGGCTGCTGCTAGGGGACTGAGATGTGGGTGGCTCAGCCGTCGTCGTCGTCATCGTCGGAAGAGGCGTTGTCTCTTCGTAACTGTCTGGTTCTTCTGTGCCATGCAAGTGAGCAAACCTGTCGTGTGTTTTGTGCGGAGACTGTCTCTGGAGCAAGTATGGCTTGAGCGTTGGCGAATTCTTGACAGAAAATGAAGATGTTGACAGCCACTGGGGAGTGCTTTTGCGACCCGTGATCTGAGACTGGGGAGCTGCATTGTGTCCTCCCACAAAGCCAAACTGTGCTGCGGGTGGTCTTGTGGACCAGATGTTCACTGTGTACTGCTGGACTTGGTTGTCGGGGCCTGGCGTCGTCTCAGAATCTGGAGGAAAGTAGACATCCTCAGGACCTGCATTGGCAAAACCATTTCTTGTTGTAGTTCGCTTTTGTCATCCATGGGCTCTGTGATGCTTTGATTTCAAGCATTTTTTTTTCATGGTGATGGAATGTGCATACAACAGGACACAACTTAAAGTGACATTGAAGAAAAATGAAAGTTGGCCCTAATTGGTATATTACTGCATTCTAATGACAAACAGGCAACTTTTACTGAAAAAAAAAAAAAAAGCTTTCATGAGCTAGAAAATTAAATATGGCTATCTCCGCCACCAGGCTGTTTTTGATAGCAAGCTGCGGTGGCATGAAAACATTTTTAGAGCGCAGCTCTTATGCATCCGTTCGTGAGTTGAGCTGCATTACTGTCGGTTTATCCAAATGCAAGGGGAGGGGAGGCAAGCGAGGGGAGCACGCTTGTGCTCCTCTCAAGACTGGATTGGGCTGAGCAAACTAAACTACCGCCGCTCGCTCATAGATGGAGCTAGAGTGGTGCGCGCCGTGCACACCATAGTCCATCACTACTGTATGTGTGGAGGTAGAATGGCTAGGGAATGGGGAGGTTTGTCTGCGGTGGCACGCGCACCGACACGCTGCCTTCTCGCAATCGCACCCCACTCCACTCCGTTGGCAGGTGATGACGTGAAATGTGCTGCACGTGATAGTTTGTCCGTGTCGGCCGCACCCCTCACAGCATTGTCTTCCTAGTATAAACCGTCCGCTTAAGAACCAGGCATTGGTGCTGCAGGTTTGAACATATCTCCATCCATTTCTCCGACCACAAATCCACCTTCATGACAATTAAAAATTGGGAGAGGAGTGTTACTTGAAGATAGAGTTTTCGTGGAAAATAAAGAGTACTTTGTAACGGTACATTACCTCTCAAATTCTTTACCACATATATTGCAGAATCAAAACACTTACAGAGCTGTGGTGAAATTTCGCGTTAGGGAGTATCGTAATCATCCCTAGAATTGTTGTGTGGGGCTGATCACTGAGGCTAGGCTAGACTGCCATCCATTTCCGGACAGTGATCACAGAGTCCTTTCCGTTCTTGACGTCGCAAGTTTTAACTGAATGGTGGGAAAAAAATGCTTTATTTCTTCATCCAATTTTCTCAGTAATACCTATGTTCTTTGGTACCGATCAAACATCAGCATAGCCAGAATGAGCCAAACAATCAATTTTTAGAAAAAAATTTGATGGAGTTGACCTTGATGTTCCTTTAAGTATGCAGTGAAGCTTCGCCCACATTCATGACTGCCATCCATTGTTCCTCTGCCGTGATCAATGAGTGTGTTAAAACTTTTTGTTGCCCAGACAGAAAGCTAATCACAAGACAAAATTATTAGCACCGAAATTTTGTTACTTAGCCTTGTTTATTAGAATTGAACACCGAAACACCAATCTCGTTACTGCGTTAATTGGTTGCCACAGTAATACAGCACACTGTGGGTCATGAGCTGTTGTTTCCAGCTGCTGTGTTTTTAACTTTTATCGTCTTTAGTTTTCATGAACGGTGAAATTCTTTCTCGTGATCATTGTCTTTGTAGCCCAAAGGGAGTCACAGGAATCCAAAGAGAGGCAGAGGAAACCAAAGAATTCTTGTGGAGACTGAAAGGGCTAGAAAAAAGTGCTGTCAGCCTTCAACTAGCTAACAGCTGAGAATGTGTGGGACAAATGTACCCAGAACTGCCTGGGTAACTGCTCAGTATACAGCAAGTCATTGGCTACTTACCTGCTGAAGATGATAAAACTTAACTATGCTGGTGTTCAAAATTTAAAATGATTGTGTACCAGTCATTGAGCAGCGTATAACACAACATTCCTTTTATATATGAGTGCTTGGAAAGGGTGGACCAAAGAGAATCACATCGTCATGTGCATGACTAGAGAGAGGCAGTCTGTGCCCTTGCTGCTGTCATCACATAGCCGAAACAAGGATGAAAACGGGAAGCACGACTAAGTGCCATTTGAACTTGTGCCGCCTGCATGTCTGTAGCTTACCAGGAATTCGAGAAGCTCCTTGTAAATGATTCATTCAACAAAGTGTTCGCGCCAAGTCAGAACATAACTGTTACTGCAATGGCTATGACCATCTATGACATTTGATAACAAAGAGAAAGCATTCTTTAGATATATGTTGAAGGTGACAGTTCTTCATGGACTGGGTGGGTAAGCTACATTGAATGCCTCAGCATTTCATAATAGAACTGTAACACAAAATTGTATAGAGGACTAGGCTGAGATGACCACACACTCATACTTTATTCATGAATGTGCCCTACTTACAAATTATTTTGCATGTCTTTTAAAATGCAATATCTGTGCCTTACTCCTTGCCCATTCCTTCTTCAATGGGATGCAATGCATAGCAATTTGCTTATGTGAAGGTTTCTAGGTGCATGCAAGACTACCGCTCATTCATGAGCATGTGTTCATAGCACAGAGGTACAAGCTTGTATTATTTTTATCATGGAGCAACTTTTAATTACAAGTAGAGCTAGTGTATGCAACAAATACCATGAAAAGGGGGCAGTGCAGTACAGGGGAAGCTGCGGAACTATCTGTGCACTGACTTATGGCAACACTAAGGGATGTGTATATGAAGGGACGCAGCTTTGTGATATGCAGTGACTATTAAATTTGTGTCTGTAAAACACTTTTACTGCCAAGATCTTCTGACATAACTTTTTAAGCACGGCTTCATGCTAATGCTTTGTAGTTGTAGTAGGGGTCTACTTAACATTTGTACTCAGAGTTTTGAACTGTCATGGATAGCAAGCTTTGAAACTTACGGCAGGTGTATTTCGGGCAGCAGAATCCAGGGACTGCTTCGCTTATGCATGCTGGTGACGGTGGCAGTGGGCAGTTCTTTTGCTGGCAAAGCTCACGTCCATAGTAGCATCTACAGAGCTCACAGGGATTTTGCTTCTTGATCAATTCCCCATTAGCAAACATATGGCCATCCACAAAGCAGTGGTCTGGGAAAAAAAAAGTAGAACAGCAAATTAAGTATGCTGAATAGTAACTTCAGAAGAAGAAAGATGCAAACTCAAAAGACACATGAACACAAAGGTCAGCTAAGGCTTCTTAACTAATGGTTGCCTTTGTGTTCAGCCATTTAGTTGATTTAGAAGTTATGCCAGGCCTTACTTGTGTAAGTCTGGTGTCTTACACTCAGTCAGTCTGGTTAGTGAGTTGCTGCAGCGCTGAACACATCAGCATCGTTAAGGCTTAAGAAGGTTGCATCTTCTACCCAAACTGTCACTCTTTACTGTGATTGGGTAGTTCCTAGAGTTAATACTGTAAGCGACTCAATTTTTACAAGGACCTAATTGTCCCATTTTTCATGAATCGCAGACAGCTTGTGAGAAACTGATTCCGTGAACAATTTGGTAAAATGTTGACCGTTAACTACTGCACGAAGTACAATGTCTCTATGTCGAGCCTTTGGCTCCTATGTTAAACCTCTGGAAAGCAACATCGGGAACTCTGGAAAGTAACTGTTTTTGTTTTTTTCAAGGAGCGCTGTGGTTCTGTTTCTGAAGTGGAGCGTTGCTATAGTACAGTGTATGCTTTGTATACATCTAGGACCATTCACAAATAAGTTATCTTATCTTCAACTTCAGCACATTCAGTTGTTTTCTTCAATACCATGCCACAATATATAGCTGTGCTATGTTGTTTTAGACCAGATGGAGTTGGAACATGCTCTGATACTGAACGTGACAGAAAGACAAAACAAGTTCCTGCTACCTAAAAAATGTGAGTAGGCTTACACGTACCAACTGATGATGCCATTATGATGCCATTAGCAGTATGATGCCATTATGGGGTGCTCACATTGAGTCTGGGGTGCATAACCTGTTCAGTCCTTTTGATCAGCATGTGTGTACACTTTTGGAACACTTTAGTGGGTGGACTCACCTTCAACTGTGTCTCTGGGGTCGGTGTTCACTATCCTGGGGTAAGCACCTGTGTCGTTCGCCAATGAGGGCTGTGTTGACGTTGCTGGCTTGAATATGGCATCCTCTGCAAGGAAGGGCACAATTCTAAAAGTGGAATGAAGTGCTGGCTTCTCTGAATGGCTAACTGTTTCACTTGCTCCGTGACTGGGAATTTGGGTCTGTACAGTGAGGGAAGCCTGTGACTCGAAGCTCTCTGTAGATGTCGGGGTAGCACTTGCTGTTTGGGTGTAGTTTGCATACTCGGCAGAGTGTCGTAAAGCTGAAGAATCTTCAGCAGGGGTCCCCATCGGAGCCCATGGTGCATTGTCCACTGGTGGCTCTGTAGTTGATGTCGTGCCGCGTTCGCTTGTGCCATTCTTGTCTAGCAGGATGAGGGAGAACACATTAAAACTGTTGCTGGGTGATACCTTGACTGTCATCACGTTTGGTTTGGAGAAATCAATGTTTGGAGCAGTGATTACCTCAGGTTCTTCACTCTTGTGTGCTTTAATGATGTCTGAAATGACTTGAGTAAGCTCAGCTGGAGACTTGGCCTTGTCGCCAGAGTGTTGGATGCTCTTAAAAGAGTCCCCAGATGAAATGGCTCGGCTCTCTGCCTGCCCCGGCAAAGGCATGTCTTGAATATCTGTGACTCCACCGTCCATTTGATGTTCTGGATAGACACTAACAATAATTCCATCTTCTTCTACATTTCGGTACTTGGACTGGTTACTGTTGTCTAAAGAGACATTGAGTGTGTTGCCAACTCTCACCTTGATTACACTTGTTGTGATTGCTACTTCTTCAGCGGGCTTTTTGTGGTCTTCGGTTTTCTTCGTTATTTCGTTGTTGTCTTCTGTTTTGTTGTCTCCTTTGTGTGGCTCAACAGTAGGCGAGGAGTGATTGAAGAACATTTGTTTCCATATGTTGTTCGTTGTTGCATTGTCATTCTTCGTCGGTTGCGCTGTAGGCGCTGATCGGTTGAAAAACATCAGCTCCCAAATGTTATGATCTGGTTCTGTTGTTGTTTCTAAGTTCGTGTGTTGCTCTTGTGTCTCTTTAGTCATGTTGCTGGCTGTAGTTGCATTGTTAACTACATCTTTTGTACCTTGAGAAGTTGTGCTGTATGCCCTCATCGTTGTTGCTGATGTGGTGAGTGTGCTTAAATGCGCACTGCTACCCTTAGTTGTGTAGGTTGCTGAAGGGCTTGGAGTAGTTGTGGTATATTTGCGCACGTCATAATAAATGGGTGTCAAATCCTTTGGAGCAATGCTTATGTGGGGACGGTTTTCAATTCCAGGTGCAGTGTTGTCCTGATGAGATGAGTCGCTTTGCGTCGTAGAGTTTTCTGCTGTTGTGTTTGTTGCTTTGTTCACTGTAGGAGTCTTCTTATCAGACGGTGTGTCTGCGTCCAGTGAAAGAGCAGGTTCATAGTGAACCTCTGCTGTTGTGCTAACCTGTGTGTGCATGTGTGAAATAAGCTCTTCAGAGCTCTCTTCCCTGAAGGAGGGTGGTTTCCCGTAACGGGGTCTTAGGCTGTCTACTTTGCCAATGCTGGACTCTGCTGTTGGTCTGTGGTAAGCTGGCACAGTTCCATACACTGGCTGAAGCGTGTCGTTTTCTTTCACCGGATAACGAGATTCAATCACGGATGCTCCTCCTAGTGAAGTTGCATTGTAGAGGTGCGCTTGGCCGTAAACTGGTCTTAGCTGGTCTGTCTGGGGGCTGCCATCTACAGCTTCCTTCTTTTCATCATTGCCTGTGAAGAACAGGCGGTCAATGAGGTCTGAAAAGTGCAGTCCTTCTTGTGGCATAGCAGGGACACCCTTGTTTGCGGTATCCAAGAAAGGGCTTGGTTCCACAGGTCTGTCGAGGATTGTGGAATCGTGCTGCAGCTCTGTTGTTGAATTAGTTGTGTGTACTTCAGTCTTTCCTTCCTGTAGAGCTAGTGATGTAGGTACTGATTTGTTCACTTCTGTCTTGTCTCCAGTCTGGTTTTCTTCATGTTTGCCCTGTGATAACCCAGGGCTGTAAACTGGAGTTTTTGTATTAGCTGGGGTTTCTGTTGTGGTACTGTATTCATCAGTCTTGACTTCAAATTTGGAATTGCTAATGCTTGTTGCAGTTGTTGGCCTTGATGAAGAAGATTCAATTACTTGTGTTGTTGTTTGAGCACCTTCGTTTACATTGTTGACTACCACATCTTTTTCCTTTGTAATCGGTGTTGGTGCAAACCGGGTAATTGGTATTATAGTGGTCGTACGAGTTGGTGGTTGAGTGATGTCTTTGTGTAAGACAACATTCTTGTCTGCGATGATTGTACGATCTTGCGGAGCGGTCTCTTGCGTCGCAGGCGGCCTGTATGCAGGCTGTGGCACTGCATTGTAGTCTGAAGTGTCATCTGACTTTCTTGACAACGGCTGGCTGTCTTTATGGTCATCCGGCAGAGCTTGTGCATGATGGAGTTTTTTATCGAGACCAAGTGCCTTGTAGTCATCTCTGTGCAACTGTGTCTTGTCTGGAAAACAAGAAGTACAATTTTTGAAAGCAGCTGCATATTTTTTTCTAGTTGTTCACAAGAGTCACTTTTTATGACAGAAGTGTACAGCACACAAAGGGATAAGGACACAAGAAAGGGAGACACAATGGACACACAAGCGCTGACTTACAACAGTTTGTTTTACACCTCTGGACTGAACATAAGGACATAAGGACTGAACATAAGGTGGCCAGCATTGTGCATGTGTTGCAGGTGGGATATTCATATGATGATGCAGCTACAATAGCTCCTTGTGAGTAAGGGCGATTGGTGGCTTTGACATGCAGGAAGCACAACTGGCAGCTCATTTCTGCTTCAATAATTTCTTGGGTTACCTAACATCTGCTTTTAGTGACAGCAGTGCAGTCATGGTAAACAGGCTTTTAGACAACTGCAGCAGCATTCTACCACAATTCAGTTATACATTAACATATATGCATGGTAACTGGTGGTTGGGGGAGGTGGGAGGTACTTTGCAACTGTTGCTATTGCTTTTTTACTTCAAACAAGCATGGAAAATCTGGGCTTCATTGCAGGGTCCTATTGCTTTGCCAACAAGAGCAGTTGAAAGGCTAATGCGCCCCTAAAAGCTTACATAAGATGAGTGTTTGGAGCTAGACAAAAACTTATAGTCCATAGCCCAGGATATAGTGCTTTGCGAGTGAAAGCTGGCTGTGTGTTGTCTTCTTTGCAGTGTGAGTTGCCATATAAGAGCAGAACTTGCATCTTTGCCTTTTACAATGGGTATGAGGTTATGTAACTAGCACTGTGGTTGCCCCACGTTTGTGAACATCAGTCTATGCAAGGTAATAAAGGAGGCATGTCACCTTTAGAGGTGTAGTCATGTGCAGTGATAAAGTCACTTTGCATGTACGACTTCCATCGACTGACTTGATGGAGGTGTGAAGTATACAAGATTAGTTTGTTTCTTTTTTTACTTGTGTAACCTGCCTTCATATGCCAAGCAATATTTTTATTGCGGTTACATTACTGCACTGTCATCATTTGCCGACACATGCTGCCTTCCCTAACTGTCTAATATAAAATGGCTGAGGATACAGGGTGCTTTGCTTCGAACAGGTTTTGGTCATTTTCTGTAGTGTGTAGAGCATGCTGCCATGATAATCTTGGCCAGATATTCTAGTTATGCTATGACTAGGAGTTGGACTTTTTGGTATAAGAGTACAAACATTTGGTTTTAACCGAAAAAGGTCAGTATTCCTGATATGCATGTCACAACTAAGCTGGCTATTCGGTACCAGTTGCAGTGGGTCACAGAATAAAATTTGTAATAAAGTGCTGGAATCAAGAACTCATTTAGACAATGGTATCTTCGAAATATAGAACCATTGCTGCGAGTTTTGAGCCATTCAACCGTAAGCTCGGACAGGCCATTGCAGATCGATAGGCTCCACCTCCCAGCCAGGCACTAGCGCCCACTGCTCAGATTTATCGCTTGCTTAGGACCATTGGTTGGTTAAATAGGTTTTTGTCACTGAATGTAAGGACACTGATAAGTTTTGGAACCGTAACTCATCAACCGTTATTGCAAAACTCTACATAAAGAGCATGAAAATGTCATGTTCTGGTTTCCGTAACAGTTAAGCGGCAGTTCAATAGCTGCCGTCAGCACACGGACTATACCTGATGTGCGGCCCTCTCATGCAACGAAGAGTGCAACCAGAACATGACAACTAAGTTTTTAGAATAAGACTTGCGCGCACATTTTTGTCTAGGGGCCTCATCATTTATCTTTGACAAATTTACTTTTTGTGCTTACCTTCCTTCTAAAGGATAGCTCTCTATACGACCACCTGTGTGTTAGTTACTGCAACATGAGCTGCTCATGCTAAAAAAGAAAGCCACAATAAACTCTATGCCGGTTTTAATACCTAGAAAATAGTATTTGCCAAAAGAAAAAAAGCTGCATTCTGAAATAAATACCAAAAATGTCTGTCAAATTTTCAATAGAAATCGAAAAGTCAAAGCCCTAGTTATGACAACCCCATGAATGTGAATCAATGTTTACACACTCACTTGAAGGGGTGCCAATCTTCTTTACCTCTGCTGGTGACATCAGAGACAGTGCTATCGTATTTACATATAAACATAGGAGCACATAATCAAAATGTATGCATCTATGCACGTATATGTAATGCACCCATGCCTAGTAATGAGGTGTTTATTTCTTCACTCTCTGCATAATTTTTGTGCAAAAACATATTTAAGCTGTGAGATTGAGGTATTTTACTGTTATGTTTTTGAAAGAGGCTGACATAACCTTCCTGAAAGACTGACCACATGTCTAATAAAAAGGAAAACTTCAGCCTAATTATTTGCCTGGTGACAGTTGTTTCCAGATTTGCCATCATATGAAAGTGAACTGTATTCTGTTAGATAGATGAACTGAATGGCTTCAAACACCCTGCTCATGGTGTACACATTGTTGAGTGAAGAACAATCTGTGAGCTTGTAGTGTCAGTGTTTTCAGACCTGGTGCTTCACATTGTACGATTAGTGGGGATATTAGTTAGCTTAGTGTACTAAACACGGGTTACTTGGTGCGCCCAAATTAAGGGCTTTTCACTTACTGCATATGTATTCCGTGGGACAGCAGTGCCCTCGTGGAATGACAGGGTCACAGTCCAGCGCCACAGGTGGGCACTCTATCCGCTGGCAGGTGGGTCCACGAGGTGAGCAGTAGCAGGTCTCACAATCAGTTGTGCCCGGAATCGGTTCGCCTACTCGGTACAGGTTGCCCTTCTTCCAACAGCCTGCGGTGCATGAGAGATACATGCAGCATAAGTACGTAGTGCCATCAGCATAAGTACGTAGTGCCATCAGCATAAGCAACTCTTTCCACTACCACTCAGAGCCCCATGCACCAAGGAGGAATCTTGTCAGGTAGTTGTAATTTTACTAAAATACATGTGGGTGGTCATCCCAGCTCAAAATTCTTGGCTGGTCTTACTAAATTTATACAGCGTATACAAGCATATTTAGATGAGTTAGGAAGAAAGTGCATGTTGCTTGTTTGGTGCCTGTCTCAGGTTATACTGTCACAGTGGGGCAAGCTGTCCAGAGCAGACAAGGCAATCGTAAGTTAGGTTGATGCTAAGCTGACCTTTTTCGGTGTTACTTAAGAACACATGTTCGACTAGGTACCATCTTTTGGATAAAAATTGTGACCATTGCCTTTTTTGGTATGCCAGTGTTCAAAACAACACTCATAGAGGCGATGCCTTTCATTTTTCTGTGTTTTTATTACTTTTTAGCTTATTTAGGTCTTGAAGATCTTGGGACAGTCTGCGATGCTTTCAGTAATTTTATCTTGTTCTGCTGTGGGTAACACGAAACAGCAGCTGTTGTCATGCTGATGAAGTGACATGGCTTGAGAATTTCCTTGCGAATGTGCCAGACGAATGAATGCACCAGAATGAACCAGGCATATTGGGGGGGGGGGCATAAATGAGTGGGGGGGAATTGAGTACTCACCCATGTGGCACTGAACATTAAAGTAATTTTATAAAATTGTTGTGTAAGTTTCAGTAACAATGCATGTTAGATTGCAATGTTATATTAATGTTAAAAATTGACAGTATGATTATCCGTTGTATCATAAACATTAGATAGGCATTGAAAGTAAAGTTTATATCAGTAGAGTGTTCTAAATGTTATAATGCTTAAATCATAACTATAGAAAAAAGCATTACAAATATATTTCAAGCACTGCCCCAGAACCTTTTCCACATACTGTTCTTACTGTAGAGTTGTTTTTCAGCTAGCAGAGCTATGCAACAGATTGTGCTTACCATAGATTACATGCACAGATCATGATTTTATAACAAAACTACTTATTACCCATTGACCACCATCACTCTTCACTCTTGGAACACCTTTCAATAATGTCTACACAAGGTTGTCTCCATGGAATCCATTTGGAGGTGAGTGAGTTGCATGTATTGGTAGTGGTGTACTGTAGAACTCAAGTGTGGTCCATCATTTTGATCCTTGCAAAGCAGCATTCATTAGTAGTGAACCTTTACAACTGGGACTGCATACTCTTGCAAGGTTACTTTACCGCTTGAGACAAAGTTGCATTTATGTTTTTTCAGTGTTTAGTTATGGCAAGATTGTACCAACGTTTATATTTAACATTTCAGAAGCTTTAATAAAAAAGCATTAAGATCAGTGTATTAGTGTTTGACCAAAACAAAAAAGTAACATTGTTGTAACGATTCGGTGCTACCTGGGTCAATCACAAGTTTCGCTACAAGTCAGCCAACTTTCCGTGCAGAGAAAAACGGTGGTAATGTTTCCAAAGGGTAATCTACCAGTGGAGTGTAGCTCGTGTCTATCGATATTTTTCTTTAGTGTTTCTCAGTGACACGGGGAATTCTCTAGGAGGCTTTGTTTAGATCTTGACATTGTTTCTGCATGGTTGGCACGAGGGACAGCTGGCGGTAGGCGTACCAGGATGTCAGACGGGACATAGGTGGCAGCATATGCACTACATTGCACAAATTTCTTGCAAGGCCTTGCTTATTTCCTGAGTGGTGTGTGCGGGCTAGGCACTGTTTTTCTTATTTCCTTTAAGCCCATCTTGAATTTTTACCTGTTGATGCAGAAACGGTTAGGTACCTTCATCTACCATTGTCGCTTAAATTTTAAAAGTTGGATATTCTATGCAAGTCATGAAAGTCACCGGGAGGAACCACGAACATTTTTTGTTTTTAATATCTGTTGTTGTCAGCCTTCCTTAATCCATTCACACTGCGCCCGAGGCATCCACACGCTGTAAGACTGCTATCGTGCCTTCCTTTTAACTGCTTCCCACGAAATACAAAACGTCTTACAATCGTCTTGAAACAGCTCCTAATGAATACAGACATTTTGCACTAGATCAAAATGTCTCGTATACGTCAGACGCTCTGTGGCATATCTGTGCATGGGTTATATTTATAACTCGTACACAGATATGCCACAGAGCGTCCGAGAGGCGTAACGAAGGTTTCACGATGCTGTGTGCATGGGATAGTCATGAGTAAGGTGGCACGTGCAGGGAGTGAGCACATGATCGTGGGCAAGGTTTCAAGTCTTGGAGCACGTCGCAGATACAGCTCTTGCTGTACGAAAAATGACTTCCTGGATGTTATGCGTAATGCACAAAACCGCTGATCACCGATGGACGTGTGGCAGAGTGGATACGTCGCTGCGTAAATTTGACAGAAGGACCAATTCCTCTCATAAAAATTGGCGGGAACTTAGGTTTGGTTAAGCCTGGTAGGTTGCGAAAGCAGGTTTTTTATACTGCATATCATCATCAGCCTGACTGCACCCACTGCAGGGCGAAGGCCTCTCCCATGTCTCTCCAATTAACCCTGTCCTTTGCCAGTTGCGGCCACTGTATCCCCGCAAACTTCTTAATCTCATCCGCCCACCTAACTTTCTGCCGTCCCCTGCTGCGTCTGCCTTCTCTTGGAATCCACTCCGTTACCCTTAAAGGCCTACTTGACCGAAATTTTTCAAACCGTAAAAAGGTTGTTTTTTCATAGTACACCCCCGTATTATGCTACCCACAAAACATTACTCTCCAGTTTCAAGCAGTTACGGTGAAAAAGGCACGCAAAAATCGGAGTTTTCAATACCGAAACTGGAAAAACGGGCGCCATTGCCGCCCGCCGGAAGTGACGCATGTTTGAGACTACTCCGGACGGTTTCGGAGCGTCTGCTCGTTGCGGCTCGAGCAAAGCGCTGGAAGCGGTAGCGCGTGCAGCACTTTGTGCGATAAATACTCGTTATATGTGAAAACACACATCTTGAAACGGATGAAACGCCGTAGAAAAAGTTTTAAACGTGTTTTATTTGCTGTAGTACTAGAAAAGTCCTGGCTCAACCTCAGTGAAGATGATCGCGCCGCAATGCTTGTGAGCGCTGTTTGCCTGGCAGTATTCGATTACAGCTTGTGCAAAGTTCGGATATAGCGGAGGAAGGAAGCATATTCAAATGGAGGCAAAGTAGAAGTGCTTGTATTATAAAGTCAGCTTTTTTTGAGCGGGCACGCGCGTGCCAACATCACATGTGCGCTCTGCTGTGCGTGCAATATGGTTGTTGTCTTGATGAAAAAAAAATGACCTGCGTTCTCCTTTTCCTTCTCATTTTTCTCCCGCGTCGAAAGGTATTCCTGCCTGTGCACAGAAATTTGGAACAGGTGTTGTGAACGCCAGTTAAATCAATAAAAACAGATGGATGTGTAAAAAGAGAGCTGAAGAGAATTAAGTGCTGCGTTAAGCGAAAGAATATGCCAGAAGCAAAATTTGTGTTGCAAAATAAATATATATTTTTCTCTTCGAGGACCGGGGCATCAGTGCGGTGCCGATGGTGGGCTGGTTCATTTTTGCGCGCCTCGGTCGGGCAAGCCACTGCGCGTTGCGAAATACATGTAGATTCAAATGAACAAAAACTTATGCGTTGCGTTCATTACAGTATTTACCTAGAACCACTTAAAGCCCGTGTACTGCAGAGACGGAAAGGTTTTCTAATCTTTTCAAACCACACAGCTGGGCAGAACGACGTGGTTGCCGAACCCCAGTCGACCGTATACGCCCACCGCGCAAATTACCGTAGGTGTCTCTAACCAAACATATAAATTTGATATTTATATGTTATGGTATTTATATGTTATGGATCACCAACTAGCCCGCACCCTTACCCTACTGAATAAAATCAAAATTCTTTGAAAAGATTATCATTCAAATAACATGCGTGCAGTTCTCTGGGGTCTTGGAGACGCGTCTCGAATGGTAACACTGAAGCTTCCTGTAATCGACCTCAAATGTGAATGGCGTGAGGCAGTAAGAAAGTCGACGTTTTCAGTAACGCTTGTGTGGCCTTCCAGGATTCTCAGCCCGGCCTGCAAATCTTCGAGGCAACACTCGGCGCACGACGGCATTATTTCGCATTGGGCAGAGCTGTACCTGCAATAAACGGGTGTGCATATGTTGATTCCTTTTCAGAAGAAGCAGACCTCTCCTAAACTTCTGCCTGGTGTAAATAACGTGCCGTCAAAAGGGCGTTGCTCGATGAGCAAAGCCGCCCACTTTAACTTCTGGACCGGCTTAGCTAGCTTGTGACAAGCGGTTCCCCCCTCCTCTTTATTCTCCCGATTAGAGACGCCTGAAAGCCTTCGGTTCGTGGCATGCTTTGCCGATCGGGCCAGAAAGACGTAGGTGCTCTGATGCATGATGTAGACCGGGACAGGTCTATTGACAAAGCCCAACCCACAAAAGGGGTTAGAGCGAGGCAGAAGCGTCAGCCACCCACCATTATCTTTTTTGAAGAAGAGAGGGGAATTCACGTTAAAACCTGAGCTCCAGACAGCTGACACCAGCTTTCTAGATCGGGGGTGAAGGGCAGTGGCCGAGAGGTATACATGGTGCTTCCCGCATTCCTCGTATTCCCTTCCGCGGCCATTGACTTCGTCTACATGATGCCAGCAGTTTATTTTTCTCAGATACTATCGAGCTTCGCGGTGAAAACAGCCAGAAACGCGCCAGAAGAAGAGCTTACAAGGGGCGCGCACTCACTTCAGAACGCCTGAAACTGGCGAGCCGGCGATGCCGGTGTCTCAAATGTGCGTCATTTCCGGTCAGGTTTGTTAGTTGTTCAGCACACCGCTAGGGGTCTGCGTCGTCTGCTACAGAGGTTTTTGAACGCTTCTAACTAAAATTCTAGACGCTTCAGAGCCCTAATATTAAATATAAATATTGTTAATAACATGCACACTATATCGAGCGCAAAATTAGCCGAAGTAAAGTTTCGGTCAAGTAGGCCTTTAAGGACCAGCGGTTATCTTGCCTTCGCATTACATGCCCTGCCTAAGCCCATTTCTTCCTCTTGATTTCAACTAGGATGTCATTAACTCGCGTTTGTTCCCTCACCCACTCCGCCCTCTTCCGATCTCTTAACGTTACACCTATCATTTTCCTTTCCATAGCTCGCTGCGTTGTCCTTAACTTAAGCTGAACCCTCTTTATTAGCCTCCACGTTTCTGCCCCATAGGTGAGTACCGGTACGATACAGTTGTATACTTTTCTCTTGAGGGATATGCATATGCAGCGCCTCTAGTGGGAAGAGCGCGGTGCGCCGTGCCAAGCGGCCGCCGTTGCCCGACGATCCGAGTTGGTAGCCCGTCTTTCGCTCCTGGTATGACGTCACGCCTAGACGTCACTAGCGCCTCTAGCGGGAGGAGCGCGGCGCGCCGTGCCAAGCGGCCGTCGTTACCCGACGAGCCGAGTTGGTAGCCCGTCTCTCGTTCCTGGTATGACGTCACGCTGTGACGTCACTCGGAATGGTATGACGTCAGGGGTCATTCTAAAGGTCAAACGTGTCAAGTGGTCGCCGCTACGCGAAAGGCCGTTCTTGGGAGTAGAATTGCTTTCGCAATAAAACACCAGACTAGTGCTTCGTCCGGGTGGTTCGCTTCACGGCACACCTGATGGATGGCGCCGAGACAAAAAAAAATCGGTCAGAAGAGGACATTGAGGTTTTTATGAGGCAAATCAGGCATGGCCTATGAAAGTTATTGGAATATATGTAATTGAAAGAAGGGTGAATATCATGAGAGTACTTGTTAAAGGAGCCCTAACACCCCTCGAGCATAGTAAAAAAACTCGCTCAGTCGCTAGATTGTGTTGTCATGAACGAGAATACACTTTTGAAGCGAAAAGCTTCACTAGGCTCGTCAACAGGGCGCTTCGCGTGGGCCACCCCTGGGCGCTGCCGCGGCGCGCCCTTCCTCCTCCTCGCCACCGGTTTACCCTTCGCCGCTGCTAGCGGTTCTTATCGCGTTATCGCAAGGCGTTGCGATAACGCGTGAGCGGCGGTGGCGGACATAAAAGAGGCCGCGCGCCGCGGCGTGCGCTCGATCGCCACTTCTCCTCGTCGCCACCGGCGTACCCCTTGCCGCTGCTGCGCGGTCTCCGCCGCCGTCCCAAAGAAGGTTCTTTCGCAAGGCGTTGCGAGAACGCACGTGTGAGCGGCGGCGGCGGCCGTAGAAGAGACGCAGACATTCGCCATGGAAGGAAGAAAAGAAGACCCAGAAGTGGTAGCGAGGGAGTTGGCTCAAAATCTACACCGCTACCGTGGTGCTCCCACTGCATTGCGCGCGAACTGCGACAGCCATGACGTCAAACAAAGCATAACTGCAGCTTTTCGCTTGTATATCCAGGCTTAACCAGAGCTAAGCCACTACCAATTTTTTTTTTTTGCTCGCAGCAGAGAACCCACAATTGTGCTCGAAACTTGGCGAGCCTTTCCGGCGACTCTTCGTAACTCGCACCATCCTTCGTTGGCTGTTGGTATTATTCAGGGGTGACGCAGCTGTCGTGGCGGCGGCTTGTCCGCGTCTAGCCTACGCGTCAGCACTCCGCCCTCGCCGCTCATGTCGGCAACCCGGCGATGGGGCCGTGTGGGCGAGGGCGGCGGAGGAGCACCGACTTTCGAGGGCGCAAAAAGTGACGAGAGGGAGAAAAGATGCGAAGATGCCGAATTCAAGATTTGACTGCGAGTAACTCAGCTTCTACAAAACGCATTAAAAAAAATTCTTGCTGGAGGATATTTGTGAAGCGACGTTCATATGTAACAAAGCCGAAGATTATGCGGATTCCATATGAGGTCATACGCATAATATATAAATCCCACAGAAAAGTATATAGAAGGACTAAACGTACTTTGCATTTCCATAAGGGAGGGAGTGGCTTGGCCTGGCCTGCGACAGTGTTTCTTGTCATCAAAGGGAAGCATCAAAAGTCTGACATTTAATCATAAAATTGGGAAGTGTGGAGACAGCGCAGGGGCAGGAATAATGGCAAGTGCTTTAGCCGTGGGGCAAGATAATGCAGAATATGCTAGCTAGAAGCCGCCTGTGACCATACCATAAAGCACTCTGGCATGCATAGTTTCTCTATTTTAGTCCAAGATCAGATTATTCATTCATGCCCGCCAGGCGTCGTCTGCGCATACTTTCTTACTTCCCCGATCGAGTTGACCTCTGAGCCACGGTGCTCTGAACTCGCGGCGTTCGAACTACTCTGTGTCCATGGTGATCATGGGCGTCCGGAAGGGGGGGGTGGGGGGCACGGTTGCCCCCCCCCCCCCCCTCCTTTGGGAATTACGGATATTATTTATGCACTAGTTCCTTTTTGGTGCTAACCTACCGCCGCCCCCATCCCCGGACATTGGGTGCCCCCCCCACCTGGAAAAAGTTCTGCGGACGCCCTTGATGGTGATGTTGATGTAACGTCAGCAACAGCGGCTTTTGGCTTACCCTGGATGGGAATGACGACCGGCCCCTCAGTCGTGGTCGACGTCGACGTAGTAGTGGTGGTGGTCGTCGTGGTGGTAGCTGCTTTCAACGTCGATGGTGGGAGCGGCGTGGTTGCGTTCGGCCCTTGCGCTGAGACGAATACAACGAGGTAAGCACACTGAGCCGCGCTAACGAGCAGAGCGGCCAGACTAATGACTTTTCGCGACATTTGCTGTCACTACGGTGCGAAACAGGAGCGCTGTATGAAAAGGACTCTGGCGCACACACATCCGCAGCGGCGAAGTATTAATTGTGTTTCAAGGCGCTGCGCTCTTAGAAGAGAACCACTGTTTCGATCAAAAAAAAAAAAATCTGGGTGTTTGCCAAAATGGGGATTCTTTTCCGATGAAGAGAAAGTTGTATCAGCGGCCTGGCGAGTCACATGGTAACGTTCCCACCGCCCACCGTGCTGCTAAAGGAAGCAACTCGTGCTTACGATAAGTTAGTTCATCGATATGCTGTGAGCGTAGCACTGATTGTAAAACAAAAGAAAAGGAACCTACGCCATGAATAGCTGGGCAGTGATGATGAAAGGAAAGCTTATTTACTCAGAAAGTATGTCAGATGAAGCGAAAAGTGAAATGGGAAGAAGCGATACTAAGGAAGTGGGTGTGGTTAGGCAATCAATACTTCGAGCGAAGCGTTGAAACTGGCAATAAACTCGCTTGATGTGCGTGGCACGGAAAAGTCGATGTGTATGCGACGTTGGCTTTAGCTCTTCGTGCTGCCTTCGGTGACCTCATCTCGAAGAAAGCGAATTGCAAAATCGCTCGATGGCTCACACCTTTCTCGATCCTTTAGAATTTCGTTCTGGCATGCCTTCGAGTTAACAGCGGAAGTTGCCTGCTTTTCACCGTCGCTGTCCTAGATTTCATGGCCCAACATTCGTCGGATTTTATCAGCCTACTAGCATTTAAGACTCGATAACTGGGCATATTCGCTCGCCGTTTTGTATAACCACTCGGAACTAGCGTTGTGCACCGATCTTCATGTAATGTCGCAGTGCGCCTTGCGCCGCATTTGTGCTCACCAGTATATGCATTGACAACGCTGTGATGGCAGGCATGCACTCTAAGCACGAATACGCCCATATGGGAATAAAAAGGGAATAGCTGTCCTCTAGTACACACTTTTTTTTATAAAAGGGTAGGCTCTAAAGGACGAATTACTCCCTTTCTACTCCTCTTTGTGCAGAGTGTATACTCTACGTATGAATGTCCTGTGCGAAGGTTCAAGTAAAAGAATGACAGATGCGAAGTCAGTAACCCATGGCGACAATCTTAACTACGTGTACACTCGCAGCACCAAAAACATAACAAAGTACAAATTCAAGCGCAAGTGCCCCACGTTCGGTATCCGTAGCAGCTTTTCGTACTACTACGGTAGTAAGTATAGCTGAAGCAAGAGCTACATCATCTGGCTGACGCAAGCAATTACGACGCGTACAAAGCAAGCTGGGCAACAATAGACCGACGCAGTATCGGTATCGGCGCCCCGGGGAAGTCGTATTCCGTTGCACAGTTGCCGATTCATGTTGGAGACAGCGGTTGTGGTGCCGCTTTATCGTCAGTGACACCAGAAATAATCCTCCTCGTTTATCCAACACACTGTTCTATTGTGAGCGGCTTAGAAGTACTCGGCGGCACGATCGATTTGTGAAACGGTCTCGTAGTTTCGTCTGCGAACAGTAACTCACTCTTAGCCGACGAGTTGAGGTTAGATAACCGTTCGTTTGGAACAATGACTAACCACATGCTCTTTCGAGAAGCTTTCCATTGTTAAATGACGCCGTTTGAAAGACACCTTTCGCATGCGCGAAATGAGGAAAGAAGTAAAAAAAAAACGTTTGCATGGTCTGTAGCTTGAATTCCTCGCGTAAGGTGAATTACAAGTGCAAAAAGTCCCCGCTTTTCTCTTTCGATGTACCTGCCTATAGTCGTCACATGGCCCGTTAACTGACAGCAGTAACTGAATAGGCTGCTGCATAGGCGGCGAGAAGCTGTCATCGAGACATCCGTGGTCTGTTCTTAAATTAAACACGACTTGGAAAATGTGAAGAGACGGAGGATCTTGGCCAATGGAAAGTTAATAATAGGACTGTTGGATACTTGCAAAGAATGCTCATTACCAGTAGTAAGTGAAGAAAACCAGTGTCTTTATTTAGAACGCGTGATCCAAAACTTTCCTGTTGTGCTCACCCTGGTGTTCTCATTCGCTTTGTCCTGTTGTGCTTAATTTGTTTACAATATCAGCATGGTACTGCAATGGGAATACTGCGTTAGCAGGCACAGTGTTACAACTGTTAACGGCACGAAACAGCCATGTTGCAGTCAGATTACAGAATTAAACGGAAGGCGCCTCAGATGTTGCTGCCTGCTTAATTTTAGTTCTGAACACACGTGGCGCTTACGGCAGCGCGTGTTTAATTATTAAGGCATAATTATGGAGTTAACGCACTGGGAATGATACTTCGTGTCTAAAATGGCGTTATATGCCTCTTATCCAAACGCTTCCTCGTGAACGATTACTTTCTGCTGGAGTAGCACACTTTTGAGCAAATAATTTCGGCAAATATGCCACGCGATGTAACTGTACAGATGTCGATTTTGCGGTGGAATATATTTCCTGGTAAGTCATAAATTAAATACAGGAAGAGTGGGACAGAGTACGACTTCCCCTGACACCACGAAGTAATGCGCAGGTTATAGCCAGCATTAGTTGCGGCATTGTTAGTGGCGGAGGTGAGAAGCGTGGCGGGTGTACTTACTGCAGGCATAGCTGGCGGGGCAGCAGTCGTACTGGCTGGTGAACTGCGGCTCGCAGTCCTCCACCGCCAGATGGCACTTAGGCTGGACACAGCGCTTTAAGCCGCGAATGCAGTAGCAGTAATTGCAAAAGTTGGACGAAAGCATGGCCGAGCCCTCGGCGTACAGCGAAGCCTCGTCCAGGCACGCTGAAAGCACATACGCGCGCAGCGAGGACTCGTTAATGTGCGCGTGGTGGCAGAGTTTTAGCATAGTGAAGACGCAGGAGCGTGAACCATGGAGGAAGCAAAAAACAAGAGAGGCCTTTCCAATACCGCGGCCTGTGAGAAAAGCGTGGCGGAAACCACGGGATTCTAGCGGCCATCTTGTCCGGGCGCTCACAGTAACGGGCCCAAACTGTGTTGCTGCTACAGCAGGAGCGTCTGCAGCGCCTCCCGGCGGCAGATCCGTAGAGAGGGCAACAAGGCTTCTAAAAGAATGGTAACTTGCCCGGACGTTTTCCTTCTTCCTTGCAAGGACGAGTGGCGGCGGCTGTCTCGTCCTGGCGCTCTTAGCAATGGCCTGAAACGGCGTTGTAGTTTCTATGGTGCGATAGTTGCTCTCCTAGCTTCAAAAAAGCGATATCACGGCCTCTCATGCCTTTTTCTCTTCCTACATGGCGTGAACCATGCCGGATCTACCCGAGGCAACAGGTCGGCAACGGCTATGGGTTGTCGATCCGGCACGGCTACGAAAACTCTTTTGTTACATGCAGCCAATGTTGCTTACAAGCTATGGTACGACAATCCCTCTTGATCTACTTGGACTGTCTCTTAATAAACGGAGTTGTTTCGATGGGCAGCTCTTGGTGAATAATGACTAGTACTTCCGAAACTTCTGGCTTTTGCTGCCGTCGAAACAGCTTTAGCATTCTACGACTATATGGCTACTCGAATTTAGTAGCAGCCGTGGGTGAATGAGAAAAAGGAAGAATGAACATTTTTAAGTAAAGTTAAGATAACCATTGCACGTGGTCATAACCACTGATACTTTCCTAACCAAAGGGAAATGTACTAAAACTTGAATAAACTCTACGTCCACGGCGGGCGGTTCCTCGGACCATTGCATGATGCTATTTCACCTGTTTTATTTCATTTACATCCGTGAATAACGAAATTATGCCTTCTTATCTCTTCACATTTTTGAGTGTTCGTTTGGATAACTTTTTTTTTTATGCTACCGAATTGCGAGGGCGTATGTTTTCGAGACCGCAACATATGTTAGTTACAAAAGCAAGCTGTCAGATGCAGATGGTGGACAAAGATAACGATGCATTACAAGCAGGCTCGCTATAAGAAATGCTTTAAGTTATTACGCTTTATTCAAAAGTGTAATTTCCCGCAGTTAAATCCTTATAAGGTTGCTACTAAGCCAAGCACCGAGACTTGAACGTTCTGACAACGGCGTATTATCTTTTACTAAGGCCGCTAGGAATGCGTGATGGATTTAATACCTCCTCCCAACGGTTGTATTGCTATTCTTCTACTGATTTATAAGCGACTGATGGCCAAGTTTTAGTACGATACGCAAGAAGTAATCTTCACTAGAAAAGACTTCGGGCGACGTCTGTACATAATTAGCGCTAAACGCCTAAGGTTTCAACTCAGAGCAAAGAACTGCGAGCTTTGCCTTCCTTCTGTAGAAAGTAGACGAAGCGCCGAATTGGGTCAACACGGCACTAGGCGGAAATTGAGACCAAGACACGTGCGCTTCTGCATATTAATCTCCTTCTCAAACGGGACATCTAGCAATTTTTCATTAGAAGATAAAAAAAGACATTGATTTACGAGCACACAATTCTCTGCTTCATTATGAGCTGTACAAAAGGATGCTCATCGTTTTATTTGTCTGGAGATTTCCCGCCTGCCTGATTGTTAGAAGGGCGCTGTGGAGCACGCAAACAAGAGTTCCCCAGCAGTATTTGCCCAAATATATCTCGCAGCGATTAATCATGTCGTGCGAAATGGAGGCAATGCAGCGTCTCGTAAACATACAGCGTTTGTGCCTAAAGGGTGCAGAATAAGACGAGACAGGCTGTGCTGCTTTTGAAAAGAGTGCCAAAGAAACAAGCGTTGCGGCACGGCTACCACGACCGCGAACGCCTGAGCGCTTTCATTAGTTCCTTTCTTCATACATCAAGCATGCGGGAGAAGCGGTGGTAATTTATGACTTCTCTTGCGAACGACATTGTTAGCCACGAACTTCTCTAGTACGCAGTCCTCTAAAGTGAGCCGTTTCAGCGGTTGCTCGCATACGGCGGCGTAGGCGATGTATCGAGCTGCGTGGGAGTGTGTATATGGTTCAGATTTTCTGAAAGGATGGTTCGCTCCTGAAGGGGCGTGTCAGGTGTATTGGGGGCAAAACGACTGCTTCGACGACTGAGAAGAGGGAATGTACAACACACATAATCGACGTAAATAAACGGCTGGTTTGTATACGAAACTGAGCTGTTTTCTGCCTTTTTGAGCAACGTTCGTGATCTCACGACTGATTGTGTAATACTGTCTTCTTCTGTTTCACGGTTTTGACAGTGAAATTCTAGCAGTTGTTAGAACAAAACAAAGTAAACGAAAGTATTCTGCTTCTAGCCTTCGAGTTGCGAGCATGACCAAGATTAATTGCGTGGCCAAAGTAGCAAATATGCATTTGCAGTCTTGCTGGCAATGAAAAAACAAACATAAAAAAATACTATGTTACGACTTGTGACTTCAAGTTTTGACAGCGCGGGCGGTCTAATTACCCGTGCGCAAGCTGTTCGCGCGAGCAGTAAGTCACTTCTTAGGCCCACTCGGAGTCTTACTCGGAGTCTTACTCGGAGTCTTACTCAGAGTCCCACTCGGAGTCCCACTCGGAGTTCCACTCGGAAGTCCCTCTCGAAGTCTCACTTGGAGGACACTTTAATGCTAGCACTACACATTTATCGAGAGGCAACAGACAGGCCAACAAAGGGTGTAGGTATTATTTGTTATTGCGCAACCAGCTGAATAGACCCTTACCCATTGTGGCATGTACTTTTTTCTTGTGTGCGTGTGCATCTGCATGCCGATACGTGTGCGAGTGAAAGCATTTCGTAAAGCATCCCCTTTTTCACTTCGTTCAAGCTATCCTGTGGGCTCCTGCGGTGCGACTGACGTAGCTTCGCTCCTGATTCTTTAGACGCGAGCGTTTCAGCCCTTTATGTCGATTTGACGACGCAAGGCACGCGCTCTCATATTGACCCTAAGCGACGTTCTCCTCCACGTTTTTTCCGGGTAGGATGTGCCTGTTTCTTTTTTATTTCTCGCTTTCTTCCTCTCTGAATTTTCACCGTCGCAAGAACACGGTTCATTTGCATTGATTACTGGGTCTGCCGGTGTTATCTGTGCCGCTTCATTACTCACTGGGTCAGGCGGGAAAAAAAAAAGGGAGCCGGCATATAGCGCGAACGAAGTGCGCGCTATCGCCTTCCGAAACCCGTTCGGGAAGCGGGAGAAGAGTCCTTCGCCCATTGTCTTGTTCCCTTGTGCGTTTATTCTGTCGCGCATATCAGCACGAGTTATTAGTTTTCTCCATTTGGATATACTCTCTACGGAGGACTGCTTCTGCTGTCGGGTATACTGTGTTCTTTTTTTTTTTTTTTTACTGCGAGTTCTTGATCGAGGCAGCCGCGCATAAAACATTCTCGAACCTGCAGAAGCCCGCATTTCGTAAAAGGCAGTACTTCCTTCCGCCCCATTTTAGTGGTCTTCTCTTTTTATTTATTTTTTGTTTGTTCTACACCGCAGGCTCGTGGATGGCTGCAGTCTGTAGCGATCTCCATTTCAGTGCCGATAGCATCGACCGATCATTAAGTGAAGCCATAAAGAACGCATGTTAACTTATGAGTGCTTATGTGCACCTTATGTTCTGATTTATTTTATTCCAGTCTTGCGGGAGTGGCGAGTGTTTGGTATGCCTTTTTTCCTTCTTCTTTCGAAGCAAAGCGTCCTACAGCTGTATCAGATTTCCGACTAGGAGGTGCTTTTAGTAAACCTTAGAATGCACTGAAGTGTACGATGGCGCCCTTTAGATAGTGGCCTGTCGATCACTGCACTGTAAACAAAAAGGAGTAAGAAAAGGAGTAAACTGCCCTTTAGCGTACTCCCCTTTGTAAAACGAAGTGCGCTATATGAGATTTTACTCCCTTTTTACTCCCATATATGCGTATTTATGTTCAGAGTGTGCGGTATTCGTTTAGATGACCGCCGGCACTGTTTGGTTTGGTTTCCTGTATGTTGTCTCCAGCGTTTTTCATGTAACAGCCCCAAGGCTATGCTTTATTCTTGCGTATTGTCATCGTATATTACTCTATAATACGTGCTACATGGTAGTGCAGTAGTAGGTATTCTTTTTTTTTTTTCTTGGAGGGGGAAGTGGGGAGAGGGCGATATGTTTGCGCTGAAGATTTGTTACTTTCTTTCCTGCTTTATCTTTCGAGTCGCGCGGCCGGCATTTCAAAATGCTGCGCATTGTGCGGCCTCATTCCTTTCCCATACCACATTATCCTGTTTTTGGAGGAAATATACATTCTGCGTTCACTGCACGAAGATTACGACCGCTGCCTCATCGCCAGGACCTCGCGGCTTGGAGGCCATTACGATTTTTGTTAGAAGCCGCGTGTACTTGCCCTCTCGTTCTGAATGTTGCAGGAAAACTGTGATGGTCGGAATTTCATGGGGAAAAAATATTTAGGTCATTCCTGCTAACTTGTAGGGCTGGCTGCTTCAGAACCGTGGTGCTTTAAGGCGATGAGAAAGGACAGGCTCGAAGAAAGAAGAAAAGTAAAAGGGCAAAACTGTTCAAACACCGTGCGCACATAAAGAAGGACCCCTATAACTGTAGTGCATTGTATATAGCCTTAAGCCTGCGTTCAGTTGTTTGTTAATTGTAGTAATTCGCTCCCAAGAACAATGCATCGGCGTCGAGCATTTCCAAAATATTCGTCAATAAACGTTTTGCCTCCTCCTACGAAGACGTGACCGATTTTCCTCTTGGTGACCCCTTTTTTTTCCCCTCTTCTTTGCTTACCTCCGGAGACAGTGTTCAAGTCTTGCAGGTCGAAACTGTGGTGCAGCTCGTACGGCATGGGCGTGGACGAAACGAACATGATGCTGTCCCTGCCGCCCTGCAAGCTATCCTCGACGCTGTTCGCGGGATCGCCTTCGGTTAGCGGTCTCCGCACCGGCGTCTCGAACTCGTTGGCCGCCGTTCCGGCGACGAACTCTCCGTCTCCCACAGGCTGGTCATCAATAGGCGATTCTGTCATGGCGGCCAGAGTACTGGGCCTTGCGGTCGTCGTTGTTCTGGTGGCGACGACCTTCGGCCCTTCGACCTCCGAGGGTCGTCCGGTGGTGCTGGTCTCCTGACCTGCCGGCTGTGTCGAAGCGCTCGTTCCATGTCGCCGGGTGGTCGGAGATGTCGTCGTCGTTGTTATGGATTCTCCGTGTACCTTCTTCGGGCCAGAGCTGAGTCCGTCACCGGGTGAGTCGGCCTTTACCGTCACAGCTCCATCGTCGTCCTCGCCTCCTACAGCAGCGGTGAAAGTCGTCACCGAGTGCGGCGTCGTTGCTGTGGGAGCTATTCCGGTGGCCGTCACGGTAACGACGTCCTCGGGAGTGGCGGTGGTGATGGTGGTGGTTGTGGTCGGTGATGGCTTCGTGGTCGGAGCGAACGTTGTAGCCAAGGGTCCAGCAGTTGTGACATCTGTCTTCATTTGGGCCTCTTCGGTCGTGGTAGTCGATGCACCTCGGGCTGTGGTCGTTGTGACGTCTGCCTCTGTGGTCGTAGTTTCGGCCTGCTCGACAATTACGCTAGGCGTTCTGGCGGACAGTTCCACGTCGTCGTGGACGCCGCCGTACGGCCGCTTGACAGGCTTGGGGGCGAAGCTGTACCTACGGGTAGGTGCCATGTATGGCCTCCTGGTGGTAGTGGTGGTAGTCGTCGTGGTCGTGGTGCTCGCCTCGGCCTCGTAATCCACGGTCGCCGGGTAATCGTAATAGTCGTCGTCGGTCGGAGGCGGCGGTGTCGTTGTAGTTTCCGACTTTTTGTCTCCTGCGTAAAAGAACACCAGACCATTGTTTACTGAGCTCTTGGGGCATCCAGAAACTTAATTTTTCAATCTCCAAATCAAATTTGCAACGAACAAAAGATCGGTGTTTTGAGAACAAGTTCAGAGCAGATATATCAGCAGCAAAACGAACCTAAAGTTTCGTATGGCTGTTCTCACCTTAGAAGCTTCCTGCGCGAGCATTATAAGAAATTCTAGCACATTAATTGTCCGTGGCCTTTTTGTTGCTTGCTGGCGAAATTATTGCCACAACGCACAGTCACACCTGGAATTAAAATAGCTACACAGTTGCTGCTGTTAGGTTAGCCCGAAGCAGCCAAAGATTCCCATAATTGAACAAGGATTCACTACCTTCTGAAAGGTATAAATCATCGCCACAGCTTCAGGCTCATGTTCTTGTAAAAACCGCTCATATATAACTACTGATACCTGCCACAAATTCTAACCGCAGGCTGCAGAAGCATGCTCACCATTCAGCGACATGTGACTGCACTGGGTGGGTACCGCACAAAGTTTCAAGTGAACCATGAGAATACAAGTCCAGCCATTGGGCGGCGTGGCGTTGTTTAATAAGCCCTGACCCAGTACCCCTTCACTACTTCTTTGAGCATGAACTTCACGAGGTCGCCCAGTTAGAAGAACGGGCCATTCTGGCCATTCAGCACCTCGACCACGCGGATCCAATTCATATTCTCATAGATTCACAGTCGGTTTGTCGCAAGGATGCTCGCAACGCCCGACGTTCTCATACTGCAACACTCCTTGGCGGTGCCCTTCTCAACACTTCCAATACATACACACTTATTTGGGTTCCCGGTCACGCAGACATCCCCGGTAATGAGCGCGCTCATGCGTTGACCCGAGAACTCCCCGACCGGGCCTCCTGGGATGACTGAGCCAACACCGCCTTCACATCCTTCCATTTCACGTACCTTGCGGACGTGCGTCTCGTGAGGGAGCACAGTCTTCCTCCCCATCGCGCTCTTTCTCGTCCACAAGCTTCAGTCTTCCGACAGTTGCGGACCAACACGCTCCCTACTCCTTTATTCGACTCGTATCTGCACCCTTCCCTTGGTCGCCCTCAGTGTCCGCACAGTGGGGACCGTCCAACCCTATTCCACAAGGTAGGTATGTTCCCCCCATTCGTAACCCTTCTAAAACCTCCTGGGCAGAGCGGCTAACTGACCCCACCGCTAATGGCTGGTGGCACGAGCGAAATTGGTGGCCGGCACCTATGCGGTTTCGCTCTAAGGGTTCCACCTGGGGTGGGGGGGGGGGGGGGGGGGGGACGTATATATCGAAAATAAACGTGTTTATTCTTCCTCCAGTATTTCTGGACAATTTTTGCGCTTTAGCAGTTCGCTGTACTTCGCGGCTTATTTTGCGTTGGGCAGTTTGCTTACGCTAAGTCAGCGAAAATAAACTAGCACAACTTTCCACACGTGCTAAAGAGGAGGATAGCGCCTCCTCTTCCTTAATCAGGGTGTTGAGGCGGACTAGTTGGCACCTTCCTGAGTGCAAACACGGCTAATTAGGTGGGACGGAAGAACACACGGGGAACAACGCGGGCGCTGACCTACAAATAAGGATGTACTGTAAGCATGCCCTGTGCCTATGTAGTATAAACAAAAGGTAAAAAAGAGAAGAGAGAAAAAAAAAACAACAACGAGAAGAAAATTACCAGGCACAAGTGCATTCTTTATCTGGGGCCTGAAGCGGCTGGGAACGTTTTCTTTTCGTTCCTGCTTTTCTTTCTTTTCCTTTTCCTCCTTCTTTTGCTTTCTCTTCTTCTCTTGTTCTTCTAGAACTGCGCAGCTGCTGTGTGTTTGCGCACGCACACAGCATGTTCCTAGTTGTAGGCCAGTCCCCTACCCTGTTTTCTCTGCCGTGTTTTCCTACGTCCCGCTCACATAATTAACGCTGATTAACAAGAACACCTCTACGGACATACGAGTACCTTCATGAATAGAAAATTATGTCCGTTGCTGGAAAAAGGCCTCTCCTACTGATCTTTAATTTAGCGTTTTCCCGCGACAGCTTTGGCCACTGTTTCCCGGCAAATTTCCCATTCTTAGCTTCTGATCTAACTCTGCCCTCTTCGGCTGTTTCGTTATCCTTATCGTCCACTCCTTGACCGGAGAGAATCATCTGTTGTCCGTTCTGCGCGTTACATATCCTGCCCAAGTTTGTTTCCTCCTCTTGATTTAGCATTTCAGCTAGGATATATATATTGGCCCTTCACTGGCCATTGATTGCGTACCTTTTCCATGCTGCCTTAGGCTAGCCCTATTAGCAGAGAAGGAAAGCCTCAAAGCGAACCTTCGCCTTCAGCGAAGGGCTTCAGGCCCCCTCAACGCTCTCCACCAACGAGGATGTTGGCGCAAACATTGGTCTTGCAGGGAAGTCTTGATTGGGACATCGGCGGCGACATTTATATTTTACTTTGCACTTTTGTTCATAGTATTGAGACCTTCACTGTCTCTGCCATCGAAATGACGCTGTCACCTTAGTTGCCGGTCCCTCAGCGCGCGCTTTCTACACGTCATGTTTACGGGATTAAACAGAGCAGTTCCACTCTCTCGTTAGAAAAAGAAAGTCTAAATGACCGAAGCTTTTATCCTAAAGAACTGATCGATTCCTTCAAGTGCTGCTTAATGCAGCCGCGGTGGCTCAGTGGTTATGGCGCTCGGCTGCTGACCCGAAAGACGCGGGATCGGTACCGGCCGCGGCGGTCGAATTTCGATGAAAGCGAAATGCTCGAGGCCCGTGTACTGTGCGATGTCAGTGCACGTTAAAGAACCCAATGTGTTCGAAATTTCCGGAGCCCTTCACTACGGCGTCCCTCATAGCCGAGTCGCTTTGGGGCGTTAAACACCCATAAAATTCCATGTGCTGCTTATTTGATTACCCAGCAGTTGCCTTCTGCAGCCAGGCGTGCGACAAACTTTGCCAAGACTTCCTGCCGAGCAACGGTTCGATTAATTTGTCTATCTTAAGAGAGAGAGAGAGGGGGGGAAGAGGGAACGCCCGTACCACTGCAGAATACGTTTGGGCAGCACTGCCCCGACTCCCTGGCCGTGAAGCACCCGGGCGCTGGTGTTCCGATGGCTGGACAGACGCGCAGGTAGCAGACCAGCACCCCTTTCTGGCAGGTGCAGTTCAGGCAGGGTTCCGGAGTCTCCACCGAGTCGCCGTGCTCGTACCGCTCGGACTTGTAGAAGCAGCCTGCGAGAGGGACACCGCAAACGCACTTCAGGGTGTGCAGTGGTGTGTCACAGTGCAGCAGACCTTCCTTAAAGACGTTACGTAGGATTCAGTGCCTGGGCAAAGGAGTGTAGACATAATAAATAGTACCCTGAAAGCGGTATCAACGGAGGAATGTCGTCTGAATTAATATGAGGTGGCTCTCAGATGCCATGGCCAAATGATCTTCCTTGCTAGCCGTGGCGGTTCACGTCAACCAGTTAGCTCTTCGGCGCTTAACGGAATAGCATATACGGATATCTGTGGTCTTGATTTATCCGTAGTCTCCTTTTTGCCTGGCCAGTAGCCAACCGGTCAGTTACAAGATGGAGGACGACCGAGTAACACTAAGAGCCAAATCACGTTCAGACAGAAATCCCAGCATGCCCTTGCGTCTTGATGAGTGCGTGTAACCTAAATGCGTCTGTATCAGGCGAGAAGCCTCTCTGGTCTCTTTCGAAGTGTTTTTTATTATGTTAATGGTAATTTTCTTTTCTTTCTACATATTATTTCACCCTTTCCTCTCCCTTTGTATTTTTAATGGAAGTAAATAAATGGAGGTACGTTAACGTATGAAAAATTCTGCCTTTGATGCCGGTTTCTTTAATCCCTGCCAACTTATTGTGCAGTCAGGGGTTTGGATTCGCAATCTTTGATCTCGTGAGTACGTACAGCAGTGGCGGCAGTTCCGTTTGTTACGTGCTGCTGCCTTCAGTTGCGTTCAGCGTACAATTCTGGTTTGGTCCTGCGCCACGTGCGATGCCACAGTGATGAACGGCACTGGTTAGCGCTCTAGACCTAGCGTCACCATCTGCCGTCCATCGTCATACGAATAAACGCAGTCGAAAATAGGTAGTTCGAACTCAAAGGGGCAGAAAATTTGTTCGAATTATGCAGAGTTCGAAATAACGAAAGCCACGTAGGGGCTCATTTTAATGCAGGTGATGTTGAGCAGAAAAAAGCGTGAGTTCGAATAAACCGGGCGTTCGAATTAAGCGAGTTCAAATTAATGAGATTCCACTGAAAACAAAATTGGTGCGACAGTACTGCCGCATCTAATTTCATAGAGAAAACAAAAGGATTCGGCTTCTCCTTGTGGTTAGTTCGAATTTATTTCCTCTATTTTCTTTAAACTTATGGTTTCACTCTAACCGCTGTACATCTTTATTAGGGTTTTTGTTGCACGCTTAACCTAAAACCTTCTCTTTCGCTTTGATATTTTCTGGAGTTAGAGAGGGTTTGTCTCATTCGTCCTTCTGTATCGTTCAGTTCCAAGGTAACAGTGCAACTGAAATGCTCTATTTGTGCGGAGGGCGCGGTGTTTATAAGAACGAAATAACTCACTTGGACACAGTACTCGCTGAATGGTGGAATAAGTAAAAACCTGTAGCTGTATGTTTTATTTTTAACTGCAGAATTTTTTTTTTCTCATCACAGCTAGACTCCCTCCATGCGCTTCTCTGTGGGTGCGAATTGCCGTCCCTATAATAAAGAGTTCGAGGTGGAAGTTTCGAGCGCCACTAAAATAAAGAGATCTGTCTTTCCCCTTTTCATATATACGTTTTTCTTTTCCCTCGATATATCTCGCCTGTCTGTAATAAGGAAGGGGCAGGAAGGCGGCGTAATGAACCGTGGTCGAAGGCAAACTGACGAGCCAGAAATTGATTAAACCATTACGGCCCGGCGCGTCGGACGTCGGTGGGGTGGGTGCGTTCACGTGGCGTTCAAATATCCGCTGCCGCCATTTTTACGGGGTTCCGCGCAGGGCCGTTGCAGCTAATTTGTCAGCGTCTTCGGATTAATGTTGCGCATCGAAGCGTGTCGTGACGCTTTGCCTTTTTTTCTACCTCTATTTCTTTCCGCTTCTTTCTTTCGCAGTTATTCAAACGAGACCTCCCGGCGTGGTTCGTTTTTCAAAGGGAAGGTCGGCAATTAACGTTCGCTTCAGTTTGCACGCGTTTCACTTTGCTTCAGCCCGCCTCTGAGCGGCGCTGCCTATTTAAAGCTGTAGTGCGTGTCAGCGGTGGTTTATCACTTCCTCGATGCCGAGCTTGTGTCGATTATTAATGCCGACTTACATTTACCTGAGCCTATCAGACACCTGGTTACTGGCTTTACTTCGCCAGCTAAGGTCGGTCAGAACATTTATTAGTGCAATAGCGTTAATTAGAAGCTTCATGGGGCTAAGATGCGTCGTCGGTCATGAAATTCGCCCATTTGCTGGAGGGTAGTGCCGTCATCACGTCATCAGACCGGAAGTGACGTCAACAGACCGGAAGTGACGTCATCAGACAGGAAGTGACAAGTATACGCTTCGATGTATCTTCTACGCCTCTGTGTCGCCACTTCTAGAAACCTTCGAGGAAATATCCAACCATCAGCTATATGGCCTGAATAAGATGTCTGGTTGAATGCAGACAGATGTGTATAGAGTTCCGCAAACACAACTTCTGGTGCTATCGCGTTGCCAACACATAATGTAATCAGGTGTCCCTGTGCATTTTTAATGGCGCGCATTTTATTAGAACTTGACGTACTGTTTCACTTCACGGAGCTTTTACGAGCAGGTGTGCACATAACTGAATTTTCTAATTTCCGAATTTCGTTACATGAGAAACCCTTGCCGGATGCTCTGACGCTATAGTGCCATTCGTAAGAAGAACTCTAAAATTTTTGTCTGCGTTAGATAAGTTTATTGATATTTTATTTTCTACCTACTAGGTTGCGCCGTTTTCGGAACCGGGGATAATTCCGACGATTGAGGCGAAAACGCATGCTGCGTTTCAACGTTTACGCGATATAAAATGCCTCACCGCAATGCAGCTAGAACCTCAAAATAAGTTTTACAGAGTCTTCCAAGACAAGACATTCGTTTCCGCTCGGTAAAAACAGTTATCAACCAGTGGCTGTGTGTGCGTGGAGAGGTGTATGGCAGTGAATGGGCTAAGTGTAGTGAGCGGAACAGTAGGACGGATCTCCATGACTGGCGAAGGGGAAGGCGAATTAAACGAGGTGGTCAGATTGAAAGGACTCCGCGATAGCCACTCAGATAGATTTTTAGCCTTCGTTAAGTGAGACATGGTGTCCAGCTACATGGTGCCCCTGCAATAATCAATGGAGGAGCTGAAGACGCTTGTCGCGGGCTCGTGTGCTGAGTCTCACTCTACGTGAATATGATTTCGTGAAGGAAGATCGGACAAAGGTGTCATGTAATTACTCGCTCCTCAGGGTGTTCACACTGACCTTCGCTGTCTGGATTCAACACATAGAGAAAAAACTTCGAGCGGCGACCCGCATTGGAGCAATGCGAAAGCAAGACGTCCACATACTATACCGACGTCCGTGGCTATTTTGACGTCCATGTGCTATATCGACGTCCACGACTATGTTGAAGTCCACACACTATATCGACGACCATGGCTATTTTGACGTCCAAGCGCATTTTTTGGCGCTTTTCGCCTATAATTAATAAACCAATCACATCACATTGGCCAAATTATTCCCACAGCAACATTTTATCATGAACTATCTCACACAAACACATTATCGCGCATTCATCTTCTGAGAATGACAAAATCGTGCGGCCAAATTTGAAGTCACTTTCTGCTGACGCGACAGTCATTTAATGCTTTCGCATTAAAAAAAAAGAAAAAACAATAGAGAGAGACAGAGCTTGTGTTGTTCGTGTTTTACCTACCTAATAAATAGTCTTCCGGTTTTCAAGTTCCGGGGATTTCTTTATTTTTCCAGTCTGTGCTCGTATTTAGTTTTGAGACTCTTCAAGTTGCTAATATTTGTCTACATCCAACGCTTTCTTCTCTGTAACGCCTTGGTGAGGAGTAAATGGAACTTTGATGACACGATGCTGTCCGAGACACCGACAGTTTCTCTTTACAATCCATCTGTATCTTCACCCATCGCAAATGCAACCTCTAGGAAATCTCGATACCAGATTCTTACACGAAAGGCGATGGATAATGCCGCGATGTGGAGCCAGTGTCGTCAATTCACTCGTTTTCTCTTCTCGCCTGGTCGTCTCCGTGGTGCTTTGCCACAGTACTGAATTGTGTAGTGGCAGAAACAATAGTGCGGGGAGCTTAGGAGCGTTACTTCATGCATGAAAATTGTTCAAAGCTTCTACTTTGGAAGAGCAAATGACGGTATGATTTTAAAATGAAAGCGTTAAAGGCCCTGTTCTCCAGAAAGTCCGGAGTTGGCGTTGTCGGCGTTGCGGGCGAAAAATCACGAGCAAGACTCTGGGAGATGGTACCCAGAGAGGTAAGAATACTACCACGCAACTGGGGCGCGAGCTGAGCTGCAATAACCGTTTTTCCGAGAAAACGCGTCCCGTAAGCTTTCTTTTTTTTTCGGTCGCGATAGTACACTGTACGCGGAGACTTGGTTTGTGCAGAAGGACTCGATGAAGCCCGATTTTATCTATTCGTAGCGGTTCTAACGTTTCCTTTCATCTGTATTGATTTTTCACTCCGAATTCGTCCTTTCAGGGGAAGATTGATAGCTGGCTCCGACAACGGATGCCAACACCTCATCTAATCACGTCTCAGTAAAAAAGAAGTAATAGCGGTGATGAATGAGCTTTACGAAATCAAAATTATGATCATGAACAGGCTAATAAATAACCAGTTATCCTCAGGGTACAATGAACTATTAAAAACTGCTTCATACGACGCGGTGGCCGCAGCACTGGCCGCAGCACGCTTTGTGGCAACTCCACAAGAATTTAAGCTTGCGCATGCGCTGTCTGGCTGTGCTCCAAAAAGACAGATGGGATAAAAAAAAAAGATAGAAAGAAGGCAGAAAAATGCGCACTTGTTCGAGCTGCACAACGGCCTACAACACTGGCACGATGCCCTACTAACGGCGGACGTGCGCGCTGTCGCGACGAGCTTGTCTTCTCTATTTTCCTTTTTTTTTTGTTGCTCTAGTCGTTTCCCGCGTACAGCTCCCTGTAAAGGGCGAGGTCCCGATAGACCTTAGCCCGCTCGTCTTCGCCTTTGCGGCTGCGCCTGCTACCGTCTTTCTTTCGCCGTGTCATCCGCAGATGACAGCAATTTTTCATGGCCTGGAAATGGGGGGAATGCGCTTGTATACAAAGCACAGGGAAGGAAAAAAAGGGAAGAAAAGGAGGGATGCGGCAAAAGTCCCTAGAAAAAATGAGGAGCTCAGCTCAGTCAGAGCTCAGGGGAGATGCTGCCTCGCCATGAAGGGAACACGGCAGATGCATTGTCGACGGGGATCTCGGGAATGGTTTCCTGCGTGTATAGACGTCGGCTTCGAGGGAACCCAGGGGAACCCGTTATAGTACACGAAGACGCTACGTGGGGACGAGTCGGGAAGGAGGGGAGAGGAATGGCTTTGAGATAAAGTAAGAAGCTATATATGACCTCTTCCTACTGAGAATTCAGTGCTTCTCTGGCGCTCGCTTCCTTTTTTCTGTCTTTCGCCGTTTTTTTTTGTTGTTCTTGTTAAATAACCACGTAAACCGTCCTTTAACTTCTTTTTCTTTTCAGTGTCGACTTCTGCGTGTGGAGTTAAATTTACTGATCAAAGATAATTAAGGTTTTCGTGGCTTTCTCTCGTTTTTTTTTATGCGCTGCAGAACTGAAAAAAAAAATAAAAAAGGAAGTGCTTTACTTTGCTCCTGTGATGTGAGTTTATATTTGTACCTCTGAAAGAATTTATCCGCGTGCCAAGTAGATTGCGCTCGCGCAATTACCGCGTCTCTGTGTACATTGGCTTTGATAAGTGGGTTCCGAAGGTTTATTCACCGTTGTGTGCACAAGCAGTTGTAGGGGCTTAAGTAGGTTGGGCATCGACTACGGCAGTCGATGCGTCGAAGCACTTGCGGAGTGCCGTCACCGCAGCATCAATCAACCGCTCAAGAAGAACGGTCGAAAATAGAGCGGGCGAGGTAGAACCAGATCAACTAACTCCGCAACAACCAATTATGGCTTGCTGAAGAAACCGACGTGGTGGGAGCGGAGGAGAGGGTGATCGGCCAGGGGAGAGAGAAGCTAATAGGGGGAACCTCTTCCTCTCCCACTTTCCCCATTTCCTCTCCCGCCACTTCCCTTCGTTTCCCCATAGTTCGCTGGGCACGTCTGGCGGCGGAGCACCGTAACGAGCTACGGCCGCACGCTACACACACATACACGCCGCGAGCGCGCCTGGCGGCGCATTAGCAAAGATTTACGGTAAACAGGGTCGCGACGCCGCCCGAGGCGGGCTCAAGCGTTGGGAATGGCTCGGTGAGTTAGCGCAAAGCGTTCCTCGCTTCCGCAGCGAACGACCGACCGCGCCACAGCCTTGCGCCGAAGAGGAATCCTTCTTATACGCGTACGCACGGCTTCCCCTCCACCTCTTCCCACATCCGGTTGCACTTTCAGCTGCGCGTCGGCGGGGAGCCGTGGGTGTTGCTAGATGGGCCGCCACAGGGCGGGCTCCCATCTTAAGGCACGCGCGCGCCCGGGTATGTTTGTGTGCGTGGACGTGTTAGTCTGTGCCCGCAGGCTCAGCTCTCGCGCTGTGAAAAGTGATGTTTGCACCTCTCGAGATAGCGGCAGTCTTCTTCTCGGCTTCTAGAAACACCGCAGGACGAGGGTGACTGCTGGAATTAAATTAAGGGAGGCCGGGAAAGGCGCTTTTCCCGGATGGCGCCTTTTCTGCACCCTTTTCCTCCTCTCTCTTGCCGCCCTCCCCCTTTCCCTTTTCGTGGCCCCGGTGTTTGCTCCCGCGGAGTTCTTCATCTCGGTCCTCCCAGAGCGAGGGAAAGAGGGACGTCCGGGAGCGTGTGTCCCGTCGCCGGGACGAAACGCTGGCAGCGGTCGCAGATGAGTTGCTGGGAGGAGCGATCTGGGCTCGAGGAGCGGCTGTGCGTGTGCGTGCACGAGAGACAGATGAGTGGAAATGAATCGGAGCGGGCAAATAAAGGAGAGGTTAGATCACAATCAGTACAAGAGAAGAAGGGTGAAACGAACAACTGGCACATCTGAAATGTCACAGTGGAACACAGATATAGAAGTTAATGCTTTTTTTTTTTGTGTATGTGCCAAATGAAACACTGTGTGCTATTGGACACACCGTAGTGGAGAGCCGTGAAGAAACTTTCACCCATTTGGGTTCTCTTCAACGCACAAGAATTTCATTGCACAGGCGGTTTTGCATTTCAGTTATAGAATAAGAGGTAGATAGAAGAGTGTGCAACCTGTGCATTCGATAAAAATCGGAAAGTACAGGTTAGTGCTAGTATACTACAGTAGAACGCCAAGACAGTTACATGTAGTCTATTGGAGAGAAAGTGAAAATCCGAATGGATAGCGAATACGGTGCTGAAAAGATACAGACTAGATGAACTGGGTTCACTACATAATTCTCAAAAATACGTTTTTTGAGGTAAAAATATGGCTTTTCCACCATAGTATCACCAGTGTTGGCGGACGCCAGAAAACCGGCGAATGTCTTTAGTAAGCTGGTTAACTAATTTTTAATAATAATTAACTTTTAACGAGTAGAGTTAGGCACCTAGTTTCAATTAGGAATGTGTAGCCGGTCGTTAGTAATAGCCATATCAGTTTTCAGAATTTCGAAAACGACATTACCCTTGGCGCTGTGGCGCGACAAAATTTCTCTTTTCTGACTAGTTACGTGTACTGGAAAGGTTGCTTTGCCTGCATGCTTTTCGAAAGCGCGTGTATTTTGGCACGATGCAGCCAAATCTTACGCAGCCACAACGCCGAGTATAATCGCGTTTTCTGAATTCTAAAAACTGATACGGCTTTTACTAACGACCGGCTACTTAATTAGTTAATCAGCTTACTGCTTAAGACAATTCACCGGCTTTATAGTATCCGCCAAACTGGTAATACTACACCGCAAATGCCATATTTTTACTCCAAAAAGCCTATTTATGCAAATTACTTAGTCTTCCCTGAAACACCTGGTATACAAGAGGCAGGTACGCTGTAGTAGCTGGAGTATGAGATCCAGGTAAACTCAAGGAAGGCGTGATGAATTCAGAAAAAGGTGCCAGGTGGTCAAAAAAAGCCATACAAAGATAAACAGGCAAGATGATGTGGACGTAGTAGGCAGGCAGATCAATGTCAACAGAGGACAGTGACTTAAGCTGGTGAATGGGCACGGAAGCTGATGAACGAATAACTGTTCTGATTGCGGTTTGTTGATTTCAGTTAACCTGACGAGAAATCTGTTAAATATGTTTTTCATGCTACACGAATGACAAGGCTGCGCATTTGCGAGGATTTGTTTCCCGGTAAAGCCCAGGTAAAGTGAACGAGGTGCCGAGGAAAATAAAGCCAGTGAAAAATGAACTCAGGGCTGGACGAATAGTGATCCCGACAGAAACGCGTCGCCACATTTAAGTGGGTGCGAGACGCATTGCATAGCATATTTTATTTTACAAAAGACAGCTGAACTTGTATTATCCCTCAGGCGAGTATAACAAAATAAAAAAAGGTGCGGTTATGGTTAAACAAAGCAATTAAATGAGGTTTTTGCGCTCCGGAAAGCAGAAAGCCTATTGCCACTACAGATGTCCGACCTTTTGTCAGCGCTCGATGGGCGCGCGTACGGTTCTGTGTTTACTTAATGGGAATATTTGCATGCAGAACTTGCGCCTAACATTCGCGCCTGCATGTAATTTCTCCTCCTAATGCTAAAATCTTTTGCAACGTAGTCATTTTGTTATGTCACTTTTACTTGTGCCTTGTTTTTAAGCTCACTGTTCATTAATCATGTTATCCTATCGCCAACCAGTCTATCTGCACAGCGTTGATTTTGGCTGGCGCTTTCTCAACTCTTTGCATTGAAAGCATTTTTTCCAGTGAAATGTGAAAAATTAGTTTGCAAATTACGGTCCCATACTGACGGCCGAACACATGCGAAGCAAAAGCATTGCCAGACAGTTGCAGCGGCGGCGCGCGGTGTGTAAATCGGCGGACGTCCGCTCCGCGCTGTCGTCCTCGGACAGCACCGCGACCTCGCGCGCACATTGCCCTGCTCGGACGTGATTCTACCCAAACGAGTGGCTCATATTTCACCGGGCAGGCTTCCCCCCTTTTCTGTCCCCCCTTCCGGCCGCGCGCGCTCTTCCTTCCTGGCGAGACGAAAGCGAATCTTGGCGTGCGCCTGCACACCAACGGCGGCAGCTCACGACCAAGCGAGGGGCACGCGCGTGCACAGAAAGGGTGGGCTACTCCGCAACGCAAGAAAGTGTTGCGAAGAAGAGCGCCGACAGGACAGGCTGCTCACTCTTCCTTCTTTTTGTCTTCCTTCTTTCTTCTTTATCGTTATTGCGCTTTTTCCTTTCGTAACGCTTCTCCCACCTCTTACTCTATCCCTTTCGTCCTGGGCCCGCGGGCAGCAAATGATGGCCGCGCGGTGGTTTGGCCCGGATGTTGCCGGGATGGCCCGATGAGCGTGCGCCGTCGCGTCTCGTCGCTCTCCTCTTTTTCTCTCTCTTTCTTTCCCGACGTTTTTTCGCGAGGTCGCGACTCTTCATTTGTTTATTCCTTTGTCCCTGACCAACCTCCTTCCATTCCTACCCGCCCTCTCCACATCCATGCCTTCTTTTTGTCTATGGCGAATGTGGGCCCCGCTGTATAATAAAAATGCCCCGCGGCCCCTATTCACGTCAGCGGATCCATTTGGAATATGGCCGCGCCATTTTGCGTTTTCCCTAACGCGCCCTGCGTGCTATTGTACGAGCGGGCGCGGCATACCGAAAATACGACCGGGATAGCTGTGTCGCGCGGTGTTTTGCGCAGTAGCCTTCTCAGCTGTTTTTCTTCGTTTGTTTTACTTTCTTTCTTCGCGTGCCACGTTTTGCTCCTATCCCCGCGTCTTCGTCGGCCGCGTTGTCATGCCGCGGGCACATGGTAGTCTCCTGGTATTCGAGCTTTCATTCTACACAACAGCGACGGATATATCTTGCTCCGCACGGACAGAAAGGCTGCAATCTCGAAATTTCCGGAAGCCATCAGACAAGAATGCAGGCATATGCTCTGCCGCTGTTTTAGAGAGCGAAGGCTCTCTCGATATTGGACATCTGAAACCGCGCATCACGAGTACCAGATGAAGGTACGTGTACTGTATTCAGTCGTATTGCCTTTCTTTCCTTCAACGAATATAAAAAGAAACGGTACATTATGGTGCGGTGGTTGTCTTGCCTTCGCCTTACATGCCCTTCGCAAGCCCATTTCTTCCTCTTGATTTCGAGATTTCGGCTAGGATGTCATTAACTCGTGTTTGTTCCCTGACACACTCTGCCCGCTTCCGGTCTCTTAACGTTACACCTATCATTTTTATTTCCATAACTCGCTGCGTTTTCCTTTACTTAAGCTGAACCCTTTTCGTTATCTTCCACTTCCCATAGGTGAGTACTGGTAAGAAACAGCTGTTGTATACTTTTCTATTCATAGATATTGGTTGATAAGCTGCCATTGATGATCTGAGAGAACCTGCTTATGCGCTCCACACCATTCTTATTCTTCTAGTTACTTCCTTCTCATGATCCGGATCTGCGGTCACTACCTGCCCTAAGTAGACATGTTTCCTTACCACTTCCATCATCTCCCTGCCAACTGTGAACTGCTGTTTCCTTATGAGACTGTTGAAAATTACTTTGGTTATCTGCGTGTTAATTTTTACCCCCACCGTTCTGCTCTGCCAGTCTAATTCATTGATCATGCTTTGCAGTTCATGTCCTGAATGTCTCAGCTGAGCAATGCCATCAGCGAATCGCAAATTACTTAAGTATTCTCCATTATCTCTTATCCCCAACTGTTCTCAATCCAGGCCTCGGAACACCTCCTGTAAACAGGCGGTGAATAGCATTAGCGAGATCGTGTCTCCCTGCCTGACACCCTTCCTTACTGTAATTTTATTGCTGACTTTATGAAGGACTATGGCAGGTGTGCAGTCGCTGGCACTGCTCGCCTTCCAAGAGAAGGCAAGCGTAGCAGGGGGCGGTAAAAAATTAGGTGGGTGAATGAGATTAACAAGTTTGTGGGGGTACGGTGGTTGCAGCTGGAAAAGGACAGGGTTAATTGGAGAGACATGAGAGAGGCGTTTGCTCTGCAGTGGGCGTAGTCAGGCTGATGATGATGGTGGTGCGGTGGGATGTGGTTCGGTGCGGTGTGGTATGGTATGGTATGGTACGGTATGTGGTGGGGTGCGGTGCAGTGTGGTGTGATACTTCGGCTTTGAAGTCCCAGAACTGCATGTACGCTGTCAGGGACGCCATAGTAGAGCGCTCCGAAATGATGCAGGGCAATTATTCAGCGTGAACCGAAATCTCGATACAATGACCTTTCTGCATTTGTCCTCCATCAAAATGTAGTCGCTGCGTCCGGGATTCGATCCAGCGACCTTGAGCTCGGCACCAGAGCGCCAAAGCCACTAGACCAACGGCAGGCAAGTGTGTATATATTGCTACGACTGAAGAAGCAGCGGCGAGCGACTTACTTGGTGGTCTTGGTGTGGTGGGCACTTGGATGTTCCCAACTGGCACGCCATATCCGACTGTACAAAAAGAAAGAAAGCAATTGTTTTTACACACATTGCGAAACTTCTACACTTTGATTCTTCTGCTTTCTAAAATCCCTGCGCTAAATCTCAAGTCCACATTTAAGGGTAAGAGAGAAAAAAAGCCTGACCTGCCTCAACGTGGCTGTCCTTTTGTGGCTAAGCGCGATAACTGCCACCGCTACGGTGACGCCTCTTACGTTAGGGACATCGTTCTTGATTAGCCACTCGTAACTGCGATATTTTCTGGTGAAGGAAAACCTGAATTTGAAAGGCTGTGACGAATCTGACACTTGCAACGTCTGGGGCCTCATATCTGCACCCAAGGACGATAGTTTCTCGATCACGGCTGCCGCCGAATAACCATAATTTCCTCACGGCCTAGAGTTTGTGTATATGCTTCATACGGAATTAAATCCGAGCGTAAGCCCGCCATCTTGCTCTGAGTCTCGTCACTCTGCAGGTGTATAAAGTGCATCTGCGTTGTAACTTTATGTGAGTAAAAAAGGAGAAAACTGTCCTTTAGCTCACACCCTTTCATAAAAGGGAGTGTACTAGAAGACAGCTTACTCTCATTTTACTACTTTCTTTTTAGAGTGTGGTACCTGAAGGGCTACAGAACGCACCAGCTTGTCACGTGCGAATTGGTTTATTGCTTTTGACAGAATCTGGGTATCAAACAGCTGACTATCAGGTTTCCTTTTTGTTATTATTTTTTTGTTTACTCTATAAATAAGTGCGTTATTGTAAGAATCCGACTATTATGGCACGCTTGCCAAAGTAAACCTCATATTATAATTGACCAGACAATTCCATTGCTCCAAAATCAGTTGACGTATACTGAGAAGCGAGAAATTAATCCTGCATAGTAAAACGTGATGCTTTTAAACGTACGCGGACGCGTAGCCATTGATATTACTATTAGTCTCTGTAGCTGTAGCGTGAAGCGTGAGCAGAAACGAGGTTAATTCAGTCCAAACATTCGCAAACCTGACAAACACCCGGGGAAAGAAAAAAAAATGGGGAAAGTGAGGGCCAACGTCTTGCAATTTGCAAGTACGATCTTGGGGCTGCCGTTTTTGGGCGAGGCGTTTCAGGTATACAGTGGTCAGGGCACATTAGTGTTAGCAAAGCAAAATCGGGGTATTCTTTTATTGGTACTGCTAATCTTCATTAGGGGATGGTTGGACTCGTTAGAGGGACTTAATGTTGCAGAGACGCGTTTGCTTTGATATAACGAACAAATTATTGGGATGCGTTTTATAGTTTCCAAAAGCCTTTAACTCTACTTTTTTTTTTTTTTTTGGGGGGGGGGGGGGGATTGGTGAGGAAGGAACGTGCAGGGCAGCCCCCGACGTTCTTACTTTGGATGTTTGGCCCATAGCATATAGTCATGCTCGCCCGGTGCGAGCAGTTTTTGTACTCCGTGACAGAAACGCCGAAAACGTGTTTGGAGGCTGAAATTGAAAAAAAAAGCAAAAAAAGAGCTTTCTTCATCAGGACTCGCTGCGAAAAGCAACATCAATTCAACCACAAAAAAAAAAAAAAAAAATCAGCAACCATCCGTATGCGACCGCGGTTTGGCTGAAAGGGGGAACCTTAACCATGTGGTAAAACGTAATCTCTAGGTCGTAAACCAGTTAAGCGACTCCCCGTTTCGCTGTTTTATTTACCGAAAGTAGGCTTAAACTTTCGGCTAGAGTCTCGCGAGGAACTATGATTCAATAGTCAGTAGAGGGGTGTAACGGGTTCAAAGGCACGTGCGCCGACGATGATGCGGTTTTGATAGCCCATCCCTCGACCTCTGGTTTCTTTTATCGCATAGCACTCCTGGAGTCGTTTTCCATCGTTTCTTCGAAGTCGTTTCAATTTTACGATTCTGTGAGAGGCCCGTTTGCTGTTCGTCGTCATCTCGGGGCCCGGAATGCGTTCGCTGGATCGTACCACGCCAGCCCAAAGCTCTTAGCTCTCTCGGGACGATTTTCGTAGTGTGGATATTTTTCTAGTAAAGAAAGCCCAAGCTGGCGCCTATATTAATGCGAGTGCCATTTGAGACGTCATTAGCAAGCTCCTGGCCATAAATGAATCAGACGCCGTTTCTTATTCTTGAAGAACTCGCATTTCACTCGCGAGGACTAATTTACGCAGAGGAACTTTCCTTCAATATTTGCCTCACACGAAAAGCGCTGGCCGACAAAGTGTGCTCGAAAGGAGGCAACATGGGGCAGTTTTTTTTCTTCTTGCGTTCCACGGTAATTCATTCAATCAGCTGCACAATTTCTTTGACTGTTGGAAGGCCTTGGACTGCACTAAAAACGTTTTCGTTTTTTTGTTTTGCTACCGTCTTACACATCAGTGCAAAAAATTGCTTTCAGCAATGAGCGCGAAACTCTGCGCTCTCTTAGGTGAAGGAAAGCTTTCCCACAATGCATTGGTCTTCTTTTCTTGCTCAGTACTGCAAGGATGTGCACTTACATGGTGGCCTCGGGTAGGCTGGCCACCTTGGAGGTCCAGGCTCTGCAATAGAAGAAGAAACACAAAATCAGTAGAGGGACACACATTCGTCTCTCCTGTGCCGACATCCAGATCATTACTCGTTATTTATTTAATTATTTTCCTTCAGGGCCTATGAGGCCCAACAAAGGAGATGGGTAAAAGGGTTGAAGAAAAGAATATCTAAACATGCAAAAGAACGAAAGGGCGAAAACAAAGCACACGCATACAACGAATACATTGTGCAGAGCTCTCAAAAAATGTTCACGGCACAACATCAAGAAAAAGTGGTCGGGCAATACAGACAGGAAATGTTTCATCACGCCTTTGAGTTACCGCTTGCTAGTAAAGACAGAGCCAGAGGAGATCCTAGGTGATTGCCTCAAAAGAGCGCTAGGATCTTCGATGCAGGCAGTGGAGGGCAGGGCTCCATTCTTGTGTAGTTTTTGGCAGGAAAAAGCCATAAGCAGATTTGTACGCCAGAATGTGTGAATTATATGTGTGATCGACGCGCGCTGATAAGTAACTTGGTTCCGAAACGAATTCGCTTTTTAGAAATGGTTTAGTCAAATAAACTTCGTGAAACAGGCACAAACGGGAGAGATTCCTTCGAACGTGCAAGTTTGGTACACATAGTTGTGACGTCGTTAAGAAAGCATTCGCAGTATGGGCATAACTTAAATTGAATGAAGCACACTGATCGATGTTGCACTTTTTTGTTGCTATCAGTTAGTGCACAAAGAGATGAATTCTATACTGCGGATGCATATTCTGGTTCAGGTCGAATTAATGTGTGACGCAATATTAGTTCGAGATGCTTTGGCGCTTCAGAATAGTTTCTGCACAGTACTGTTAGTAATATATTTTACACAAATATGCCAGGAAAAGTTATTTGCTGGGCAAACTCCGAGTTTTTTTTTAAGAAGTGACATTTTCTAGGGATACATAGCTAATTTTGTCACAGTAGGGTAAAGACGTGTTGATACGGCGCTAGATTGTAATACGCTTGCATTTAATGACGTTTAAGGTCATAACTCATAAGACATTTTTTACACCAATTAGAGATAGTGTTAAGACCAGACTGCAGGAGTAGATTACAATGGTTTGTCATTTCGCGTTAACTAACTCTGTCATCGCGGTAATTAAGGCGTTATGGATGAGGAAGTGCAATCAGGCAGCTCATTAATATATATTAGGAATAACAAGTGGGGCAGAACAGCGTCTTGTGGAACGCCAAAGTTGATAGAAGTAGACGCGATTCAGTTTTTAACTGTAGCGCAGTAGTATAAACGCAGCACTTTCACGGTAATTGAGTTATAAATACCTTACAACCTATTCGAGCACCCGACGTGAGTGAAGCCGAAAACAGTAAGCTTAAGCGTGTTTCTTTGTCACATCTCCTTTGTTACAGAGTTATTAGCTACATAACATGTATCTGCGTACTTGACGCCCCAGAAAGGAGATTGTGTATGTTCGCCTTCGTTAAACGAACAACAACCGCAGCGCATCGCCGCCTCCTGCCGTAGGTGGGCTTGATGAGAAAAAAAATCGGTACGCTAGCACAGCTTACGCTTTGAGCAAAAAGGTTTATAGCGCAGATCCATGCTGGCTAATTGATGGCGTATTTTGTCTGGGGATTAAATCAAACCCGAGAAAAGAGAGGGAAAGAGCGCGCACCTGAGGATGCGGTTTTCTCCTCTGTATAATGGGTCCCTCGCTCTGGCCTTCGAAACAGCCACAAGCCTTGGACTTCGGGGTTTCGTATTTACGAGTCACTAGATTTATCGGGGGACTTCAGGATATGCCCACTTCGCCAACCTGGATGCCTCATGTGAGTGTGCCATCACCGCAGCCTTTTATTTCCATCTCTCAATCTTTTTTATGTATTTTTTTATTCTGCTGCCCTTCTGCTAGGGTATTTCTTTCCCTGATACCATGCCCGTGAACAGTAACGTAAAGACGCCGGCGGGAAACCGCGCTCTTCAATCTAGTGATTTCTCTTTTCTGTGTCTAAGACCGAAACAATCCTGTTCAATAGCTACAAGTACGCCTTTTTTTTTTTGCTGCGAAAGCAACACTACGCTAGTCGCCGAGCCATTTCGCGGAGCTGACGAAAGGCCAAACTGCGCATGCGCGAGGAGCAGTGACGTCACACGGCGCACAGCTGGCGCGCCGCCTCCGCCGCTGCGCGGGTGACTCAGAGGTGCCGCCGCCGCGCTCGCCAGTTGCGCATACGCAATAGCGGCGCATAGCTTGCGTGCCGGGGCCGGCGCCGCTGCCGCGCGCTCTCCATCGCCCCTCTCTTTCTCCTCGTTGCTTTCGCAACCCTCCAGGTTTAACCAGATCTAAACCACTGCCAATTTTTTCAGCGCTTTGCTCGCTTTCTGAAGGTATAAAAGGTCAAATAACCGCCGTAACACCTGGGCATGCACCGTATTCAAACCAAGGGCGACTTCCATCGCGCACCCTTGAAGAGGAATGCGTGTTTTTGTTCCACCGTCTTGTACAAAAAGTTTTTTGCAGCCAAGTCAGACTATACTGTGGTAGGAAGATTAGTTGCCTGTGCTGAGTTCTTAGCCCGAATGCGCGCGATATGACGATAAAGTAATTTTCGAGCACGTCGTGATGGTTATACTTAATCAAATGCCTTTTAAATTTTTATTGGTACTTACGTTTGTTGCCTCCTTGTTGATATGGATAGTTCGGTGGACGATGGGCGTTGTGAACTGTGCTCTCTGAAGCGAAAAAAATGTCAGGAAAGAACAAATAAGTTCAAGCACGCGAAGAAATTTGGTTTTTTTCTTAACTAAATTATCTTAAGCTCCTCCTAGTCTTACATGCAGTAGTGATTTAGCTAGTGTCGTATGTTTAGAATAGCTGTTAAAATTCTTTCTTCATCTTTGCGTATCTTTCTCTTTTTTTTTCTCCCCACGTCCAGGAAAGTGGTGTAGAAAACCCACAATGACGTCATCAGCAAAGAAAAAAAATTGTTCCAGAGGTGCGTGGAAGTGAATCAAGGAGCTTCAGATTGCGAGGCAAGCACACAACGCATACACCACAATACCGCTTTTTTTAATAAATAGTATTTATTAATGCTATGTATGCAGAAACTATGTAAATACTACGTAAATACTATGTAAATAGAACACAGTCCATATTACTGCGTTGCTTTCTGGCGAATCGAGGCGAACCTAGTGTATGCGCTGCCTTATGACTGTATATGCGTCATTAGAAACGAAGGAAAAATATAAATAAAAAAAATCATGCTTTCTCCTTCAAAGCACGTAACCAGTCTTAAGTTCCCTCCGTAATTATTATTTCCATCTAAATAATGTCCTCCTTTCGTCTTGCACGCACTACGAAATCATATTCTTGCATAGTAAGTCCGCAGATATTGGGAATGTAATCGTTGCGCTTGTTCTCACTGAATATGAATTCTTGCTCGAATACAAAAACTACGCTATCAAGTGCAATACTGTCAGCACGCAAACACGATTCCAAAATTCTTAACGGCACAGTGTTTCGCCGTCATGCATTAATGCCTCGCGACATCATCTCCCTTAGTGCTGCGGGCGCAACAAGACGCAGAGGCAGGGGTGAGTAAAAATGGCGAATTCAGAATAACTTCGATGAAGAGACAAGAGCGTATGCAACAAAAAAATAATATAAATGCACTGAGTTTGCATGGCGGAAACATAGTAATAAACATGTACCAACAAAACTAAGCACTCGACAGCTGTCGATGTCTAGAATTACATTAGACAAATGTCACTGAACTGATCCAGTACAAGCGCAGATAGGAACCACTTTGAATTGGTGTGAAATGTGTAGCAATGGGCATAACGCTTTACAACACTCCTTACTGTGTGAAGTAAGCACTGGCTAAAATATTTAGTGCGCGAATAAGGGATGGCGTTAAATTTGCGGTAATCGCGCGTTAAGAACTGTTTAGTAGAGGTTAAGTACACTCCCTACCAGGCTGAAGGAAGAATTATCGACGCAATAGACAAACTCAATATTTACGGCTCTCGAAGGGTGTATTAATACTAAGTTATCTTCCAGCCATACCAACTTCTATGCCGGGGTTATCATGGTACCCCTCCTTCTCGAACTCGCGTTAAATGAGGCGACGGTCTCGGCTGCCCATTATCCATCCATACACTGTACTCGGTGCTCTAAGGGCTCTCGCATTTCCGTGACTCGATTGAAAGGTTCGTCCCGTCTCCGAGTACTCGGCGCGTCTCCGACCTTCCGGCGGAGCTCAGGGGGCGGTTGGAAAGTGGCCCCGTGTGGCGCGCACTTCACGGCGTTGATCAGTTTATCGAGGTTCGCGCTTCCAAATGAACTTACGAGACGGTGGCACGGGAATTTGAGGAACGGGGTCACGCTCTCCGTATGGCCCTGCGGATAAGGAAAGAAATATAAGTGAAGGCGTTTGCTATGATTTCAGTCAAAGGCTTTTTGTTGTCCCCAAGAGAATACGGGCGAAAAGTTGAAAACAAACAGGAAAAGGTTGCGTTTCAAGCAGTTTTCTTCTCCATCTTCTACAAAGCAAGGAGCTCAAATAAAGATAACAAACTTGCGCTCCCCCCCCCCCCCTACTCACACACACAATACAGTGTGTGTACAGATTTGATAATGATGAACATGAAGAAATTCAATATAATAAAAGGTAATCGATCATACCTATTTTTTTTTTATTCTTAATAAGAAGCACTAAGGGACACATATATGATAATAACTTTTTCATCGTCGGTAATTATAAAAAAGCAAGTTTAGTATTTTTCTTCAGATTTAAGCTCGAACATATTTTTCTTCTTTTTTCTTTTCTCTTAATCAAGACATTCCCTTCACGAATACGAATGATGCTCTGTAGAATAATTTATTGTGGAAGGTTTCCGGTGTATAGTCTCTCCACCAACTTATCGGTAAAAGCTGGGACGATCGTTTGCTAAAGCATTGCTTGCAGTCGCCACTTACTAGCGTCAGTTTTGGGAAAATTCAATTTTGCTTTCAAGGCTTAGAAGTAAACCTAAAAGCAACTTTCCTTGGTTTCTTTTGTGCCGCTTACGACCCTCATACAATAGAACTACCCGAAGAGTAGGAATTATGCATTATAACTGCGCAGTGAGTGAACTAACGAAGCAGATTTGAAAGGGCGTCTCACTCAATAAATGGTTTTGCTGTTGTTATGCTGCTTTTACTCGTAAACTCACAAATGAAATCAGATCTTGAATTTCGCTTCTGCAAGCTGGCTGCTCGCCCTTTTTTCTTTTAAGGTAAACAGCCGACAACTGGTTCATATGATAATTCCTTGTGAACAGCTCTTAATGCGTCGTAAAATGCTAAAGGAGCTTTTGTGTGAAAATAACATCTGGTACATTGCTGAACTTCGTTTTTATGTCACTCTTTTCCTGTACGCACGAAGCGGTCGTAAGGCCTAAATTGAACTCTATTTCGTGCTTTTTGTTTGACCTGCCGTCGCTTTATGGGAAAGGTAGCGTCGCGTCATGCCTAACGACTTTGTTATTATTATTGTTTTAGAGTGGCTTCTTCCCACTTTTTACGTGCTTATAGTGTTCTATAGACAAACAGATAGCTCTTGCCGTACTCAGAACGCGGGCCCTGCAAGCGCGAAATGTAGCTCGGATTAGTCCAATGCTTTTTCTTTTGATTTCTTTTTATGAATCCCCCAAAGTCGAGGGAAATTTAAACAATGACTAGAAGCACTTTTCATCCACCTGAGCGCAGCCATGAAGTTCCGGGTTGGAGTTTCGAATCCTGAACCGACATTGTATGCGGCATGCTTGTCCCGGCATGCAGGACGATTTTTTTTCTCCAAACAAGGAATATTTATGAAACGAAGCAGATTTCCTTTTGTAGCCACGCTGCTGCAGTCAGATGGATGGTACTCAGTATTGATTAGCAGCTTGTGTACTTACTGGCTGGAAGAGGAACCCTGGGCGGCACTTGGGGTCTTTCCTGGGTCTTTGTCGAAGTGTCTGTACAGAGAAATGAGATACGGGGAGACATGTAAAAAGAAATAAAAAGAGTCTGTGAAAAGTGTCAGGTGGGCGATTATGGCGACTCGTGCCAGTCGCGTCCGAAAAGCAGCACTTCATTTTCTACTAAGAGCTGCAACAACATATCACGAATGCATTGAAAAGCCCCTAATTTTATCATGCCTCGCCTCCTAACTCACGACACGTAGTGGTATATATTGTCGGGAGGTAAAAAGTACTTCAAGAGTCTGTGCAAATTTTGTGACATATGCGACGAGACCGGTTGAGGCAAGTTGTCGGTTAATATTAACCAACGTGGATCCTAAACCTGCACCAACAGGTTCATTTTAGTTAGTGTTCTAGTTTTCCAAATGTGGCAGTATTAAAGGGCTTAAGTCACGTGTACCGCTCTATAAACACGGTACAACATACTGACTAGTGGATATGCGTTTGTGAGTGAGGAAGATGTGCTGTTACGTTGAAAGGGAAACGCTCGCTCAAACTGAAAGGTAAGGGTGCAGCAGATTGTAGATTAGTGAAGAGAAAGTGTTGTATATGAATTACTTTACTACTCATGAGTCACGTATTTCGCGGCGTTCACGCCATATCTTTGATTCTCCACACTAGGCGTCCAAAATTCATGTCGAAGCATCCTGATTAGTGATACTGCGCTTTAAGGTCATATTAGCCATGAAGTGCAAATGAGAACGCTCTCCGAGTCTTCAATGAGAAAAAGACAGCGAGAGGAACAACTTGTCTCCTCTGAAGGCCAGGAATCTATACGCCCCCAAATACGGCGCAGATATTTTGTCCATCACATGTCCCACCTCTACAGCTTGATACTTCTGGGCCACTCCAACACTCAGGAAGGAAGAATGTCAATCGCAGGCGAAACCACTTGTACTGCTGGGGCGGATTAAGGAGGGGGGGGGGGGAGGTGCAGTGGTGGCGGTCGCCCCCCCCCCCCCCCCCCCCCCCGCCCCTCGTAAGAGAGAAATTTTACATAGGAAAACCATGCTCAAGTGCTCAAGCCCCTCCACCACCCCCTCCAAGAGCGATCCATAAACCCGCCCCTGTTGTGTTGACTTATAATGTACAGTACACAGCTTTAGTACTGTAGCCGAATGAACTTCTTCGTTTCATAAAAAATTATAAACGAAGACGGCGCGACAAACGAAGACAAAGGAGGCACACAAACCGACAGGACCGGCGCTACTCGGGACTGGCAAGTAGATAGGGCGATGAAGTTGGCGCAGACAATGGCAGGTTCAGTGCGGAAACTTCGAAAAAGACAACTTTTTCGAAGCTTCCGCACTAAACCTGCCATTGTCCATGTCAAAAACTTTTTCGAAGGTTCCGCACTGAACCTGCCATTGTCTGTGTCAACCTCATCGCCATCACTACTTGCCAGTCCCGAGTGGCACCGGTCCTTTCAGTTCGTGTGCCTTCTTTGCCTTCGTAGCTGTCGGGCCGTTTTCTCGCATAATTCTCATGCACCAACTAGCCCTTACAAGAGTTCTACTTGAAAACATTTCTTCGTTTCGCATGTTCCGTGGTTATCTACCACAAGGCCAGCAGTCTTGCACTCTTTACGTATAGTGCCACCGCTTCACCCCTTAGTAAAGCCAAGTAAGCGTTTTTTTTTCGCTCTTTTCCAGACTATTTTGTTAGTGTATAACCTAACGCACAAGTTTTGACGTACCACCCTTTTCTTTCTTTGTTTTAGCAGCAAAACGTGTGTTAGGTTCCGGCCTAATCAGAGAAAAAAGAATAATAACAAGGCTAGCGAGTGCGATTTCGCAATTTTAGTTTGTTTGTTTGTTTGTTTGTTTGTTTGTTTGTTTGTTTTTTGCAATGTAGCAAACGCTCCAACTCACGTTTGTTTGTTTGTTTGTTTGTTTGTTTGTTTGTTTGTTTTTTGCAATGTAGCAAACGCTCCAACTCACCTTTAGGCGGCGACCCCACTCTTCGCTCGTCGATGCTTCTGGCCACGTCTGTTGTGAAGAAGAAGAGATGTGGCCAGAAGGGGGCCGTTAAATGACAGCCGTTACGAGGCCACTCACGTCCAGTCTATATGTTTCCGTGTAATGCGGCAGTACGCCAGAGGACGCTACTGCGGAATAATATATACGGAAATGTTCGATATAGAGCGAACTCTTCGATGCTCCCCTTTGAAAGCTTCGCGGGCTACAAATATGCGCGGACGTTGCTGAGTTAATGGCTATGGAGGAATAATGGCTGCGAAGGAGTAATCGTTCACTCCTGTCCAGTTTCATTACAGCCATGTTTTACTGTATTTACCGGAAATACAGGCCGCCGGACTTTATGCAAAAGAGCAGCTCTTGCTTCGTTTTTTTTTTCTTGCACATAGCTCACCTACCTACTGCCGGGAATTTCAACAGCCAATCACGGTCCAAGAATAGCTCGGCCAAGCCTCACGCTCACAGATTTGTCGTTTTTTATGCGATAACTAGAAAACGACCACATAGAGAGGATTTTCTCCGCCATGAAGATTAATGACCTCTGTGATCTCTTTCTTTTTTCTTTTTTGTCGAACAGGTTTCCCACTTACGTCGGCTGCTTCTTTTGTCCCTCCTTTTTCTACCCCCTTTTTTTTTTTTCAGCGGTATTTACGATCCTGTGCCGTGTTTCATATAAAGGCTTAAGCTGGCGAAATTGCATGCCGCGTTTTTATGGAGGCCCGTGCCGAGAGCAGCGCCTCAAGCCGAAGTTGAACGCGATAGCTGCCACCATTTGTCACCCCAGGGGTATTTTAAAGCCATTACAAATCGTGCCCTGCCTTCATTAAAAATAGCGGAACAGTAAGGAAAAAGTTCGAGTGCGCGTGACATTAAGTGCCTTTTACGCTTTATATTTCAAATTTGGGCTAAACGGCCGCATATACATCCAGGGTAAGAAAAGAATGTCGAAGTTGCATTTTTTTTTTTTTAGGCTTCGTTGAAGTATTTATGTGGCGTCCCAGGTTATTTATCGTGTCTTTATAAGGCCGCGCCTTATTAGCTGAGAAAATGTGAGCAATAACTAGAGGGAAAAAAACAGCAATCTCGGGCGCTGCATGATCTCTTTTTTTTCTTTCCTTATCTTCTCAGTGTATAGTCTGAGTCATGTGACATCTGCATCAGACTGCATGGAGCGAATCACAGCCCCTGTGGTAGTGAACGTGTGTTCATGACCGCCAAGAACGTCAGTCAGCGATAACAGTGTAAGCATAAGCCATATGTGTTCCGCCTTACTTCTCTCACGGATCACGGGTATGATATCGGGAAGAACTGACTTGTTTATCTAAAATAATTCAGCAGAATTAGTAGAGATGTGCAAACACTATCTTCTCACATAAACTGAACGCAACATGGCATGAATTTGCACATGGAATAAAAAAGTACGTGTTTCTGGTTGCTTATTTCTTAGTGATGTTGCAATCCTCACACGTGACCGGTTTCAATCCTTATGCTATGTTGAACAACATGATGATGAGGCACATGAGGCGTATGAAAGAATGTCATGATATGAACTTGATTGACCCCCAGCACTTGCGGCGTTCTCGATTTTGATCTTATGTCCAATATCACCTACATCACAGTTTCATTGCGCAAAGAAACCATTTTGTTCATTATAGACAAAGCGTCGTTCTCTTGCGAACACGATCCTTGTGTAAGTCGTCTCAAGGAGTGTCAGAATACAGCAGGTATTGTTGAGAGTCGCCCTCGATGCCGGCTCACCAGGGTAGGTGGCTTTGAGCGTGTTCGGTTTTTCCTTGTAGTTGCGTACGGGGTCCAGATCAGGATTGACCACTTGCGGTTTCTCCTCGAGGTTCTTGATTGGCTCTGTTGGAATAGGAGCGACGTCTGAGCGCGCCGCATCGACTTCAGGTCCATAGGGCTTTCCTCTGTGCACCTGTCTCACACCTACTCTGTTACGTAAAAAGCTTGTCGACTTGCCGGGATCAAATATATTCTATTTCAAATAGTCTTGAGAATAATAATTTCATTCAGGATTTATGAATAGATAACTGTTCCCATCCTTTGGCGGCCTTACAACTATCGCTACCCTCGGAGGTGCATTGTTAGAAGTTTATTTTGTGGCACACCAAAAAGTCTTTTTAGCGACCTTTCTAAGGGCTTCCTTCGAAACAAAAAGAACAGTGTACTGAATTAGATAAGCTTCCGGTGATCCTGGCGTTTAAAGTGATGTTCGAAATTGTGTTAAATTTGATGCTTCAAATGAAGCTTCTATGGCTTGATTGATAATTCCTCATTGAAGGATCTCGTGCATTAGTTTCCAACTATAGCTGAGCTTCCTGGGTGACTAAAGAAGATACCTGTGTGGCACTATTTTACGGCATAGAAAGAGTAGGAAACATATCGACCGTAAGCAGGATTGACGACTTGGGCCTTTGCGTCCGTGTTGTGCGTGGGATCTGAAAAAAGGTGCGGGCGAATCCGCGAGTTGTTCCGAAGATGGCGCTTTCGCGAAATTCGTCGACAAAAGGCAATCATAAACATTGTTTAAAGACTGACTACAGCAGTTAATCGTAACAGAGTGCGGATAGTCGTGATAACGGGACGTATCTTGTCCGTACCTCTATCTGTTCCAAAGAGGACCTGTGGTTTCTCGGCCAGGTTGGCTCCAGGTTCATGACTCAAGTTCACCACCTGGGGCTTGGGATCGTTTTGTTCCGGAGGTTCTGAAAACACAGCCATGCCTACTGTTCCTATTCAGATGAGACAAACAAGTCAATGCCCTTTTAGAGCGTGTGCCCCACAGGACGGGCATATTCACCATCTCAAAGCCACTATAGTGTTTCGCAAATAAGCGGCATCTATATATGAGTTGCGCATCTCTTTTCCGATCTTCTGGATATTATAGGCTATCAGATGGAAGACATCAATCTAACGTGGCGTACGTTTCCCGTGCTACTGATATCCGACTGTGACGTAGGTTGTATTGGACACGATGAAGGCAGCTTGAAATGCAATGATGTCTCAACATACATTCGGCGCATATGAGCGTTGTAGTATACGCGCAAAGTGTTAGTTCACCGTTAGCAGCTGTGCTCTGGGGATGTTCTTGCGCTGAACCAGAGGGTGAGGAAGGTATGATTCAAGGCTTGCTGGAAGTATTGCAGAGTATTGCAGATTGGTAATGGGTATCTGCATAACTTGGTATTGGTGATGATGGTTTAATGTTGATGAGATGAAATCTTTTTTTCTAAGGACCCACAGAATAAAAAAAAAACGAGAAGAAAAAATGTATCTCACTTGGTGAGCTGACCGTTTGCGGAAGTTGGTATCTTGTTGGAGACTCGTGCAAGGAACCTGAAATTAAGGGAATTTCTTAAAGCGCTTAGAAAAAAAAAAGTTGTTTATTTTGCAGAGCCTGAAAGCGCACTAAATCTGTCCGTTCTCCTGCATCCTTTCTGTCTCGGGCATGCTTGTGGACTCGTGTACATTTGCAATAAATGGGGCTTGCTTAGAAGAGCGGTGCTTATTTCGTATTCAACGTGGCGCAAGTCACGAATCTGCATGGTTGTGACTCGCTGGTACTTTGAAAGTTACTGCACGTGCGTAGCAACATCGTGGACTGCTTTGCCTCATTTGCAATGCAGGCCTCTACTTAGTGAAGAAGAGGCACGCTGGTGCAATGTTGCTATTGTGCTTCCACGATGGACTGACCGCGCGAGGAGTCTCGGTTTGGGGTACGTTCGTTAGTTGTGCAGGGAATAGTTTATCAAGCTTTAAAGATTAACTAACCTGCTCTTACGGATGTCGTACACCGGTGCCAAGTGCGAGGAAATGTAGTATATAATCAACTTTGCTTTTACTTCGTGCACTTCACTAGGAAAAAGATCAGCGATCCCAAAGTTAAACTACATTTCTTTGTTGTGCATTTACTGCGCTGAATAAAGGCTGCAATCGATACGGGCTCTGTGGTAGAATCAATGACATCAATGACTTCTTTTCATTCGCACCTCTTCGTGCTGAAGGCAGTAATACATAGAGCCGAAAAACACAACAGAAAATTTTCTGTCATCACGCCAGACTTTTTTATAGTATATTTGGCGATGGCTTGTAGTAAAAACAGATATTTTTGTTGTAACAAGAGAATTCTTTATACCCTTGTCGTTGCGACAGAACTACAGAAAAACCTGTTGTAACGACAGAACATTTTGCCTTATACTGAACAAGATTCTGTCAGCCTGCTTTTTGGACTGGTAGTGAAGAAAGGGGTGCGTTCCGTCTTACTGCGAAGGCAATAGAGAAAGAATTTTGTTTCGTTTACCTTCGTTCGGCTTGTTGATGATTTGTTCCTTCTCCGGTATATTTGCCGTTGGATCTTGAAAAGAAAAGAAAACAAAGAAGGCGAAGCGCCTTAAAATTAATTTTATGAAGCCAGTGGGGCCCTACACTGACCACCACGCTACCTTTTCAGATGAATGTTTGGCACGACTCTTGGAGTAACGTGAATATTTTTTATCCTCGACTTAATGTTCCAGAGAATTATGATAAACAACAAACACTTCTTTACTATTGACTCAAAGGCCGTGGCGTTTATTTATTTGTTCTTTGTAGCATTCCTTCGCTCTTCCGTAAATTCTTTGTTGCACAGTATTGAATACTGAGTGCTGGATCAACCTTATAGTAATACTGACATTGTTGATTATTGAAAGCTCTAAACAAGGGATCAATGCCGCACCTTTTGACACAGGGTGTACCACGTGAGGCTTTTCATCCAACGAGGCTGGCCGGTGTGAACGACCGGTTTCTGTAGAACCTCGACCTTTTCGTTATTAGTCAAATCGAGAAAAGGAGAGAGAACAGGTAATACGTTATTGTCAGCAAGATAGAGGTTATACCCAATCCTATCTAGATAATTCTAAAACAAGAACAACGACGGGAATAAGTTTGAGAGTGGTAACTTGCTGAATGTCAATAAGGCTATAGCCGCACACAACTCAAGCACGAATAGGCAAATACCCCTTAATTAAAGGAAGCCCTGCAGTCAACGACGTCGACCGATTGTCCTGAAGTCGAGCTTAAACGGATTAATCTCTTGCACCTGCACAGCTCCCTGTGGTGTCACACTAGCTGGGTGCAAGATGTTATCCATGACGTCATAGCAATCGGCAGACGCCATTGGCTAAACGACCTCCTTTGATGGTCATTTGCTGCTTTTTTCTTTTGTTGTATCCGACTGTAGTGGAGTCATGAAACCACTGTTTTGACGAGGAGGCCCTACATTCTCCGTCATCTTCGTCGCATAGTTAGCATTTCGCTATGAAAACTTATTAATAACCCTTCCCTTGTCTTGCTATATTGTTCGGCATTGTTCTATTGAGAGGCCTTCTCGAAACATTGCGGTAACTACCCGGAGACATAGCACACTTCGAATTGAGCGGCTCCCAGCTCCAGAAGTTGCGTACAAAATAGTTGCAGTCATTTAAATGTGAGTCTGCAATGTGTCAGAACAGTAAGGTGTTCCGATTGATAACCGTATCCGTTTTTGCATCCTTTTGATGTCATAAAGCATGGAGGGCACGGCTGGCCCTGATCTGTAAGCTCTGTTTTCATTTATTTACGTAAAACAGTTGTGGACAAGCTTTTTTACACGAAACTCTCGGAACTATTTCTGCGATTCAGATTTTCCAGAAAAAAACGTAGCTGTGAAGCTGTTGTTTTCTTGTACACACAGTGTACTGCTGAGCAATAAATTGAAGCCAGCATTGAAGAAGGAAGAAGTACTGAATAACGCGTTTTCAAAGAACTCACAAGAACCAATGAAAGCTTTTCATGTGCTGCACAGAACTAGCTCGATTGACCGCGATAAAAGTCGAATGCCTGCACATGAATGTTTTGAAGAGTTCGCTTTTTTTTCGTTCACTGTTTTCATTCCATATACATTCTTTTCCCCCGTGAGACGCGGTGGATTCACATCGCGCTATGCCGTTATTTTCTGTATATTTATTTCCTTTCATCCGCCTGTGTGCGGCAGCTTTGTGATGTGCGTTTCAGATAACCAAGACATTGGGGAATAATAGGCTCCATTTGTTACGGCGTCCCCAGTGGCCCGCCGCGGCTGTGATACGTCAACCTTATGCGTTATTAGTATTGATGTTTCTACCTCTCAAAACAATGCCTGCAAGAGAGACCGCAGAGATTCAACCATTAACTGCGCCGCCCAAATATGGCAGCGTATAGATACGACAGAACAAGAAATGAACAAAACTATTATCGCGGTTATCATTATTACGCCCGGTGCCTGGCGTACTCGGAAGGAGTCTGAACTGCAGTTTCTCGGACCGGAACTAATTCTCTTCCGTGTCTAATAAAGAACTCCCAGGTGGCGCGCCGGTCTGTCTGCAGTGTTTGCTCACCGTTAGCCCGAGGCGCGGGGCGTCCGGACGCTGTAGTGGCGCCTCCCAGCGGACCTGGAGGAAAGAACAAGAGAACGAGAAATGAGCACACGCGCACGAAGCGAGTTGCAATCCGCGAATTGTACGACGCCTCTCTCTAAGGGCTTTTTGCGCGAGCATTCTGAAATCGGCGCGAAACAAATAATTGCCCTTTTACATTCGGGACAGCAATTTACGAGAGTTAATGAGATGCCCGAAGGGGGGGGGGGGGCGCCACGACCCTAACTTTACGTGACACTGAGCATATGCTATTCTTCTTGTTCTATACTGCGTCCCCTCTGACTGGTGAACTTGAACAAGAGGGAACTAGTGGTAAAGAAGAAATATAAAATTAAAAACACAAGCAATTCGGAGATTTTCACGCTTGGTTAGTTCCGAAGTAGTCGCGCTTCGAAGCCCCCGCATACCCTGGGGACCGGATGTGCATTAACCAGCACAATGGAACGGGTGGAGTCGATTATAGAACTCATTTAATGAAGCCGCGGCGCGCCGCTGTATTAATGATATTAATGATGGTAGCGTCGAATATTTTCAAAGATTACCACTCGGATCTGCCGCACGCCAAGGGTTCTTGCTGCTCATACATTGCTCCAGGGGCTACTTAGCCATCTCTTATAACAAAGAAGACGACGCAGGACCTTAACTTAACACGCAATTATTTTTTTTTACATGTCGTGTTAAGGGATCCCAAACATTTAATTCGCGCTCCACATTTAACCAGTAATATATTACAACACAAAACTAGGGATTAGCTCTCCTGATAGCATGAATATGCGGACACCAAAACAAAAAATTGCTTCATCATTATTCCTTGAAGTACCCTTTCAACAGCAATCAGGATTATTCCTTGGAGAGATCAAACGAAAGTGAAAGACAGGCCTTCACTGTTACAGGTGGAGGGACAATCAGATGACTCCCATAGAGCGTTTAGGTGTCATGGTCAATTGAGCGGCAGGCAGTCTATAGTCTACAGATTGTCTAAAGAAATGTTTTTAAGGGCTCGCTGCAGTCGTGTTCATAAGCGAATCGCTATAGTTCTCTCAACACAGTACCACGCAGTAATATAGCTATAGCACATCTTTGGAACGTAACAACGCGACCTCTTTAAAATCGTTACTGCTTGACGATAATTTGTGTCCAGTAACGGTGCTGCACAGTATCAGCGTAGTCTAATTACTAAATAAACACTCTCACGGTGTCATATGCACCAAGGATTTCCTTTATCAGACAACTCAGCTGCCGCACCCCGTTTATTCGTTCTTCCCGATTATACGTATTTCCGGATACAATGTATTTCGTAACTCATCGGAGCGTACCTTCCCAGCTAAGAGAGCTTCAACAAGTACGAAAAGCAGGTTTAACATGGTACTGCAGACAACGTTGGCCTTGCAGCAAAGGTACAGTCTAGGTCAAAAGTCTTAAGGCCTAAGGCTTTTCGCTTCAGGCTCCTAATAGAGCCATTACGGCACTATTAAAGACCGAATGACCTTGAAATGCTTGCAGAAGGTTTCTTTTTGAGGTAGAAAAGCTTTCTGTTAGACTTGTGTTTTGAATTATCCGTTACACGGGACATACTAGAAACATTCATTTCTCTGCAGCTGAACGCTGTGGCCTTAAGACTTTTGAGCAAGACTGTACGTACTCGGCCCGTTGGCGCTGGCATTTCTGCGACCTGTCTATGACAGCGCACTGTGTATCACGTTTGCCCAGGAAAATCGCCGCTGATGGGAAACGACTTGTGGCGTGTTTTGTCAGGTTTTATACATTGTCTTCCAGCTGACACGCTCAACTATAGTCTCCGAAAGAGCCCTTAAGATAGAGGCAGAAAAAATGAGCACTTTGCCTTCTTCCTTCCTTCAGCTGAGATGACGCGACAGCATTGTTAAATGGCCTCTTCCGACCGCAAATGCTCGCGCACTTTCCGGCCGGCGTTCATGGTTACAAGGAAGGCACAAGACTAAACTGGGCAGCAGCAACAAAAACAACAACAACAATAAATGACCGGTTGCCGACGCGTTACTCTCGCTTCGCTGGGTCCTGGAGAGATGCCTGCCAGCCTGGCGTCAGCGGCGCGCGAAGTCAGCGGTTTTTAACGCCCCACGGTGAAGGCGGGAGGCCGTCCGAAACAGCTGTCGCCCCGTTCGTCGGACACCGCGGGCCGTGATGCAACGAGGTGCAGTGCGTATATAGGGCTGTCTCTCGAAGAAAACTTCTTTCACTTCGTCTTCCCACTTTCTTTTCCTCGCTCAGATTTTTTTTTTTTTTTTCACCTTACAGCCGCCTCTCGCTGGGTTTCGAGTTTCGTTGTTCAACTTTCAGAACTGCGCGCGTTGATATAGGCGGCAAATTTTTGCTATGCCTTCCTTGTCCGTGTTTGAGAAAAAAAAATGTCCGGTTAGTGAAAGTCGCGCACGTCTCTTGATTGCCAAACTGTTGACTGTACTCTTAACCTACTACTTTCTTTGCGCTAACTACTTTTGCTACTAAAGGAGAACTTTTGGATGCCTGAGGCGAAGGCGTTTTCACACTGCGTGCTGCAAAAAAAAGTCTTTTTTTTTTTTTTTAACAAGAAACTCTACTTGCGTGGGGCAGGTGCCTCGCACTAAATGGCCTGGGTGAGAGCTGCTTGAATATTGCGGTTTCTTTCTTTCTTTCTTTCTTTCTTTCTTTGCCGCCGCGGTGGCTCAGCGGTTATGGTGCTCGGCTGCTGACCCAAAAGACGCGTGTTCGATCCCGGCCGCGGCGATTGAATTTCTTTGGAGGAGAAATTCTAGAGGCCCGTGTACTGTGCGATGTCAGTGCACGTTAAAGAACACCAGGTGGTCGAAATTTCCGGAGCCCTCCACTACGGCGTCTCTCATAGCCTTAGTCACTTTGGGACGTTAAACCCCATAAACCAAACCTTTCTTTCTTTCTTTCTTTCTTTCTTTCTTTCTTTCTTTCTTTCTTTCTTTCTTTCTTTCTTTCTTTCTTTCTTTCTTTCTTTCTTTCTTTCTTTCTTTCTTTCTTTCTTTCTTTCTTTCTTTATTTCTTTCTTTCTTTCTTTCTTTCCTTCTTTCTTTCTTTCTTTCTTTCTTTCTTTCTTCGTTCTTTCTTTCCTTGCTTCTTTCTCTATTTTGTTCTTTCTTCCTTCATTTGTCTTTTCGTTCTTTTTCTTTCCTTCCTTCCTTTTTATTTCGTTCTTTATTTCTCTCCTTCCTTCCTTCTTTTCTTGCTTCTTTCTCTATTTCGTTCTTCCTTCTTTTCATTCTTATTTTTGTCTTTGTTTCCTTCCTTCCTTCCTTCCTTCCTTCCTTCCTTCCTTCCTTCCTTCCTTCCTTTCTTTCTTCCTTTCTTTTTTTTCTTTCTTCCTTTCTTTCTTTCTTTCTTCCTTTCTTCCTTCCTTCCTTTTTTCTCTTTCTTTCTTAATTTCTCTTGTCTTCTTTTCTTCTAGTGTTCCTTCATTTACTGTCCCTTCTTTTCTACCCTGACCATCTCCAATGGCAGTGCGGCTAGCAGACACGCAGCAGCCAGTTCTAGCTCTACCTCGGCGCTGAACAACTCATGCCATGTGTTCACGCGTCAGCTGCGTGCATATTTTGATCCGGGGAGTAGACATGTGCCTCGAGTGTGACGAAAAACTCTTCTTCCTCCTCCTCCTCCTCATAACTCTCACTCTCCCCCCCCCTCCCCCTCCGTTCGTCCGTTTCCTTCACGGGGCTCTCACGCGCGACGCACGCTTTGCCGAGGCTGCCTCGATGCCTCGTTAGGTCCGCCGGGCAGCCAGCCGAGCGGAGGCGTCCGCGAGGCTCGCTGTGCTCTGGTCATGTACCGCGTTTTCCGCAGTCATAACCTGTAGGCATCCTAATAGGGATGTCAGAATTATCCGGGTTTGGAGCTTTTTAGAAGCGCAGCTCGATATAAAAGCATTATTTAACGAAGTGCTTTGTATGTCCTAATTGAACTGTTCGCTGACATCGATGTTTAGCTCTTCTTGACGACTCACTCACGCAACGGGCCGAGCTAGTGGCCTATTTTTTGCGGCAGTTAAAGCTTATTAAGTTTATTAATTTAAGTTTAGTGCTCTTAGTTTAACCCTCCTGGAAGAATTAAGTGATCATAGTCCACCCATGAACATAGAATTTGACATGAACATAGAATTTGGCGCATTAAATATATTTCAATACCATATTGTGTCGGTGTATTCTGTTCATGCCGATTTTCTTGGATTACTTTTAATGCTCTTATATTATAAGTTTAAAGTTGTGCGTTTTTTTACACCGTTCCATCAACTCCTCCTACGCTGACACGAATTGAATTCCTTTTGTTTCTTATTTTCATGCTTCTTGAAATTGAGCGGTTGATTGGCACGACATCATTATACAAAATGGGAATAAGATTTCCCCACGGCGCGCAGATAGAATTGCTTCGATTCGGCAGTTAAATTGAATTGATTATCTGCGTGTACCTGTTACTTATCTATATATATAACTCACACTAACCTCGAATTATGGCTGCCAAGTCCTCCCATTTGTAAGCGAACATTTTTGAGCATCATTAATATCTATCCCTATCTCTCACTTTTGTCTGGGTATCGCTCTAACCTGTGTTGTACACGGTCCGACGCCCGAAGATGGGCGTTATAAAATCATTCATTCAAACTTTAACCCACGTTTTTTCTTTTTGCGTCGTTAGCCGAATTATGTTTCTTTCTTAGACCTCCTCGTTGAGATCCTTCTCTTGTATCGCACACAGTACGACGCGAACAGCCGTGTTAACACACATAATCTGCACCTTTATTAATTAGCGCATGGCACAATACACATCCGGCATACTGAAAGAGGTTTGGTACCTGCGCATTTCGCACAGCAAGGTGGAAGTTTGGGCGAGTTGGTAAGTATTCATGAATTTGCTCACAACGCAACAAGAACGGGACACGAGACGAAAGAGTGACACAAACAAGCGTTGACTATCAACTGGTTTTTAGTGAAGAACGAAAGGCGTATGTATACAAACATTAAAACACTTCTCAAGACAACAGAAGTTATCTGGAAGGCGTGTGGGAGGTCAGATAACTCGATTCCCTCTCGAATAATGATCCTTTCAGGCATACGTGTGCATTTGTATGCCTGGAAGGATCACTCTATCAACTGTCTGAATTTGCGTTTGCACTCCCGCATGTTGTGTGTAATGCTGAAAACATGAGATCTGTCGCAATACGGAATCGGTGCGTTTATCTCGTATATCGCGGTTTCATCTTCACTTTCAGTCGATGTCCAAGCACGCGGGTTGTTCATTTCAAAAACTTGTGATTCTTTCGCTGCAACCTTCTGTAACTCCGGAGAAAAGACTTTCTGCATAACGTTATTAAGCCTTATATTTACCTCTCGGACCTACTGCTGTGCAGCCTCGGAGAATTCGTTTTTTGTTCTTTGAGATGATACTCGTTAATTTGGCGCGTTATATGCAAGAACCGCGGCGTGTCATGGGAACGTAAATGTACCCACTGCATGCCTTAAGAGCTTGTAAGACTTTCTACGTCCTTTCGTGTATTTCCGCCTGCACGCTGCCGCCCTATGATTATTTATAAAGCCTAATTAGTCAGCGGTGTCTGCCAGCTCCCTCCAGCTCCCAGCTACAAAGCGAGAATGAAAAACACAGTGGTGAACTTAAAGAAACGAAAGGCACATGCATCAGCAAACGCTCAAGGCTTTGTGACCGGCTTGCAGTTACGTATAGTTGGAATAGAGGTTTGTCTTATGGCGGCATTTTGCAAGCGAAACTGGAGAGTAGTTGAAAAGTGCTCGTTTAGACCCCGCAATCATTGTGTCAGGGTCATGTTGACCGCGCTTCAAATCAAGGAGCAAAGTAAAGCAAACACGAAAGCAACCCTGCTCAGCTCGACAGCTTCTAGCGAAACCGATGACAGTTATTGGCACGTGTCCGCCGTCATGTCTCTTGATCCTAAGGTCTTTGTTTCCGACGACGAATATGTGAATTTGGTGTCCTCGTATATTGTTTGGCTCGTCTCAAGTGCGACATTACGTCTACTGCGTCGTCCTGGAGTGTAGCTTTGAAAAATTGCGGACAAAAAGAATTTTGAAATTAGTGAACATTCATTTCTTAACAGAGAAATCTGTTTTTGATTCTTGGCGAACATCGGATGCTCAGGAAACATCTTCTCGTTGTTTCTTTTTTTTTTGTTGCGAGTTAAAAGTTTTGCTCACAGAAATAGAAATAGAAAAGTTGTATAAGCATGATGCAACATTCGCTCTGTGAAGGGGTTGTACACGAAGAGAGGCTACGTGTGAAAATTACGAGTTTATATACGGCTGCCAGACTGGCGATATTTAGTGGCGTGGGTCCGAGCTAGCTGGTTTTCTTGCAAGTCTTTGGGCCATATTGGAACGTTTAGTCGAGAACGGCGACTAGTCAAGTTTTACTTTTGTTCTAGTTCGTCGCGCTGTATTCATTACACCTGCTACGCTTGAGTTCTTTTGGTATTCATTTCGTTACCCTAGAGGACCAGCGGCTATCTTGCCTTCGCATTACGCGTCTTTCCCAAGCTCATTTCGTCTTACCGATTTCGACCAGGATGTCATTAACCCGTGTTTGTTCCCTGACGGCCACTATGCCCTCTTCCTCTCCCTTAACGTTACACCTATCATTTTTTCTTTCCGTAGCTCGCTGCGTTGTCTGAAATTCAAGATGAACCATTTTCGTTAGCCTCCACGTTTCTGCCCCATAGGTGAGTACCGGTAAGATGCAGCTGTTGTATGTTTTTCTCTCGAGGGTTGTTGGTAAACTGCCATTCATGATCTAAGAGAACCTGCCAAATGCAATCCATCCCATTCTCATTCTTGTTATTTCTCTCTCATGATCTGGATCAGCGGTCACTACCTGCCTTGAGTAGACGTATTTCTAAACACACCAATCGTAAACCGCTCTTCTTTTCCGCGACCGTTGAACATTACTTTGGTTTTGTGCATGTGAATTTTTAGATCCACCGTTCTTCTCTGCCTGTCGATGACATTGATCACCCTTTGTAATTCATCCCCTGAGTGACAGTGTCATCATCAAATTGCAGATTACTAAGGTTTTCTTCATTAACTCTAATGCCCAACTGCTCCCAATTCAGGCATCTGAATGCCTGTAAACTTGCAGTGAACAGCATTGACAAGATTTTGTCTCCGTGCCTGACACCCTTGCTTATTGGCATTTTATTGCTGACTTTATGGAGGACTCTGGTGGCTATGCAGCCGTTATAGATATTTTCCAGTATTTTTACCTAAGACTCTTCTGTCTTCTACACCCTGATTACGTAATGCCTGCATGACTGCTGAGGTTTCCACTGAGCCATATGCTTTCTTATAATCTATGAGGATATATATACAGAGGTTGGTTATATTCTGTGAATTCATTACTAAACAGCGCAGAAAGACGGGACGCACAAAGCAACGACAAGCAACACAAGCGCTTTTTTCGTGTGTCCCGTCTTCCCGCGCTGTTTAACGATGAATCATTACCAACTCGCTCGAATTTCAGCCTTGATATTCTATGCATTTCTGCATCATCTGATTGATAGTGTGAATGTGGCCTATTTTTGAGTAGCCTTTAAGAAAGCCTGCCTGGTCATTTGGTTGATTGAAGTCAGAAGTTGTCCTAACTATATTAGCGATTACCTTAGTAAATACTTTTAAGGCAACGGACAGTAAGCTGATCGCTCTAACCTTTCGATTTCTTGACAACGCAGATAGAACTTTTCTTTGTCCGTAAGGGCAACCGAAGTTGTGCTGGCACATGCTGACGCGCGGGTTAGGTACTAGTACTGGCAGGAAATGTAAATTGATCGTGGAAGCCGGTCATAAATTTAATTTCTTCTAACCTTGCATTGCATCAACGATGTACTCTGTCTCTAGATGCTAGCTAAGCACGGTATCGATCGCGCATGTCGCGCTCATCGTTTTCTGACTGCAGTATTAAGCTGTACCGCAATAAAACTTTAAAGTCGCTATACTGGTCGATTCACTTTTCCTCCCGATAGTACAAATCATCTGTCCCTCCAATATGGCTATATTTCTGCGCTCTAAAGAAGAATACACCTATATGGGAGTAAAAGGGAGTAAGCTGTTCTCTTGTGCACTCTAAACAGAAATGACTCAGAAGGGAGTAAGCTATGTTCTACACTATAAACAAAGGAAGGGAGTAAGTTGTGCTCTAGCGCACTCCCTTACTCTCTTAGCGCACAACTTTCTTTACTCTACAACTTACTCTAGCGCACAACTTACTCTCTCTTTAGTCCCATATAGGCATATTTGTGCTTAGAGTGTAGAGTAATGCCTTCTATGAGCAGTCTACCAGAGGACAGCTTAATCCTCTTCTTACTTGTTTTTGTTTAGAGTGTACGCTGCAAACAGTGCTGAATGCCCTGGGAATGTACACATTTGACTCTGAACGCGGATTGCCGGTAGGGCTGGTTACACGAGAGAAAACGCGGTATGCGGGATCGTTCGATTTGCACCGCGGACAGTGGGCTTCTTTCTCTCCACGCCTGTTGGGCAGCGGGCCTCGCGGGAGGCGAAGAAGATGGGTGTGTGTGTGCGTGAGATTCGTGCCGCCTGGACCGCCGCTGCGCCGAGGGCCGTCGCGCCATTGACGGGCACTGTGGGCCTTTCGAGAAACGCTGCCGCCGCGGTGGCCGTGGACGGAGTCCTCGAGCGTTTGTCACGGACACGCGCTGACCTCCACGCGACCGGGTGTACCACACTATGTATAATGCCCGAGGAAAAGCGCAAATCGAACAGCCCTGGGTTCGCGCACGATGCGGATTTGGCTGGTTTCTCTCTGCTCTTTTTTTTTCTGTTTTTTTTTTCTCGCTCGCGTAAGTTCGGCGCGTATACATTTAGATGCTGTGAGTATTCAAAGATGTTCTTTAGGGCTGTAGTATAAGTAGCGTGTCATAATTAATTTTAACGCGCGGTAGTAATGCGCCTGCGAAGTGCGAATCACGCGTCTCGGAGTTTGGCGCTGAGCTGAATATAGAGGTTTACGGAGCTTAGTCATTTACAGGGCTTACATTTACAGTTATTTACAGAGGAGAAAGCGAACCCCTTCAGTTGTTATTTTCATTTTTATTTATTTTTTTACCTACTCCCGACGCTTTCTTACTTCAGGATCATCGCTGCGTATTCGCAATGCCGAATGACACAAATAATTGATTTTTTTGTCCGTTTGATTGCTTATTTCTTTGCGTATAGTTCGACATGGGTTCTGTATAGGGCAATACTGCCAGCGTAAAGAAAAATTCACAAAACGTGCGAAAAGACGTCAGCACAGTGGATTAAAATATTTACGAAACGGTGAAACAGCTAGTCAGTGGAGTCGCTGGAGTAGTATGTGGTGAAAGGGGGTTTTAGCCCCAGATTGTTCGAGCAAGAATACGGACAATATCTAAAGCAGTAGGCCGCGAACGGAAAAGAAATACCCCGCACATCAGCAATATCATCTCCAAACTATATACATCTTTTGAAGATATACGTAGGCACACGTACGAAGTCGTCCCGTTTTAGTCAGTGTTTTCATAAAATACGTAAAGCAAAACTTTGACCTTTATTTCATTCGAGCAGTGCTGAGAATAGCTCACCCTTATTTTAGTATTCTCGCGAAATTGAGGTAGACTTAGGATCAAAATATCAGCACACTAGCGACCTCACAAGCTTCTGAGCAGTAACGAGAGCCTGAATGATTGAAGCAGGAAGATGATATATTCAGCCTCTATTTCCGACGAAAGCACGCCAGATTAAACAGTCTGCACTACGTCTGCCTTTTCTTTCTATCTGAAAGGGCCTTTCTTTTTCTGCTCTGATATATATATATATACGCTTACTGAATTGGGTGGCCGGTGTGTTCTCTGAGATGTATTCTGAGCTCCATCAGTGAAGTGATCTCCATCTGTGCTTTCCGAACAAATATTTCATTCACTCTTTTTTTTTTTTCATATAAACAAACCCGTATTTACAGTTAACTGAAAAGACAACTTCATTGTTAGTGGGAGCGGAAGTATTGGCAGTTAATTTTTTTTTCACCGTATACAGGTAAATGTGCTAGCTACTAAACATTATGATAGCAGACCTGGCTGCCCTGCTTCGCTCGAAAACTCTGGAACAATTCTTCACAATATTGTTCTAACCAATGCCCGTTGCCGTCGTACGCGTCTTGACGGTTATGGGTTGCGCGCAAGATTCGAAAGTCTGCATGCACAACGCCGTTGCTAAGCACACGAAATCGCGTATCCTGTGCCTCAAGCTCCAGCAGCGCGAACTTTGTTTTGTTTGTTTGTTTGTTTTCTATTTCGAGTGCACGCTTAATGGCCAACTGAATGTGAGACCTTTGCTTCAGTGTCGGTGAGACGGCAGTAGTCGTTGGTGGCACCTGTCACCAGTTGGCGCGGATGATGAGGTTCGGGCCGTTTGCGAAACATGCTGCAGTGTTTATCAGCGCATAGAAATAACAACAAAAAATTACCCGGGCGTATACACGGAGCCTGGCTAAGCGTGCGATGTTTAAGGCTGGGTTCGTAAGCACCGCTTTTGCCGATGCGCAAAGAACACTCGCTTGGTCGTTCGAATACGCAGAGTTCAGGTTTGCAAGTATTCGCGAAATGCGAATGAAAAGACCAAAAAAAAAAAAAAACATTAGTGACAGTTTCATATAGCGTAAGCCCCGAATGACGCAGGCCTCCAACATGGGCGTCCCAATTTCCGGTTTCTAGGGCAGCTTGCTGTTCGGGGATGCAGTACGGGTGCGAGTGCAGATGAATTCAGTCTAAATCAATTTATTTTTCTAACGTGTGGGAGCTTTACTAGATCAAAAACTGCTCCTAGTTACCTGACAGAATCCAGGAACGTCATTTGCCGCCGCGGTGGCTCAGTGGTTATGGTGCTCGGCTGCTGCCCCGAAAGACGCGGGTTCGATCCCGGCCGCGGCGGTTGAATTTCTTTGGAAGAGAAATTCTAGAGGCCCGTGTACTGTGCGATGTCAGTGCACGTTAAAGAACCCCAGGTGGTCGAAATTTCCGGAGCCCTCCACTACGGCGTCTCTCATAGCCTGAGTCGCTTTGGGACGTTAAACCCCATAAACCAACCAACCAGGAACGTCATTTACACGGCCCTGCGGCAATGGGGGGCGTGGCATTTCATACAAAGTGTGGCATGATGCATTGTCATAGGAAGCCATTACTCAAAATGATGCTATGCCGCCTGTTAGCGACGGGCAAAGGAGGCCATCGAGAAATAGAAGGTACAGACTCTGCAGAAACACTTAAAGTGTATTTCCTGACAACGCACAACAGCGCGTACAAGATGTCCCCCACTAGCTGCGATACGATACCGGCGCTTGGTGCGCAGAACAAATCACACGTCATAGCGGCGCGTACAATACCACGTGGAGTGTCCGCTCTCGGCTTGAACCGCAGCAATGAAACCAAGGCACAGTAAAAACAAACTCATCATCACTATCAAGTTACGTTAGAGTACGTCGACTGTAGCTAAAGACCTCTCCAAATGATCTCATATTTCCCCTCCAGCCGCGCTCACCGTATCTCAGCAAACCTACTCTAATATCATCTCCTCACCTGACTCTCCGGACTAAGTTTCTCTTCTTTTGGAATTCACTCAGTTACCTTAATAACCCAGCGGTTATCGCTTTTTCGTATTAGATGCACCGCCGAAGTCCATTTCTTCCTCCTGATTTCAACTAGGACATGATTGATTCGAGTTTGTTCTCTTATCGACGTTACTAATTTTCGGTCTCTTAACATTGCAGCTATAATTATGCTGTCCACAGATCGCTGCGTTGCCCAGTATTTAATGTCGAAGTATTTTTTTAGCCTGCTAACTTCGGTCCCATAGGTTACTACTGGTAAGGTATACTTGTTCTGTACTTTTTTTTTCTAGCCGCCGTGAATATCCTTGCAAAGTGAATTACAAGTTTTTATAATTATAAAAGGTCGGAATGCACTTGTCGAGCATATTCACGGTCACTACGGTTAATGCTATCTTGTAGTCCGGATCTAAGGTCACCAGCTGGCCTGAATAGATGTAAAGGGTGCGTCAAAAGTTTCCAGACCACAGGATCTCCTTTTCACCAGTACACCTCGTTATAACGAAATAATGGATGTAACGAAGGAATGACCATTCCCCTTGGAAGCTTGGTCAACACGGGCTATTACGAAACTACGGCTATAACGAAGTCATCACCGGGCCCCTTCAATTTCGTTATAACGAGGTTTATATTTCGGCATTTTATGACACCTATGAGGCTACCAAGATTCTCAGAGGTAAAAATGGTACTTCCGCTGCGCCCTGCAGAGATTTTTAGGTTCGGGGCGAAGGGGGGGGGGGGGGGGGGGTCGTAAATACCTCACTACACGGTTCAAAAGCAGACCAAATGACTCGTGAACTTTTCACGAACCCTGTATTTTATTAGATGTTGCAATGCCAGTGAGTTCAGCACCGTAAAAGTGTTCCTACGCTTACAGCGCGGAGAGCGGGCGTGACGCTGTACGCGCTGACATCCTCAAAGTGAAACCGCAGGCTCCGCGTGGTTAATATTGCTTCCTCTCTTGTTTTATCCTTCTCCTCCTCCTTCATCAGCGGGCCTTTTTTCCTCGCTTCCTCTCCATCTTCCCAGCCAAACGAACTCAGAGCGGACAAATGGGGTCAGCGAGGCAACAATAACTTGTCACGCGAAGACCGGACAAGCGAGCCTTTTGATCGGGCGGGCTGATTGGGACGGCCTCTTGGAATTCGGAACGCGGACTCGGCCAAAGAGGAGCTGAGGCCCAGGATCACAAAAAAAGGGGGGAGCTCCTCTTTCTCTTTGCTCCGGCTCCTCCCCCGTTCTATTTTGCTTACACGCTCACAACTTGGGACGCTATTTATATTGTTGTCTTCTTAGTTCTTCTCTGCGTGTTCGCCGCTGGAAGACGGCATGTCTTCTTCTTCCCGCTTTGTCAAACGCCGAACGAACTGGTCGCGCTTCTCTGACAAAAGAGCGGCTGCCTTCGTCGCCGCGTCCTTCTCCCGTTCCTTAAAGAGCGGCAAACCTAATGAGGGCTGCCGAGCCCCGCGTTTCGGAGCTCCGCGGCTGAATGCGGTCCTCCTCTTGGGATGGAGGGCACATGCTATTACGCTGGCTCTGAGCGCGCTCGCTGTTGAGACGGAGGAGCAGGCGCGGGTCTTTCAAAGAACGGAACGCTTTGTCGTGCGGTATGACCTTTATCTGTTCCTCTCTCTTTTGTCTTAGTACTCGCAGATCACAAAATAAAATTCTTTTTTTTTTTACATTTCGTTCTGGTGTTTCAATGCTGCACAGCGATGAACAAGGCTCCCGATTCGCTTGTGCGAACTACAACTGCCTGCCGCAACGCTGCTGAATCTTTTCGAGATGAAGCATGGAATTTAACTCCAAAAATCCAAAAATGAAATAAAATTTTAAGTAGGATTGCTTGTCGCAACTTTGGAAGTTTCGGACCGACAAGACGCCCTCTGGGATCAGCTATTCCTTCCAGAACAGAGCCTACTGAGAGCACAATACCGCAAGCATGGAGAACGAAACGAGAAACGCGTCGAGCTTCCTCCCACTCTGTCTCGGCCTCAATATCGTGAAAATCTACCCAACAGCTGACGCTCTCGTTCTGGGTTGCTGCGCTGTAGTGTTTAGTGGGGACCTGGCCTGTGTTCGCATATGGAAGGAAGGGAGGGGGGTTACGGCTGGTGGCCAGTGCGGATGGCAGCAACACCTTGTGGGAATTGAATAGTGCCTCATTGAGCGACCGCGCGGTGAACGTTGGTTGTGTCTTCAGCTTGCGCTGGACCGAACCCGCGTCATGTTGGAGAGGTGCACTTAACACCCCTCATCGGTATCCCACAACGTATACAGTGTCCCACGACGCGGCGTGCACTTGTCTCGGTCTCAGTTTTTTTACTTGCCTTTGTGGATCACTGGCTATGGCACTTTGGTGTTGCACTCGGAGACACTAGGGGGCGCGCGAGTACTAAGTTTTCCGGGCGCATCAAAGAATTCCAGGCACTCTAATTTGTTCTGGCACCATCCACTATGCCGCCCAGGTGTGCCTTTGGCTGATATAAAACTAATTAATTACTGTCATCATAATATGGCATTTTCCGCTGCTTTTTCTTTCGCCTATGCCACTAATGTGCCGAACATGCTGAATGCGATGAAAATGCTCTGGCTAAATCTTAGCTATCTTTCGCGGCTGTGCACTGCGGCACGCCAGCACCACGACGCGTGAAGCTTAGAAAGCTGTGCTATATCCAGAAGTTGTTCTCTTTTTATGTATGTATTTTTGTATCTGTTTGGAGCTGCAGGGTGAGTGGAACACGGTCAGTTAGGAACTGCCTGCACCGAAACATGCCCTACGCCGTTTTATGCAGCTCGATGAGACATAAAAAATGGGGAGGGGAGAGAGGGGGAGGGGAGAGCGAATGAACTGCACAAAGTAGTCTCATCTCTCTAACTCGTAACCCGCCGGTTGTGTCTTCTCGTATTCGTGGCATATATGCTTTCAGCGAGCGCGTTGCAAAGTAGTCTATTTTGTGTTTCACGTGTTCGTCGTTAGTGAACGCATTGTGGCAGAATAAGGTCAGCCGGAGGGAGTTTTTAAATGAATGGCGCTGAAATTATAATGAGTACTAGGTTCTAAAGCTGGGCGAACATCTTTGTGAACATAGGAATACGAACAAAGAAATATTTAATTAGGGCGTTGGCTGCATGTGATAAAGCTTTCTAAAGAGCGTCTCTATTAAGTAATGCGATGGGCTCCTAATTAGTTTCAAAGACGAGCTAGTATTAGGCTCCCGGGACAGCCTTTTCAGCTCACTTGGGTGGGAGGCAGAAGCAGGATTTTTGATGTGTCCACCTTCTACATTACTGACAGTGTGGGTGCTTGAACGGGCACTCATTTCAATACACCGGATGGCCTTAGTGGTGGGCAGCGACATGCAATGACATTTCGCAATCTTTTGATGATAAGACAAAGGATGGCAAGATGGCGAGAGGTTGTTTAGATCTTGATATCTCTGAAGTCCGAGCTGTTTTAAGGTCCGAACGCGAGAAGAACAAGAACAATTGTCAGTGAAGCAACATGACCCGAAAGAAGAGAACAAATTAGAGAAATGCATTAGAAATGAAACGTCTGTGTGTTCCTTTGCTTATCCTCTTCTTTCACACCGCTTTACGTCTGTGATTATAATGAACCAGCTAGCCGAAATAGAACTTTGCCATGGGGAATTTTCGTAGTTGTTTCTGTGCTCTTCTCAATTCCTTGTATGATACTGTATGCCATCAGCTTTGACAGCTGACAGACGTCAGGGCTGAGATCGAAAGTGGAGAAAAAAAAGGTGGAATGAAGCGGAAGAAGGTTTCGGTTCGTCATAATTGCTCTCAAAGCAACAACATCCATTTGCATTTGCGCTATGCAGTAGCCCACCGCTGTTGTCAGTCTGTTGTCACCGATACTGTTTACGCCTCCCAGTGTGTAGTTACGACGCAGATGGTGAACTGCTGGAGTCAGGCTCACCCTAACTGTATATGGATTAGTGCGCATGCATACAGGAGCGTGTCGAGGATACCGATTCCTCCGCTTTCTTTTCCAAACCACTATGTGGTCAACTATGTATCAATACTTACAAATGGCACAGTGTTTATTTCGCGTCGCATCCTCCACTATGAGATAGACGCATTTATGCATACCTTCGCCTTTCCCTTGCGGAAAAAAATCTTAACTTTATTTCTACTATCTCTTTGTCGGTTTATTGTTTCACCCCTCTACCAACGCTAACCGCCACCTTTGAAGTCATGGTTGTAGCTGACAAATAATATCGCTTGCCGCCGGCTCTCATCAAGAGCAGGGCGCGTCGATGTAAAGAAGCTAAAGAATAGATCACGAAGGTAATCTGCACGAAATGCATTTGCTGATTACGCCAGAGCTCATACCTGACAAGGCTTGCGCTATCGTCCCAGCCTCGGCCCTTATCGGAATACAAGGTACTAAATGCTCCTACCCCGCCGCTTTGGCTCAGCGGTTATGGCGCTCGGCTGCTTACCCGAAAGACGCGGGTTCGATCCCGGCCACGGCAGCCGGATTTCGATGAAGGCTAAATTCTAGAGGCCCGTGTACTGTGCGATGTCAGTGCACGTCAAAGAACCACAGGTGGTCGGAATTTCCGGAGCCCTTCACTACGGCGTCCCTCATAGCCTCAGTTGCTTTGGGACGTTAAACCCCAATAAACCAAACTAAACCAAACTAAATGCTCCGCCACATAAGCTACATGAAATGCTGTGAAAGCTCCGTGTGCGTATCAAATGCAGCGTTTTCACGAAGCTATATAAGCTCAAGAAGATCGCTTTAATGCTTTGCTTCAACTCAAATAACCGCCTTGTAATACGGCCTGTCTTTGTGCAAACAACACTGTACCTCCCTCACACGCCGATAGCCACTGTGCATTCATACAAGCGTTCGAAGCACCCCCCCCCCCCCCCCCCCCCCCCCCCCCCCCGTTCAGCTAATGCGACGAGTAGCTTATTTGGAAGTTCAAGTATGGTCATTACGTACGGCGAGTTTGTAACTCACCAGCGTCATGCGGTCTCCGAAAATGTCCCTCACTGCTAGGCGTCGCTGATAGGGCAGATTAAGGGGTAGACGGCCGTCGCGCATGCTTGAACATGCAGTACTGGACCCTGGTGAAAGTGGGAGCCGTTCTTCGCCGGCTGCTTGACGCTACCGCACTTGGGAAACACGGTGTTCGCCCTAATGAACGAGGAGGCCCCCGATCGGGACCGGTGCGCCGGCGAGGGAAAGTCGTTACTTTCGCGCCCGGCGACAATTTCAGACACGCGCCACCGGCCGGCCGAGACGGGGGAGGGCGCCCCCTTCTCGCTTTCTAAGCCTGACTCAGCGGAAACATCTTCGCGGCCCTCTTCTTCCTTGACGCGCTCGCTTGCGTGCGCTGTCTCGCTGCGACAGCACTGTCCATTGGCGGCTGGCCGGTCTCTCTTCTAAGTGCTCTCTACTTGCTCGCTTCTTCTTCAGTCGTTCTACTTTACACTCTTTCTTCGTGGCTTTCTTTCTTCCATCCTTTGTTTATCTGACTTTTTCTCTCTCTCCTTTTCTTGCCTTTGGCTTCTTCAGCTTCTTTGTAGTGACTCTGTGGGAATCATTTGTGTGCTGTCTTTTTCTTAGGCTTCTTGCAGCATAAAAGTGCGCAATTTAATAACCCCGCCGTGTCCCCAGTGGAGACATCCGTACTGCAGAATGCAGGTATTTCGGTTATTATAAGGAGAAACCCGTTATACGGAGCGCTTCTTGGGCCATTGTGTAACCGTGGTCCGTAGAATCTGGCAGGTGCCCGAAGGTGCACCCACAGTAGGATGCTCCTGAGGGTGCCCGGATGTTGCTTCTCTCTGCTGCGACCCGCTATAGGGGCGCTGGGTGCGCTGTCCTCCCACCCACGGCCAGTTTCCACAAGCGCCACCATCCCCCTCCCCCACCCCCCCCCAAAACACACACACATGCACATACACCACCCCTTCCACCAGCTGGAACGTTTGAATTGGTGCCGCGGACCACGGCTTCTTCACCGAAGGGGGCGGACCTTGTACTGCCATCTCGGACGAGGTTCGAGCTAGGGAGGCAATGCAGTAGTGAGACTGTCTGGGAAGCGTCAGCGCTAAGCAGTCGCCACATCCTCGTCAGATTTGCGACCAACGACGGCTAACGCCGAATCTTTTAACCAAGCCGTAGCATAGCTTCTTCGATAATTTTTGCACTTTAATTATGTTTGCGTCTTTGCTGCGCTTGCAAGTGAGTTAAACAATCTGTAACGATATTGTATCCCTTGTGATTCTGTTCCCCCACCTGCACAAGACATAAAGCCGACGCAGTACTGAAGGACCGCTTTCTAGCACCCGACCATCCACCGGCCCACAAAACCCTCGTGGGAGCTGAGTGTCCTAACTCTCCTTGCCCGGCCACCAGCTTTTGCAGCTCCGCGCCTCGCGGGAACATCGCAGCAAGCGCTGGACTTCTGTAGTAACAAGTCCACCCTCGAAGCCAAAACTGTTTGATAAAGTTTCCCTCTTCCATCTCTCTCCTTGTCACGCACTCTTATTCGCTTTGTAATTTCATTCTTTTTGCCGCGCTCTCTCGATCGCCAGCGGGCAGGCGCCTGTAGTAACGCTTGGCTGCGCCGTTCGGCTCTCACGCGGTGCTTTACAGCTTAGCGGTGTAGCACCCCTCTCGAGAGAGCAGGGAAAGGGTGCGGAGAAAAGTAGAGTGGCTGAGGAGGAAAAAATAAAGCAAACTTTTGGTTAGTAGGACAAGGCGCTACTGGGGCATCAGTTGCAGGGAACACCGGATCGAACAAGAGGACAATAAAGGCAATTTAATAGCGGGAAGTAGAGGTGTACGTAAGGCGACTTGATCTCGCTCTGCCAACATTGTCACCACTAGAGAGATGAAAAAGACAATAATGGACAATCTATACTCCCCCTGATTACTTTGAATTGGCGAAGAGAAACTGTAACATGTCGCAATCATACTCGGAAAGGTTGGAATTTTGAGAAAGGCACTCACTAAAAAAGTTCGTGCTCGAGTTGTCGACGCTTAAACGAGCAGATTAAATAAAAAAAGAAGAAAAGAAAGCTTCCACATCAGTTCAGAAGCGATAAAGCGACACTGTGCATTAATTTAGTAACCATGTTGTTCGTCCTGAATCTTAAATAGTTACCTGATATTTTTATGCTGCTTGGCGCGAACGTGTGAATCGGCGAGAGTGAAACGGCTGCAAAATACGGTAAATCCAGCCAGAGTAATCTGTTTAAGCTGCGTACATGCTCCAACCGGGGGAATTAAAAATCGGCGAACAGAAAGGTGTAAACACGCGCGCCGTCCGCTTTTATACTGTTCTAAATTAAGGTTTATAACAAAGTTAGTGCTGCAAAAGTTTTTTGAGTCTTACTAACGACCCTACCTGCTTTGGTAACAGCTCAGGCTTTCATGCTGAAATATAACGCGTTTCCGCCGGGCAACTTTTTCGAACTTAATTAAGTTTGTCTAATCTCTGAGCTGACGAGACAATTTGTTTAAGCTCTTTGACGGCCCGGATCTAGTGTACAGGGTGAAATTACAAAGCCGTGCATGGGCTCTGAAACAAACTAACCCACTAACTAGCTAGAACCGTCAAACAAAAGCGGTAGCGGCGTGGAAGTGCAGAGAAATCCGGTAACTACTATTTTGTTACTTAACTGTTTAGTTAGCGCATGAACACCTCGATTGCCGGGCATCGCTTACGGCCAGAACAGCTCAGGCAGCCTTTTCATCGCACGGGAAGAGAGGGCAGGAAGGCTTTTGAATTCCCTTTTTACGTACGTTTCCACTGGTGGCATCACCTCCATAATGCATGTCGGACTTCGAAGTGACAGAAAAGAAGATCAATTAGCTTTTGAATTTCTTTCACAATACTCTTACCTGCACATGTGAAGCAGCAGCGATAAACTCATATGCCTTCTCTTCCCCGTCTTTATCGTCCTGTGTGCTGCTTACATCTTCTTCACCTCAGCTTGTGACAAAAGCCTCGTCAGCACTTTTTTGTTTTTATTTTTATCTTCTGTTTTGACAGTACTGTGCTGGTCTTGAGGGCCTTATTACGCGCGGCTTATTTAGCTTTGTTTACAGATTAATTTTCGTGTCGACATAACACACCGACAGTCAAGAACTAAGAGCGTGTTTGTTTTGATTGGATGGGAAGAAATTGCTTCGTTCGCTCTCAGGAAAGAAGATACTTTGTTTGAGGAAACGCGGCGGCGTTAATCCTTTTATACGCGGGGAACAAATACGCTGAGCGTACGCAAAAAGCGTCATTATTTCCCTTAACAAACGTCGTTCTTGCAATAAACTACTTCTTTTGTAATGCTTTAGAATTACTTCGTGACCACAACTTTTCTGTACGGCAACCCCCGCACTATTTCTCTTGTTTCATATCGCCAAGATGGGCTTTGCGCTCAATTGTTGAGGCGAAAGCCTTTAATGGCTCACACTTTCGTCCGTTAACAAAGTGTATCACACGCGTTTAACTCGGAAACTAAAAAAAGATAGAAGAAAACCAATGGCTGCTACAGATAGAGGAGAAAAAAAATGAACCTAGATGCCAAGTTCGATGTCTGTGCATTAATTAGTTCATTAGTTATGGGCAAAACTGTCTAAATTGCGTCGAAATAGCGCGGACGTCGATATAGCCACGAGAACGCTGTGACGTCACATTCACCAGAAATCGTCACGGCATAGTGAAAATCGTCACAGAATGGCCGGAAAAACGTCGGGTTAATGTCAAATTAGATGGGAAGATGTGTAATTAAGCGTAGTTAACACTTAAGATCCCCGAATGATGTATAATTTGGGTATCGATATAGCCACGAGAACGGTGTGACGTCACATCCACCGGAATCCGTCACGGCATAGTGTCCTTGGCTTCCGCCTCTCAACACTTTAGTTGCCAAAGTGTCCTCGCAATTTTTTAGCGCAGTACTCAACAATAAAAAAAAATGAAGACGATAGGGTACGCACAAGGACTTTTACAAGGACTTTTTACAATTCGCCAAAGAATACGCATACTGGCACAAGATAGACGTCGTTATTCGCCAAAAGAATACGGAACAATTTAAATCACCTCTTTAAACAGTTTATCTCTCAGAGGAGCACAAAACGCGGGATGACGCAGCCAAATCCCCAACCTTTGATAGCTTTCTTTGCGATCTCCTTAAGTAAGTTTCCTGCCTTAGCGAAGTCCAGAGAAAGCGGTAACATAAGCGCTTCCCACCTTTATACCTGTCTTTATTCTTCCTCACTTCCCCTTAATTAACTTCTTAGCACCTCACCCCTCCTTGGACGTAAAGCGTCCTGCAGTATCACGCATCAAGTGAATAAAAGCATCGCCAATGTGTTCTCAGCGTTTTTCATGATAACAGCGTAATAGTGACAGCGCTTCCACTACGCACCTACGGTTACAAATTAAGCGTCTGAAACAAGATTTATCCACCATGTAGTGCTGCGCGAACACTTCCTTCGCACTCCGTTTTGTCTCATTTAAACGGTGTACTGCGCAAGAAGATAGAGATAGCGTTAGCTAATCAGGAGATCAATTAACTAAGCAGACGTTCGCGGAAACGAACCCGCTCGCGTGCTGTAGAAAATCGGGATGAGCAGCAATGAAACGTCGAGTATGCCGTTCAATAAGAAACCGTTCTTGACTGCAGATAGCGTTGCTGAGTAGACTTTTCATAGGCTGATCAATCAGGACATTGCTTCTGTCAATCTGCGAGTTACTAATGGAACAAGTGCAGTGTGGAAATGAAGCACCATCTGCGTGCCCAGATATAATGAATACAATATGTTTCTCTTTGTTTGATTGATTGATTGATCGATTGATCGATTGATCGATCGATTGATTAATTGATTGATTGATTGATTGATTGATTGTTTGATTGATTGATTGATTGATTGATTCTTAATAGAAGAAAGACTACCCCGACTCGTTTGGACAAGTCCTCGCTGACTTATAGTTGCGTGGGAGCAGCTACCACTCGCGCTGTGAGACTTCCGCGGGATGGTGTTGCGTATACATCGACCGCAAAACAGGAAACCCAAACCATCTTTCCCAGCCAGCCTTCTCCATTTTGTTCCAGGTTGCCGTAATTTCACATCCCTCCAACGTATACGGCGCGGCATCAGAGAGCTCTCATTCTTCCTGTTTCCTCTCTTCCTTCCTCCATTCCTCCCTTCCTCTCTCACACCCAGCAACACCCACACATGTACGCGTAGTCGTCTCGCGAATTCGGTGCAGCGTGGCTAAAGCTGAGAGTTCGGCGATACACTGCTCGCGCTGCTGCAGAAAATAGTGTCCAGCGTAAGATTTGCTAGCTCGATTCGCTGAACACTTTCTGTCATCGACTCCCCCCAGCCAAGAAAAAAAAAAAAGAAACTCAGTAGAACCGGGTGAAAAAAAGGTATGCACTAGTACTGCTAGGTGGGTGGGCTAGTTGTAGGCAGCTCATGATGAAACGAATTCTTTTTCGGCACAGCAAACCGAGCAAACGCAAAGGAAAAGATACGCACCGCACCCAGTCGCCACGTATGCATACGTTGTTCCTCTGACGTCCGTTTTGATTTATTTTTTTTTTGCGCTGAAAAAAAATTCCTTTAATCACGAGAGTGAACGTGTTTTAGCTTGTGCCGCTAATGAACGAGCCCCCGCTACCGCGGCACTGCATAGAATTACCGAAGCTGAGCGCGGGTGGGTATAGATATCCAGGCGCGCACACACACTTTCGCTCGCACCGGGAAAGAGCCGTGTTATGTACCGCGCCGCCTAACGAACGGGGTGCGCACCACTGGCGCGTAGAGCAAAGAACCCCTGGCTCTCACGCTCCGTGCTGCTGCACGCGGGCTTTGAGGACGCCGCGCGATGGGATGCGACACCGGGACTCAATTAGTAGCTCCGACGCGCGAGAGCTGTATACTGTACACAACGCGGCTGCCTGACAAAGGAGCACTGCAGGTGGGTGGGAGGATAGAAGGGGGCGGCCGTCGGAAACAATCGCTGTGCCACCTCCGACATCCTCTTCTACCTTGTCGTGGGTGGCTGTCAGATGCCGCCGCCGCTGCATGCGAAGCGAGTGCTTCTGATGGCATGTCCTGTGTACAAACGGGACGCTTGAGATGATGGTATGGGACGTCGCGTTTCCTCCTAGCTGCGTGCCTCTAATAGGCTATCCATCCGCCTTCAAAGCAAATTCTCTTGAGAGCCTTTGCTGCTGATGAACAGGTCTGGTATATATATGGACGTTTTCGTCGACACGAGAGGCAGGTGTTGCGGAGTGAACCGAATTATGTCCTATAGCTAGGGACGCCATCGAGACGTCCTTCAAATATCGGATATGAAAGCGCTTTATCAGGTCGAATTAAAGGGCCACAAGCTTGAGTGTCAGGCTGTATACAGACTATGCATTCTAAGCACGGTTATGCCTATACAGGAGTAAAAAGAGTAAGCTGACCTCTAACACACTCCCTTTTATAAAAGAGAGTGCACTAGAGAACAGGTTATTCCCTTCTTGCTGCTTTCTGTTTAGAACGTGGGCGTCATTTTCGTTCATCGATCAGAAAGGGTTACGTATGGACACGCTCTATTCTCAATGGAATTTCCTTCTTTCTTTTTTTTCACTTTCGCTTCCTTTATACACTTCCTCGCGTCTAGGGTAGCCTACATATCACTGCCTTGTCAACCTCCTTGCCTTTCCCTTTCTTCTGCATATCCCTCTTTCATCTGTCCCCCTCGTAACTACGAACGACTTGCGCATTGTCGTGAACGATAAGCCGGTGTATTAGACTCAAAGCCGTCGCTGCCTTTTGTCTTGCGGGAAAGGACAATGTTTATTTTTGCTACATTAACAGAAATAGCAAGATCATGATCATTCTATCGAAAGCTCACAGCATTGGCAGCCACTACCTATGACGGCATCAGCTATCTGTTACCTCCATGACCCACATCCGTCGGATGTGTCAAAACGAGCAATATCACGAGTGGTGGCAGTTATACATCGAAACATCCGCCACACGCCACGCATAACGCAGTGCACACGTTCCTTCCTCGCGCAACACTTGAGCTCTCTCTCTGCGAGTCGAAGGAGAAGCATCCTATTGCAATTCCCACTCGTTGCTACCGATCGCTATCCGTCTCGGCGGACGCTGGGATTTGTCCGGAGAGAACGAAGGAGGAAGACACGAGAAAAAAAAAAAAAGCAACCGCAGGAGCTTGGGACAGGAAAGAGGTGGGTGGTGCCGGGAGGTCCGTGTTCCCAACGGTTCTGCATCCATTTGCTGGCTCAGCTTTTTTCTTTTTGCGTCGCGTCTAGCATCCACCTTTTCTATCTCATCCCCTATCCGCGCCTTCTCCGTTTTCACTCTGCGATCGGGACAGCGAGGGAAAGAGAGAGTTGCCGACACGCCGCATTCCAATGCGTACGCGGATGTGCCCAAATCGTGGCATCACAAAAGAAGCGAAACAAGTTGGGAGCGCGGCAGGAGGGGGGCGTTAGAATCGAGGAGTTGGTTGGAGTAGCGGGAAGATGGAGGAGTGGGGGGCGCTGCAAGGTGGTGAGAGCCGTCTGCTTTGCGAAGAAGCAGACGACTTTCACGTCGCCGCGGTGGGCCCTATACCACCACTACATCCCGCGGGTGGCATTCAAATACGAAACGACGCTTCTGCTCTCTCCTTACACGAATGTTTTCTTCCATTCTTGTTTCTCAACCTCCTCCCCAGCGCCTGCTACTAGGTCGTCAGTTCATTTATTTACTTGTTCTCTTTTCTTCATATTCTTCCGTAGAGGTGTTCCGCGCGCACAGCCATAAAGTCTGTGCTCGGCTTGACATTGCCTTTCTTACTGTTTTTTTTTTCTTTTCCTTGCTTGTGGCTTGGCTTGGATCCGTCGCGTTCGTCGCTCGCACGCTGCCGAATAGACTTTCTATTGTTCGCCTCGAGTCGTCGTCGGCAGTGATTCTGGAAAGGGGATCTCTTCTTATTCTTCTTTGAGAGTTCGACGACAGCGCTTCGTTCGGTTTCGCCTCCGTTAGTGGTAGACGAGACACGGCCGCCGCTGCCGCCGCATTTGGGAGTCGAGAAGGTACGCAGACGCGGCGGGGAGCCCGCCGACTTGCTGCGCGGACTTAAATGGAAAACGCGCCGAAGGGGGACGCAGACGGAGCATCGAGAATTCCCTACATGCTGGTACCACGCTACGAATTCCGCCGCCTCTGAATGCCTTAGGAGCGAGTGGCACGCCAAGGGGATAAGAAGAATAAACATAAAAAAAAGGCTTCGTGTTTCGCGTATTGTTTAACGTCTGCCAAATTCAGCAGTGCGGACGGGAAAGAAAGGTTGGGGTAAGAAGGGAAGGGTAGGATTTTGAGTCTGACGAAGACGGCTGGCGACATACGTGCTCCAGAAATACCTTGAACATTTTTTGAGTCATGTGTACCAGCTTTTGAGTACTGTATCGTCATATCCGCGACGTTTGACTGTTGCTTCTTATAAGCCTTTTTTTTCTTTTGTTCAGACTTGTCTCTTGAATCGATCGCGTTCCTTTCCATCTACACGCTTTTTATGTACTGAGCTTTCAGAATCACAGGGTACATGTCGACTTTCTCGCATAGTTTCGTTTTCTCTGACGCGTCGTCTGGTTAAGTTTTATAACTTCGTCACGAACATCTTTTCGTTCGATATCAAAATGTTGCAGACTTCCTTTGCTGCAGTCCCGAGGAGGCTCAGAAATGTTGTGCATGCAAAGCGCAAAGTAAGAAGATCTGAGTCCGCTGGGAAATATGCGTGGCGTAGGACATTGCGGAGAAGACGGAGAACTTGAGGCATTGAATTTTTTGCTCTGTTTTTCACTGCATCGTCTTGTGGCAACGCTGCTCTGTTCAACGAAACTAGTCTCTATCACACTTCCTTCTTTATTCTTTTTTTTTTTTGCATCAAGCTACGCCGAGCTGTTTTATTCTAGATCCAAGGAAGCGCGTTCCTCTTTTAACCTTAGCGTTAGACGGAAGACAAATGAAGTCCCTTTCTCGACGGGCTCAAAAGCAAGTTTGTGCTGCTTTGCGTACAGGCGCCAACAGTCGGTGACATTTATCCCGAGACCCTGCTTTCTGAAATAAATTATTTCATCTTGTTTTTTTTTTGTTATCTTCCCGGTTGCGTTGTGATGCGCAAGTCCTAGAAACAAGACTTAGTTTATACGCGAGGAAAAAATGAGCATCAGCGAGGGCGGTTATGATGCGAGTATTTCCCACAGGGCCGGAACCCATCTTTCATTTAGGGCGACAGGCGCGGATCGATATATGCCAAGTCGTGCAGCTCCCGTAGAGAGCTATATATATATATATATATATATATATATATATATATATATATATATATATATATATATATATATATATATATATATATATATATATATATATATATATATATATATATATATATATATATATATATATATATATATATATATATATATATAAAATTTCCATTCACTCGTTGACGGAAAGAAAAGGTGTATGCCACTGCTGGCGAATTCCTTTCACCCGTTAAAGCAGCTCCATTAACGTGAAGTGCAGGGCTCAAACTCCAATACATGAGTAATATCTACCGGTGGTGTTCAGTGTCGGCGCCGGTTGTAACCATTCAGGAATGATGTCGTCTTTTGCCATGACCAACGCTCACCCTGTCGTCAGTGCTTGCGAGTTCATCGGACGTATACTGTCAGCTGTGTTAGGGATAGGGGCAGGAGCCACACATCGGGGTTTCGCTCCAGTATATATAATACGCGGCGCACGCTATAGCATGCGGCGCTGGATGGGTGGCATTTAACTAACCCTGGGGCCGGCAAGTATTAGTAAAGCGTTCGGTCCAGCGGAGTGGAAAGCAGTTCTGTTCCGACTTTGAGGTGAACTTCGCACAGAGGCGTAGGCGTGCTGTTATCTCAACAGGACAGCTACAAGTGTGTTGTGTACGCATCCCATTCAGTTCATAAACTTGTAACTATGCTTTCAGCCATATTTGTCATTTAGTGCACCACAGAGATATGTGAAAGAGGCAGGCTGTGAGAGAGGTTGTTTTCATCACCGTTACTAGTGGCGTTTTTTGAATAGTAAGCAGTCATTTGCAAGAAACGTCATTGTACTTCAGGCCGGCTGACTTCTAGGTTGTTAATACACACCAAGAAAAGGAGGGCCCGATAACTGAGCCTTGTGGGACTCCGGAGAAATCAGGCACGTTTTGCGAATTGTGGCTGTTAATCGTTACAAACTGGGTGCGGTGGGTTGAACAGGAGTCACTGCACTATGTTATCGTTGTTTAAAACACACTTTATATTCTATACCAGAATAGACTGCGACATCGAAAGCGTTCGCAAATTCTAAAGATATCAAGTCCGCTTGGCAAGCTTGGTCGATTATTTTGTTCAGCGCATAAGTGGTATGTATAATATATGCATGCTAACCAAATACGCTTGATATCAGCTGGCTATCTGAATGACGTGCTCAATGACTTGAAAATGCTGTCATAAATTGCCGGTAAACCCTCGCTCACTAAATGTCATCCAGCTCTCTCGCCTAAACGAATGAATTCCTTCCATCGTCGTCCATCGCTCATACCACTCGGCACATTTTTTGTTATCGTTTCCACTCGCTCATCATTTGTCAGGACGTTGGCACAAGACTTAAATTACGTAGTAGATACATGACCGATAGCTTCATCTACAGGTAGCAGCGCCCTCTCGGTCGCCGTGATGAAGATCCCTCTCTGCCCCGGCGAATCGACGCACCGTAAAGAGAAAAGCCGAGCGAATCCGCACCGAAGCCACGGCGTGTCGTCAACTGCCCCGCACCACAGGAAAAGACCGCGCCGCGGCGGATCCTCCGTAAAAATCCGTAATTGACGAGGACAAGTCTTTTTTACGACGTCGGAGCTGGAGGAATCGTATCACCGGCCACGACGACGACACAACGCCGCGCTCTCCCCTAACAGCAATCGAACGACCCTTTCTCTTTCCACCAACGACCCTCCTTCGTGGTTCTGGTGCAACAATGTCTCTCGCTTCACGCTCGCGGTGATTCTCCTGAGATACGAGTGGAGAGAGAGAGAGAGAGGGATGTTCCTCGCAGGAAGCACGAATTAGAAAGAATGCAGCCTGGCAATAAAACAAGGCCCAGGCGGCATGATAAAGGCGGAGAAGGCAAGAAAGGGGAGATGAGACAGAAGGCAAAATAAGAGCCGAGGAAAGCGATACAATCTCCGCTCCTGTTATCGATCATGTCCGGGCAAGGGAGGGGGTTCGGCCGCACCCCGCGGCGTCTTGCATCAGCGAACGTAGAGGGGAACGGGTCCCTGTACCACTGTCGGGGCCCAAAGGGTTCGCGACACGGCGACGCGGTCTGCTAGAGTGTGTGTGCACCCTCAGACGTCCCTCTCGTCCCTTTGTGCGCCCTCTTCCATTCCACCTCTTCTCCACCTTTGTTTTTATGTGCCGCGTCTAGACACAGCGTGTCGAGCGCTTCATGAGCGTTTCCTCGCTTTCAGATCCGCCGCTTCAAAGAGATGGGACTCCCTTTGACTCGTTGTGCACAGACAGATGTGCTTCTCTGGTCGCCAGTGCGATGGTCCTTAGTCGTATCAATTGGAGAGCGGCGAACCGTGCCGAAATGAGTGAGCGAGTGAGCGAAAGTAGGCGTATTTTCGCGAGTAACGGTGGAGCAATTCCTTCGCGAGTATGAGCAGTAGTGATCTAAGTGCGTTTTCGTGCTCTGTGAAGGATTGTGTACTGCATTGGTGGCATTAGAATCCGCGCCTGGTTAAAATCATTTGCTGATGCCCATTTCACCCATGCCACTCACTCGGATAAGCGCTTTAGTTGAGGGCTTCAGCGGAAGGTGAGGACTATCGGCCGCTCTATCAAATATCAGTTTGAAAGGCAACCTTCCTTCCTTCCTTCCTTCCTTCCTTCCTTCCTTCCTTCCTTCCTTCCTTCCTTCCTTCCTTCCTTCCTTCCTTCCTTCCTTCCTCCGTTCCTTTTACAAGTGCATTTACGACAAGGGATAGCAGGATGATTTCGTTGAGAATACGTATTCGATCAGCAGAGCCCTGCATTCAAAATGAGCCCACAAAACAGAGCATTCATCACCGTTTTGCAGACCTTGCAGGTCAAAGCAACTGCTGCACTATATGTATAAAATGCAAGCGTACACCAGCCACTGTGCAAAATAAACCTTGTTCGCCCGGCCGTCGATTCTGCCGCCAACGGCGGATAATTGGTTCCACATGACAGGCTAGCACCAGCACCGAATTCTTACACTGCAAACAATGAAAAGAAAAAAGACTAAGTTGTGATGAGTCCATTACGTTGACAACCATTTCTGTGTTGGATTCACTGCATCATGGCATCCGCGCGAGGTGTTCGGGAGACCAGCTTTATATGAGATTATAAAAGGGGCGCACATTAATGCTTAAAGCGCGTAGACACGTTTAACTACCTTTGGTAGAATACGCAACGAGACCTGTGCAACCGATTGGCTTCTCAGCGAAAAAAATAATAAAAAGCCACAGGCGTGTTATAAGAAAAAATATTTATTGGTTTTTGGTAAATTTAGAGCCTCAGGTATTTACCCGCTATTACTAACCTAGCTGGCGTTGTCACTATCCCTGTACGTATACACGGTTCGCAATGGTGTCTACTCCTGGCCAGTGAATCGGCAACATTTTCTCTCGTCAGCGAAAGCGAGAGTAGGAACTTGAACGCCAAGTGGACTGCTCTGACCGATACTACACGCATCTGGCGCTTTCAGTAAATTAATCAAATAGCAAATAACAGGCTTTACGCTCTGAACTTATAGAGGTACCTTTTCCTCGTGTCTAGCTATTTCTTTGCGTGAGGAAACGTCACCATCAATAACAACTGTGAATGATCTTTTTTTATGCCGCTAGGGCATGTCTGATGGAAGAGCGCCGATCAATAACCACTCATCGTATACAAATGAGTAAGAAAACACACACACATTTTAGAGCACATTTTAGAACACACACACACGCACACATGCACACATACACGCACGCACGCACGCACGCACGCACGCACGCACACACACACACACACACACACACACACACACGCTCACGCACACGCACACGCACGCACGCACGCACGCACACTCACGCACGCGCACACACAAGCACGCACGCACACGCGCGCACACACACACACACGCACGCACATACACACATGCAGGCACGCACGCGAAACTGTTTCCTACCAGAGGCACCTGACCAGTCAACGAACCGAAACTCGTATAACCGCTCGCACGACTATACGGGCTGCCCAGGATCTCATGTATACTCTACGACAGCCAGAGTCAACAATACACGCCGCCCGAAGACCGAGCTTCCGTATCAGCTACAAGTACACGGGTGTGCCGGCCAGGAACCAGAGCAAACTTCCGTGCTTCCACACTCCTCTGCCAAAACCAGCAAATACTGCACTTGGATCCCAGATGAAAGTCGCAGGGTGTACTTTCGGTTTGTGTGCGTCTCCCACCTCCTCTCCCTCGACAAGAAGAGTGCGAGGAGGAAGGACCTTTTAACGCAAACGGACTCGGCGACACCGACACGCCCGCCCCGTTAAGAGAGTGTGTGCGTGTGTGTGTGCGTGAGCGCTCTTTCCTACTTGTTTGCCTGGCTGCCTGCCTTGCTTTTGAAGAAGACCCGTGGCAGAGACAAATATTGGCTCTCCTCACGCGAGACGTGTGTGCGTTTGTGCGTGCGTAAGGTCGGCCGTGAACTCGAGCGGTCTTCGCCGTCCCAGACCCCGCTCTGTGCTTTCTTGTTCGCGCTTCGGGCTGACGCGCGAACTCATTCCGACCGACCAATTTGACGCCCGCGAATACGCCGCCTAGGGTGTGCATTGCACTAGGCAATGAGAAATGCCGCGTATTTATCAAGTTTCTTTTTTTTTTTACTTTACTGGACCAGTGCGGGCTCCATCCTCTGTGCCGTTTTTCGCGAGGGAAATGAAGGACGAAGACTCACGGCGACAAATTCAAAAAAAGAAAAAAAGAAAAGAAAAGCTCCTCCCTGACTTTCAGTGTTTGCGCGTCTCTCAGCTCTCAGAGCCAGGAGACTCACTCTGCCTTTCGAACTCGCTAAGTGCTTCGCGGCCGTGTTCTTCTTTTTTTTTTTTCATTCATCTGAATGCGCGTGCGCGTTTGTGTGTGTATGCTTTATTTGTAGTTATTTTATTTCCCTTACTCATGGACAGCAATCCGCGCACCGCTTCTGACGATTGAAACGCGCTGCTCCATATCTTTTTGTTTGGCTTGAGCCTTCTCTTCCAAGTCGTGCATGCGTTTTCGCGCAAGAATGTATCTTGAGGGAAGTTTCGCTGCCCAATTTTTTTTTCTTGCCTTTCTTGGTTAATGCAAGTTCGCAATTCTTTTCCTCGTTCTCTTCAGAAGAAGGAAAGCGAACCAACGTTGAAAGCCTGAAGCGAAGTCTTCGCGCAGTCAGCATTGATCAGCACTTTTCTCTGTGTGCCTTTATCTCACTTACCCTGCAGGGTTTTTTTTATGCATTCGTTGTTTTTATTTGAACCTGAACGCTTTCCTCTCTGATTCCTGTTCTATCTAGCAATTCGCCCAGGTGTACTGCGGATAGAAGCGCGTGAAACGGTGTGAGCGAGGGAAAGAGGGGGGGGGGGGGGGGGGGGGAGTACGCGAGTTCGAGTCCGAAACTTCAGCATTTGCCTGCAGCCGCGAAGGCTTCGTGTCGAAAGAAAGATGACCCTCCGGAACGGAAGCATTCTCCACTTCTATTCAGCCTGTCTCTTTGTTCTTCGCGATGTGCAGATAGGAGGAGACAGAGGATAGTTCGTCTTGTACGAAGGGTCGATGTACGTTTAGCTTTTTCTTCTTGCACCATTTCTTTTTACGGTCCAAACTTCCTGTGCTTAGAAAAGAAACAGAAACAAAGAACGAAAGAGGAATGCGGAATGCTGATCCGGCCTGCTGAAAGACGGACTCGATTATGCGATCTCTTTTGTCTTGGGTGTCACTTGTAAACGAAGTAAAACAAGAAAAAAAGATGGCGCGCGATGCATAATCAGTACCGGAGGAAGGCACACCCACACACTTTTCCTCTGCGCTCATTTTTTTTTATCAGTATAGACAAAAGCTACGGAGAAGACAAAAAGCAAACAAACAAGGTTTCGTGTGATCCCTGCTCACTCAACTCCGGCTATGCACTGGGCGCGATGGTTCAACCGATCCACAGACACTAATGACGCTAGACGAGACGACCGTTCAAGGGTTCCGGCGAAAGAAGCGACGCGGTTCATCGTACCCGACGTGGATCCTGACAGCGTCAGATCGGCAACGCGGAGAATGACATCAGATCGATACGGACACGAAACGCGAGCGCGCCACGCCTCCTCTCCGCTCCTCTCCTCACATAATGCGGCCAAAGCCGCACATTACATCTCCCTGGCCGCCGATAGCAAATCTCGTTCACAGTGGTTCTAGAGCATAACCGAAGCTGCCTCGATCAGGCACGATTCTATCTCCGCTGGGATTGCTGTCTGCCTCAAACAATATGGCCTAAGCGCGCGCCTCACCGCTAATAACCCTTCTTCTTTTCTTCTCAATTTCCGTGCATCCTTCGCATCCGTTTAGTGACAGAAAGAACCCTTAATAAGGAGAACACGCCATGCACCAATACACCACCACAGCTGCCGGATTGTTCCCCTCCGAGCGGCGAACAGGCAGGGGTGGAACGCTTTCGCTTTTCCATGTCCCCCTCCTCGAACCGTCTCGAAAGAGGACGCGCGCGCGGGGCTGTTTTCCCAGCGATTAGGGGCCGCGCGCAACCTGTTATTCCGATCGGTCGAAGGGGGCATCTTCGCCGATGGGGGAAGCCTGCCCGCATCGGCGGCCGCACCCATCGCGTGGTGCAGAGCGATATATAGGCGGCCGGCCTCTGGCAGTATTGCTTCAGTGTTGCGGCTTTGTGTGTGTATATATCTGAAGAGAGCCGGCACGGCGCTGGACGGCTACATTCGTGGTTCCGGCGGTGGTGGTCGGGCAGCAGGGGTGCCGTATCGAATACGGCTGGGTTGTCGCGGTTTGCAGCGTCGAATTATCGTCTTTTTTGTTGTTCCTTTCTATAGCAACAGTTCTGCGGGAATCTTTTCTCGGTGCAGGTGGCACGTCTTCGTCGTCGTATGTCGTGATATAAAACCAGACATTTAGCCAATGAGAAGTACATCCGCTCTCGTTAGCCAATGCGCCATGATGCATATTACAGAAAAAAGCTCTACATTTTCAACGGCCATATAGGTGCGCAACGTTTAAACACAGCGGAGCATGTGTTACCCATGAAGGAAGCCTCTACAATGTCTGGCGTGTTGCAAGTCATGCAGAGCGGGATTCTACGTCTATGCGTATAAGGTGGATTGAGGGGGAGGCGTGCTTGACGTTGCGCCATCTTTGATCACGTGATCCACGTGGCAGGCCTCGGGAGTTTTCACAGCGCACGAAAAGGGGATCGGAGAGGGTGTGATGTAGCTATCACTGTCCCATCCACGACCCATCATCCAGTTCCAGTTATACCAGAGTGCTACTAATACGTGCAGGCAGTGACTGCGACGTGCTTATTCAGCGAAATATATTTAATGCCCCGAGTGACACGAAATTGTTTCAGCCTTGTGTTTGCCTTAATTGTGACGCAAGCTCTTTGTAGGCCTCGCGGGCAGGTCGCTGTTATTCGTTTGGCGTAGTTTCAAGTCATTTATACCGGTTAATTTTGTTGCGCAAGCCTGCTGCGTCAAACTGATTTGGGTTGCCACACAAAAGAATATGACTGAGCACAAGAATTTCATCATAATGCCTACTACGCAGCTACAGCCGAAAAACTGCGCATTCAGGTTAGATCGCACGGCTTTCTGCCGCTTCATTATATGTACTATAGATCGTGTTTTTCGTGCGAACACCTGTTTGGTAATTAATATAGTTTGTGAAATTATCTATAAGCATAAAATCAGTTTATTTGCCCTTTCAAGAAGTTTGCTTTCAGTATTTTGATTGGATTGGTTAGGTACATACTTTTGCAGATGGAACGGTCTCTCTTCCCAACCACCCTGGAACGCATAACATAAAAATGGCATACTTCTCAGCCAGGCGTCTGATCCCAGATAATGGCGGGAACAAGTGGCGGAGGTTGTTTAGGGATTAAAAAAAAATCGAGCCATATTTTAGCTCACCTTGTTATTTCACAAACGCTCATTTGTCTAATTACCCAACGCTTTCACAAAAGCAACTAAAGATTAGACAAATTGAAATATTTGCTCTCGTCTCCGATTGCATTTATTCCCGTTCCAGCGTCGTCAGAGGAATCAACTATACCTTTACGTCAAGTTGAATGTTGTGAATTTGTCAGCCTCTTAAAGGAACGCTAATGGAGAGTTACACACAATCAATAAATGAAGGATATGGATAACTCCGCGTTTGTATTTAAAGCGAAACGGCATAGGTTGTAGGAATCAACAAGCTTTAGAGGGTCGAATGTGTGAAACTTGCAGGTAAAGCATGCGAAGTCTTTTTGGGCTAGCACTTGAAATAGTGAAGTAATCGCAGATTAAAATCCGGACGCCCTTCAAGCTTCTCCGCAGCGCACAACGCCAAGTGGGGGACGCATGATGACGTCATCGAAGGTATCGGTACATTTCCAACGCACAAACGCCTGCTTTTAAGGAAAAAAACTAACGCCACCAAAGGCGAACCCTGCCGAGTGTTGTTTGGCAGCGTCTAACTAGTCAGGGCAAGGTGTGGCTGACGACAGCTGTAATTTGAAATAATACCTTCCGTGACGTCACGCTGAGTTTTCCTGCACTCCTCCGGTGCATTGAGAAGAAACGCGAAATTCAATCGCCGATTACGTCACTATTTTAAATGCTAGTGCAAAAACACTTGGGATGCTTTACCTACAGCTTACATAGATTTGAATCCTTGAATATCGCGAAATTCTGAGAAAAGTGCTGCAGCTGCCCTTTAATAGTGCAAATCATGGTGTTATAAATAAGGGAGGTACATATATCACTGATGAGGGCGTACTAATTAAAAACGGTGCCCTTTCGAATGAGTAATTATAAGTGTTTAATAAAAACTGTGCTCCACCTTGAGAGGCCTGACTGTTGTATGCTAAATATCTTTGATGTACTAACTACTGCGCTATCTGATGATAATAATTCCCAAAATATACTGCTGCTTTTGCCTCGGGTAGTGAAAATGGCACGCATTACGTCGCGAACACGTCCCTCCTCGAGCAACGTCGGAAGTTCTCAGCGTAGTTCGAAAGCTCACCTAGTTGGATAGATTACGCAGTTTTAAAATCCAAGCTGTTCAGTCAACACCCACCCACACTTTATTTACAAATACTGCTGTCTCATATACTGGAGACAAAGCAGGAGTGCGTAGAGTTTTTAGCACAAAATAAATAAAATATAAATAACTACAAAATATTTAGACAGATCAACAAGCCGTATGGTTAGGCCTATTCCATTGGCAATGAGCGAAGCGAACCGTACAAGTTATTCCAAATTTCAAAGTTCTGTTAGTGGAAAAAGAGAAAATTTAAAACTATCTATATGTCGCATAAGAAAGAACAACGTTGAATTGGTGGTTCTGTCGAGTTTCACGCGCTCTGGGAGAGACAAATGAGAAGGGTGCCATAATTCCGGATATTACGACACCAGCTAACATTTGGATCTGTTTCACGTACGTAATGCCATATTCTTTGCGTTGTACAGTCGTGAGCAATATCAGAGGGAACAACGTGTTGAACAAAATTGCCAGTTTTCTGTCATATCTCTATTAAATTTGAGATTTGCTGTTGGATATTATATGCCAAAACGAAAATTTGTTAGTAAATAGAAAAAACTGCGCTTGGCACACATTCCTGTGGAGCAATCAATACATTAATGCTCAAACATTGTTCTCTCTCATATTTCTCAGGGCTGTGCGAAATGCGTCGGGCATTCGGCAGTTAGTTAATATACCACGGTCACGTACGTCACATTTAATTCCTGTTCCTGTAGGAACGTTTGAGTGGAAAAGGGACGTGCGCATACTTTGACCGCTTCTGAGACAGAGGAAGCGAACGGAGAACAGGTAAGAGAAAAAGAACAGAAGAAGAAAAAAACTAGTCAGAAAAGAGAAAAAAACTGCGCTTGGCACACATTCATATGAAGTAATCAATGCATTATTGCTCAAATGTCGTTCCCTCTCATATTGTTCACGACTGTACGTAACGCGTCGGGCACCCGGCAGTTAGGTTATACCCCGGCCATATACGTTACTTTTCATTCCTGTAACAACGTTTGAGTGGGAAGGGGAATGCGAATACACTGACCGCATCTGAGACAGAGGAAGCGAACGGAGAACAGGTAAGAGAAGAAGAACAGCGGCGCTGTCTGTGTGCAAGATGGGCAGGGCCTCACGGCGCCAGGTCGTTCGGTATACACCCTTCGAGGAATCCACTTCCCACGCTTCCCCCTCCTCCTCCGCGTGCATGCAGGGCGGGTTCGAAGGTCAAGGAGGGAGAGCAGAGCTGGCCGAAACGTCTCTCCTCGCGCCACACGTCTCGCCGCCTTTTTCCTTTCTCCCGCTTTCGCCTTGACCTCGGCGGCGACGGCAGCAGCCGCGCGGCGTGGTTCGCCTTTTCCTTCCTTCCTCCGCGGGGCCGTTCCGTCCGGCCACGCGCCTTGCCTCGCCTGGTTTTGCGTTTCTTCTTACGTGCAACGTAAAAGTACGCCCCGCGACGCACCGTGGCGTTCACCGGTACCACGTTTCCCGCCACATAACCCTCCCCCCATTTCGAGCTCTCACAACGGCAGATCTCTTGTGGTATCCGTGAACTGCGTCTCATATATATCGAGAATAAACTTTTTTGTTCCTTCTCCTCACCAAAATCCGTCGAAGATTTGATAGGTACTTGATTTTTCGCCGAAAAAAAAAAAGCGATTTTCACTCTCGATCTCTCCAAAATCTCATACTTCGCTCTTAGGTAATCCTTTACTTTTATATACACAGAGTTAGACAGGTGATTGACATCGGCCGACTTCATGACAGTCGGCATACGCACAAATACAGTGAAGGGTAAAAATTGACCTTCGCGCTTCTCCCCAAAGCTTATGCGAACACTGGTCTTCCGCCACGGCAGCATTCGTTACAATACCAGCAATTCTGCTGCAGCTCGTCAGTTCATCGAACACGGGAGCGTGAGCGCGTCGTCACGCAGTCGCTAGTTACTGCCCCAGACGACGATAGGTGACCCGAAGCGAGTCTCACAGCAGATGCTTGCCGCACCGTTGACGGCCGTCTCGAGGTTTTTCTTTTCCTCAGTACGGATCTCAGCGTTGCGCGCTGATGCCCGAAGTGTGCGACGTACGAATGCACTACACTGTTGCAGCAAAGTCATCATTTTGGATCAACGAGTGCCCATTTTGTGCGTCTTTGAAAAAAGTATTCTCCCTGTCGGCCGCTTAGCGCTGAGGAGACGCAGACCTGTGCGGTATCAAAACCGCTGATCCCTAACGGCCTTTGCCGTAACTTGGGTCGATCAAATGCCGAGGCTGTTCTGCTTTTGCCTTCTTGATCAGCTCAAGCTTATTGAAAGGTGTGCAAAGGTTGATAATAAGCAGCACTGTATGTAGCCTTTTCTTTGCCCCGGTAAGCACATGATGGCGATATTTTTTTGTGATCGCTTCCCGGGAGGTTTTTTTTTTTTTTCAGCTAGTTTTACTCAGAACATGTCTGAAGTACTCCTCGTGCTCACACCTCTAAATGCGCCAATGCTGTCCTGATCAGCCAGTATTTTCCTGTTTTTTTTTAGATATAAAATCAATTTAACTCCGACACTGAACCATTAACAACCCAATATACTCGGTACGCAATTGAAGGGAGAAGGGCTAACCGTAGTGCCTGCCTTCTGTGAACTAACGATATGCTAGCAAAATATATGGGTGTAATTGTGAGAGTAAAATCGATGTTGTGTGTGCACAACCGTTGCGGGTGGTCAAGAAAACAAGTGTGCATATAGGACTATTGCATTCCCTTGCGTAAAGCAGTCGCAGACACGCGACTCAAAAGTATTGTGGGCACGCACGGTTGACCAGGACCTGTAACGTGCTAAAAGTATTTTCTTCGAGCAGGCTATTGATCAGTGAGGCACTCTTTCAACTTTACAAAATAAATCCGAAGCGAATAAGCAACAAACCGTAGCGCATCTGCATCACGAATAGAATAGGCACCGGAAGCGAAGCACGCGAGATTCAAATAGACGCCCGAGTTTGTTGCGCAACCGATTCAAATCAGAGGCGAGGCCTAGAATAGCGCGGCATAAGTATACGCACACTCGCTACAATGTGTAGACACGGCCCCCAGAGCCGACAAATTGCTCTCCAGTGAAGCAATTCGCGTGACCCACACTCACGGCAGTGCACGCAGCTATTTTCGCTATCCACTTTTGGATACGCAGTACGGAAACGCCAACAAAACGACAAGACCCCTCTGCATACCTCGTGCCGAATGCGGACACAATCAAAAACAGCCTGTATACGGCGCTCGAACAGCGAGGGGTCGCTGCATACCCTATCGTCTTCGGAACTCTCTTCTCGATTTTTAGTTTTTGAATGCCGGAAACTTGTTTGGAGTGAGCCGACCGATTCGGCTCAGATGATATCGTGAGAAGGACTCCTTTAATGACGGGGTCCTGCGTCACGGTATCGCACGCTCTCTCCGTGTTTCTGGATGTCACAGCTCGTTTCGGTTCACTGGTTCGAGCCGTGTTGCCGGATGTTTACATATTCTCGTAGGGTGGTGATGCCGCTTCACTGCTATGTGGCGGTGTGGTGCGAGGAGTATACCCTGAGTCTGGCGCGGCACATGCTTTCCTTCCAAAGGTCGGTAATAACAAGCGACAAAGGCGGAAACGCGACACGGAGCACAATAAGCACATCAGCTGCAGCCGTTTCGAGGAAGTGCCCGATCTTTTAAATGTAGAAATACATTCTAGAGCACTTACACGCCGCGTTTTGTTGAGCACCATGTTCTGTGTCGGCACTTCACAGAAATGCTGCGTTCGCACCGCAAAGCTCACGTGGAATTACAATCTAGGTCAACGTCCACCTGAATAACAAAAAGATCGTTGATCGCTTTAAAAGCGTACATTGCGTACATGTCCAGATATAGCATGTGCATTGCGTGCATGGTAAGATATAGCATGTGCACTGAATACATGTCCAAATATAGCATATATTGCAGATATGTTCAGATATATCAGATATAGAATATACCCTGCATACAGGTTCACATATAGAGTACATTGCAATGATGGCCAGATCTACAATATACAATTCATGCAAGTTCAGATCACACAGAGCACATTGCGTACATATCCTGATGTTGTACATACGCCGCATACGTGTACACATATAGCGTGCTTTGCAGACATGTCTAGATATAGTGTACACTGCAGACACAGCCGCCTAGTAGTATAGGTTTGTCGCGTTATCGAGGTATTGTCGAAGTAGACAGCTTCGATCGAATTCAGGGACCACCGTTGGCATTCGGTGGCAACACATCTCTAAATATGTTGCGCCCACAATTTGCGTGTACATCTGAGAATGTTTATTAGCGTTAGCTCATATCGGCTAGTTCCTTTATTTCACGCTGATGTCGTCGGCATCGGCGTCCGCAGCGACATCTGCCACCTGCCTCGGATGGCAGGTGGCAACTCTTCACTTTTGGGGGAGAGAAGGGAGAGGATGGGAGGCAACGGGTGGCACAATGGAGTGATTGAAGCCCCCTCCACATTTAGGGGAGAGGAGGAAAAGGTAAAATTAGATAGGGAAGAGGAAGACAGTTTGCGAGGCGACAGGTGACCTAGTGGCTTGTGCATTCGCCTCGCCTGCGGAAGGTGGTTGGTTAGGAACCAACTGCCCTACAAGGATTGGCACAACCGTCCCCTGGCCCGGCGCCTGGCTTCTTTCTTTGCTGTCACACCAAAGCTAACGCTCAAAACATTCGCGTTACACGATCATGACCGTCCTGTGATTTTCTTCTTTTTCAGAACACAGAGAAATGTACTGTACATCGTTGTCACTGCTCGAACTTGAACTATGGAAAGTAATTTAAAGGCTCTGGAGAAGTCGCAAAAGAAAAACAAAAATCAAAAGAAGCAGTGACTAGGGTGGTCTGCACTCTCAAGCTAGTAGCATTGCACTTACTTCCTAGCAACTGCAGTTAATGGACACAACGGTGGCTCATTTGCAATCTCAGACCTGTCTTAGTGGCGTACCTGATTATCACCGTCCGTTCATCTGTGATATTCTGCTTGGCGCAAGAGTCGCTGCTGGTCTGGTCTAGTTATGCCAGTCTTTGTCGTGAGCGAGCACCTTATTTTGTCTTCATATTCTGGGTAACGTGTTCTCGAAGGGTTTTCCTTTTTACTTTCTTTTGTTTTGTCGTCGCCTTTGATGTCCCTTACGCGTAGAGAGTCATTAGCCACAACAGCTGTGCGAGAATATATTCCTGAAGTCTAACGTAACCTAACCTGCACCACAGTTATGCGGTTTAACGTTGCGGAAGAGAAGCGTAGCAACACCCTCCATCCTTTTTGAAGTGTTCTGAGGAAGACGTTAAATGAACAGAGAATGACAGAGAGGCAGGCGAAGAAGAAAATGGTTGAACAGAAGTAAGACATGATGTTGGGCTAGTCGGTTCATGGTTAGAGCGAAACAAAACTGCGCGAAGACGACGGGACAAAAGAAGCAGTGGCACTGGCAGCAATCTACCCTTGCACTGTAAGGGCTGCGACACCAAAAACTGTTCTCCTTACCTGGAAAAAACAAAGTTCCTTTCAAAGGCCAAAACAAAAACCGAAAGAGAAGTTATCGAGGCCTATTTCATTTCTAAAAGGGGTGATAAGTGTGTTAGCGCCCCTTCTTTATCTCTTTCATGTCAAGAAATCAATTTCTTAGATGGACACATCCGAACTTTTCATGCGTCGTAATTCACATGTGGTCTTGTTGACTCTGTCATTGCCGTTAGCACGTTGCTTCTGCTTGTCTCCTAGTTTGCTGTGATTGCCTTTATCAGCACCCTGCTTTTACAAAATAAAGTCAGTTGGAAGTCTGCGCTCTGTGTATGTGTATTCGTGCCTTTCTTTTGTCCAGTCGTCTTCGCGCAGTTTTGTTTCGTTGAATAGAAACCAGAGTGGTTGCGAACTATGGCTCGGATGAAAGTATGACGTCGCTTAGATAACGTCCGTCACTATGTTTAGCAGTAAATACTGCTCGACAGTTGTATTAGGTATTCCGAGCATTATTTTACATTTAGTTGAATACTCTTAGTCACGTCGTAGTTTCAAGAACGATGTTAAAAGCTATTTACTTTCTTTGGATGTGGACTGACTCATTATTGAATCGCACATGAATATGTATAGCGTTATAATGCCTAAACAGTACTGATGTCTCTGAAATGTGTAGTTCTCGCTTGCCCCCCCCCCCCCCTTTTTGCATTCTCTTCATTTTTATTTCTTTTTGTGCATGGTGTATACGTAATTCATGCCGTTCATTATATGTTTGCGCCTCAGTTTTCTTAGCGCAGATATTTTCATTTATTTCTGCGGCATTATATTTTCAGCGGTTTCAACGTATAGTGCCCCGCCGCGGTGGCTCAGTGGTTACGGTGCTCGGCTGCTGACCCGAAAGACGCGGGTTCGAACCCGGCCGCGGCGGCTGAATTTCTTGAAGGCGAAATTCTAGAGGCCCGTGTGCTGTGCGATGTCAGTGCACGTTAAAGAACCCCAGGTGGTCGAAATTTCCGGAGCCCTTCACTACGGCGTCTCTCATAGCCTCAGTCGCTTTGGGACGTTAAACCCTAATAAACCAAACCAAACCGAGCATAGTATGCTGCTTAGTTTAATAGCTCAAAAAGTGTTTGATTTGATTTTATATATACAATTTCAGTGCATTATACGGACATGCTGTACCGTTGCTGAGCAAAGTACGGGTGTAAGGGCCTTGTCAGGCAGAGCATATCTACCTTTTGCCCATCACCCAAGGCCGCTTTTGTGACTAACTAGAATGTTCAAATAACAATAATATATAGGCCAGCCAAGCTCCCTTCGTTGCATACAAGCACAGCTTAACTGAAGGGCGAGAGAGAGAAAGGCAATAAATTTTGGAAAGGTATAGTAGCGCGAAATACAAACGTGGGCGTAATGAAGGAACGGGACGAGCGCTGTTTTCCGTGCCTCTATGTTTTTCCAAAAATTTCACCAATAAGCGCAGCTACAACTACTCTCTGCGATGAATTTCTTCGATAAAAAGGATAGGGCTTTTGCCTCTGTGTTTAAGACTGACGACACGCTAATCTGCGCAAAGACAAGGCTTGAGGAAAACATGGCAGTAGAAGCATGCGGAAAGTAGTAAAACAAAAGGAAAATACTGCATTAACACCTCGTTCTGAGCTAGTTGATGCATACTTTATTGGTGAAAAAATAGCGCCAAACCACGGAAACCACAAGTAAGAACGTAGACGAGACACAGGCGCTAGGAAAACGAAAATGTGCTAGAAAATTAATTGTGTTCGCGAGGTTAGGTAGAAGAAATTTCAAATAGTGATTCCTTGTAGATTGGTGTATCGGGCAGAACTTCCATTAGCTGAAGGACCTCTTGGCCTTGGTGGAGAATACCCGGTACAACCCCCCCCCCCCCCCCCCCCCTCTCCGCTCTCCTTAAAGATTAGCCGAGAGTTGCTGAATGAAGTGAATTCTCTCTCTTAAGAGGAAGCTGTACTTAACAGTAACGCTAGTCATACCTAACGCCTTACCTAAAGAGGAACCACTCTTGCCATACTACAAAGGAAATATACCTGGTAACGAACGCATGCCTGAATAGAAAATATCCAGGGTGTGGTGACGGCCATCCATACGCCACAGCCTATGCCCTCTCTAAGCGAACTCTATCGGTGCGCAAAGCGCTGTCTCCGTGGTTGCAGGGCGTGTCCCCTAGCGGCGCATTATAGAAATAGACAATCCCTCGGTCCCGCGGTGGCACATCACACACACTCGCATCGCGGTGTGCATAGTGCGAAGGCGCGGCGCGTCCTCCGAGACGCGCAGCTTTCGGGCGGCTCCTTCCATTGCCTACCGAGAGTCGAAACGCGGGCTCTTCGAAGCCGTCCTCGTGACGGCGGGATTTGCGTCGGGCGTGTGTGGCCGTTAAAAGAAGAAGCGGGCAGCGCCTCGTCGCCGCCTTTGCGCGCCGCAAGCGCATCGTAGCGGGAGGAGCCCCGCGATCACCGCCGCCGCCGCCTATGAGTTGGCCGACACCGGCGCGAGGTCGTTGGCTCGTGAGGAACTGCGGCGGAGAGTCGCCCACACCTTTTCTTCGCGGCCGCAGTGCGCGCATGTCGTGGCCGGGCCTGAGAAGTCGTATAACCTCCTGCGGTGGGAAATAAGCGTGGTGTATACTGTTTTACAGTTTTGGGACGGTGGCGGTTGGGGTTAGCACGCATAAGGTCATTGGAATGCTGCGCACTTCGGATTAATCACCAGGGTGAGGTGGAACATTGTAGTTGTTGCGGCGTTTAGAGCGCCTGGGGGCCACATTCACGGTCACGCGTAGACGGTTGTGTCGAGGGCTCACTTGATCGAGCACACGTTTTGCGCGCGTTTTGGGCAAGTTGTGAACAATGGTGATAAAAATGTGCAACTGTGTCTGTTTCTTATGGCAATATAGTAGCGATCCTTCAGGCAGCTGCGGTGTTTACAATGTTGCCTTCGTAGTAATTGTAGTACTAACAGTAGTGGTAACAGTAACAGTGGAGGCGGTAGTAACGTTATTATCAGAAGCGGTGGTGTGTATTAATGTGTTATGCAAGAGGAAAAAAATGTCAGTGACGTCAGCTCTACAAGATCACGTGGTCACTATCTGACCAAGAGGAAAGAAGCCCTGCCGTACTCAAGTCGTGGTCAAAAACAATCCCTCTGTGGTCGTGTTAGCCGCGTCTGTGGCCTGTCGACCCAGAGTTACTTTTTTGGGAAGAGGATGGGATGGAGTATATCTATCCGCGTGCGTCCTTTCTTTTCTTGCTTGTTATTTTTTGACCTATTATATGTTTCTTTCTTTCTTTTTACTTCCTGAATAGCTTCTTGCCCGGCTTGTATGATGTCCTAGAACTAGCACTCCGGCTTACAATCGATAGCATATAGGGGCGACTCGGCGGTGCTAGTTCTGAATAGCGGTAACCAGAAAACGGAGGAGATGGCTTGCGGAAGTAATCAGTAAAATATAGCCGAAAAATAAAAACAGGCGGCTCTATGGGGGATCTTCTTGAATAGACACACGCGTCAGTGATCGCGGCCAAGCGCGCTCCGGGTACTCTTCCCCGAGTGCCGTTGCTGCAAGGCAACGACAGGCGCGATTCGAGGGGGTTTCACCCGTAAGCATACTGCATGCTGGAAAGCTGCCGCTGGCAGTGTGATGTAGAGCATCGCGAAATGCGGAGGAGATTTGCTGTTAGCGTGACACCAGACGTTGGTTTTGTTGTTCACGCTTCGCTGTACTTTCGAGATGCAGACAGAGCTTAGACAAGAAAGGAAAAAATTAAATAGGTTTAACGATCCGTTTCGTGATGGTAGCCTGCAGCGAGAGATAGATTCGTGTATATAGGGTGCTTTGCTAACAGGGTCCCAGAAGCAGCATCGAGGCACCCCAGTGAGAGAGGTCATTGCACCAGAGGTTGCGAAGGAGGTACCAGTTCTCGTATTTCTTCTTCTTCTTCTTCACCATAGATTCTCCTCGTCTTCCACCTCCCCATCTGCCCCCACACACAAAAAAAGGTATTAATTGTGTCCCTATGCTTATATGCTCACTTCGTCGTAGAGTTTAGTCAAACTTTTCTCCAATTAGTAAAGAGATAATTTCGGTCGTATTGAGCAAGGCACAAAGCAACGAGGAAAGTCGCTAGCATCTTTAATTAAGTTGACAAGTACTGATATCGCATTATCCCAGAAAGCCGGATGTGCAAAGACGTCAGCCGTACACACTTCGTGTAAAAACGATGTGAAAAGATAGAATAACCGTGCACTCGCTTTTACTATTGAAGTATGACTCAATGCGTGACAAGGAACACCAAGATGCTTGAAATTTGCGCTGGTATTACTCCATGCTTGCATCTAACGTTCGTGAAGGAAACTTGGCTTCCTTGGCAAGATTTGCGACACCGGTACGAAACATTATCACTTCTATTCCTCAACTTTCTCGTTGTCGCCTTGAGCTGTGTTTTTGATAAATGCCGGAAGAAAATACGGTCATCCTCCATTAATACGGCCCCCGTTAATGTGGACGACTTGGATTATGCACAGTTTTACTGGGGACCAATCTTTTTCCATGTATTTTTGCCTCGTTAACACGGAAACTCACTCTCCGGACAATGTAGTATTTCGATAGAAATAAACGCGAACAACGCGGCGCCTACGCGCTCCGCTGTTAGAATTTCTTTTCATCGCGCTTTTACTTGGGTGTTAAGAAAAAGACGTTGGGGCATTCTTAGAATGCATCATGGACGACTCTAGCGTTTTTTTGCTACCACAGTAGCAAAATCGTGATGAAAAGAAATGCGAATAGCGGAGCGCCTACGCTCCGCTCTGAACGTGCTTCTTTCCACCGCCCCTGTACGAGGCGATAATGTACAGCGTCTATATTGGGATTCATGTAATATTCTCGCGTTGATATGGACAGCGTTGAAAACAGTCTCGACTTCCGCAGACAGGTGTTTAATTTTTTGCATTTTCAGTGCTGGACACTAGCGAATAGCAGCGCGAAGCAACAAATGTCAGAATGATGACTTTGTTATGTTGTTTCACGTTTTCCAGGGCCACGGTACTCGGTCAACGCCCTTTACCATCTGTCATATTGCATAAATGATTGCTAAGGAAGCTCTCGATGCGGCTTGTGCCACGTTGAAAGCCGCCTTCAGCAGCTGTCCGCCTACTTAGTACAGCTTCGCGCTAATGGTTCTTCATGGTATGCCAGCCGTTATAATAGGAGATACGCCATCTCGCTGTGAGACGCCATCGCGCATCTCATAAGCCCCTAGGCGCTTTAAACTGCATCACTGCATTCTAAAAACAATGCGACTAGGATAAAGCACTTGAAGCTGTCAATATTTTGTAAAATTAACACCTCACTTCACACCGTGTAGTATGCTTGGAAGGAGATATTAATCAGAAGTTTTGTCTTTGTTTTATTATCTTCTTTTCTTTCTTATGATTGTTTATAACCGACGGCTCGCTAACCAAAGTGTGCATATTAACGAGGCAAGATTGTACGGGCATACTTCCTCTCCGCGAACCGGAAGGGAGCTGCACCGCCCTGACTCACTCGACTGGAGCGGCGCAAAACGTAAACGCCACCGTGAAACGAACCCGGTTAGGTCAGGCGGGGGCGTCTGGATCCAAACCAGACCCGCAACCTGATCGAGGCAGGCCTTTGTGGAAGCCGGGCGCACTAGCTCTGCTCGCCTCCTCTTCTCACTGGCCCTTTTATTTATTTTATTTACTTATTTTCTGCCCCCCCCCCCCCCCCTTTTTTTTCATCTCCACCTTCTCTCATAACTGCTGACCGAAGTTCATGTGCCAGCCTGGCAATAGACAGCTATAAGGTACGGTCAGCAGCTTTTCCCCTCTTCTAGTCCTCTCATCCTGTTTCCCCTTTGTTGTATGCATCACCGGCACGAAGCATAGCCCATGAGCTTTGCTGGTTTTCACGTAATTGTAGAAATTATAGGCTATGGAGGTAACGTCTATAGCGAGTACGTCAATGTGCTCGATAAAGGCGTGCGCTTATACTGCAGTATTTGCTTTGCCTGCTTGGTGGCATAGGGTCATATATCAGAGTGTATGCCCTTATTTTCCTCATTGAAACAGGATTGTCTGTGTATCCATGCTATTATTTGCTCTTTTACTTATCACTCCAGATGAGAGCGATAAGTCTTGGAGATCTCTGGGGAGCTTTCATATTACTAATACTGTCTAGAGTTTTGGTGCAGCAGGCAAGCCCAACGTTGAGTGCCGGAATTTTTTAATCTTTATTTTATCTATACCTAGTGCTTTTAGCCAGTATTCGTGAGTTCCGCGTACGGTTATTTATCTGATCCTATGTGGCGTGATGGCCTTTTCATCCCTGCCAGTGCTGGTAGGCTTGCTTTGTTTGGTACTGCTTTATGTGCGTTTTTTTGTGTGTGTGCGTTTCATACTTCACGTGGATAGAGTTATTACGTACACTTCAACGGGGTCGTGGCGTTGCTCGTCGTCCGTACCTCACCGAGTCTTGGCGAGTAAATGAAAGAATAAAAAAAGCAATCCTGCTGGAAATTGGAGTTGCTATAATGCAGGGTTGAGGCCTAAACACGCTGCCCTCTACGCTACAGAGCTTCGCATGCGAAGTGGGCAAGATGACTCAAGAGTCACGCCACTTCGAGCAAGCCCTTCCCGCCATAGGTTCAACTTTTTCAGGGCAATTCCTATGCGTCTTCCGATACTTGCGTATATAATCAATGCACTGCACTGCACTGCACTGCACTGCACTGCACCTACTGCGCACGCGTGGAACAAGCGTCTTATGATGCGGGGCAGAACCGACCCAAGAAAGGCTCCTTTGATGCGCGTGCGTTTTCAGTAGAAAATTGAGGCGGTGATTGTTTCGCACAGCAGAGCACTAACCATCAGAACTGTGCATGATCGTGTGCAGTGTTTTCTTTGTAATACAAAGGAAGCAGTAAAACTCTTTCAAAGACGCAAGGGATTCAGTAAATCCAAGCTGTCATTCGCGTACCCAGTGCCGCAACACCAAGGCAAGTCCAACGCACTTCGATCTAGTCATCTCGGCTGATTTCTGTCAGGCTAATTCCCTTTGAAAAACCACCCTAACGCGAGGCTTAGGTCAGCGTCGCCGACGAGCCCATTAACGAACGCCCGCAGGCCACACCGACCAAGATTGGCATCGGTGGAATAACCATTACCGTGTGTCCTAAAGGAATAAAACACCTTCGGCTGTCTTAGCCTGACAGCTGCTACACCGCGAGACGCAGCCGGCGAGCTGGTTTATTGGACCTAACTTCCTCCTCACGCTTTTGCCACCTCGCCCTTACCTTTTTTTTTTTTTTGCTTCCTCGCTATTTTCTTTTTCTTAGTTAGAGAAACTTGTTTTCAAGATGGAGAATAGAAGCGAACGTCGTTATACTTGTCACAAAGGCTTAGGAGTTCGCTTTCCGTTTGAGCCGACTGAGCCAGTCTTTTCGAGCCGGAGTGCGCACTTTGTTTGGACGACGTATTCTGTCCCCGGCGCATGCGCACATTAGTTGCCTCGGCGCATTTTAAATTGCAAATGAGATCACTGCGTGTGATACCTTCCCTTTGTTCTTTCATTGAGGCTCCTCTGATCAGTTCAGGCACTTAGGAAAAGCAAACAGCGACCGCATGGAAGACGCGGGAAGCAATTTTCCTCTTTTTTGTTAGCTTCTGCAGTTTTGCTCTTTCCCTTGCAGTAAAATTAGCACCGAGAGAGCCAGATGACCGCTGTTAAACAAAGGCGCATTTGCCTATATTTTTCACGTGTTCCGGCCATTCCAGTCTTCCTGCACTGAACTTAACACACGCTAAACTTACATGCGATTTACAAGAAGAAAAAAAAAACTGTCAGGAAACGAAAAGCGAATGTATCTATGCTTCATGTTCGCTGTCCTGCCAAGTCGAAGTCACTGGTCGAAGGAAAGGTTGTTCAGTTGATCGCTTGATGGCTGCTTTAGTAGCGAAGAATACAAAGTCATCGAGCTTTCATATAGAGGACACCAATATTGCATTTTTTTTTTTCACTCCGGAGTTGGAAGAGAAGGAGTAGGAGGTACGGTGCTCAGGGTGTATTGGGATCGGGTTACTAGCATCAAGCACGAATCTCCAAGGAAGGGCATAGTGGAATGCACCCCCCCCCCCTCCCCCCGACAAAACACACACTCTCTTTCCATACGAGTTGGCCAGGATCAGCGCAGTGGTGGCCTGCAGATATGTGAGGTGACATCTTGAGGAATGTTGGCGGTGAAGTGATGCTATGCGATTGCGTATCACAGAAACCCAGCCCAGTTTTTGAAAGTCCCTTAGTGAATGTCATGGGGCAACAGCAACAACAAGAACTGCATAACGCACTTCATAATGATCAAGAGGGCTGATCATACTTCCCGCTCGCGGCCTCACCCGTAACTGCGCGACATTGATTTCTCTGGGCCCAATTACTGACTGCAGCCAGTACATCAGTTCCGTCTGTCAGGAACTTCGCAGATCTGCAGCTCGGGTTTTCCTGCCGTCCAGCTGCCGCTTCAGGATCACGCCACACGCTCCAAATCCGACTCCGCTCTCTTCGCTCGAAGAGGTCCCAGCGTGGTGCTCTCGTACTGGCCTCTTCCTCTCGGCCGGGTAAATCAGGCCTATTATACCGGGATATGCCAGCGCGCTCAGCAGCTCAGCCACCGCACATACACCGGAGAGGAGGTTCAGCTAGGCGCATTAGCATGGCCCGCTCTGGAGCTCTGTATACTACGTCCGCATATCAAGGGAGACCTACACTGCCCCCTTCCTCATCCCCATCCTCCTCGTTCCCTGCCCTTCAGCCACGGGGTAGGCACGAGGGAATTAAAGGGTTGGCAGCCGTCAGAGCACTCATCGCTCGGCGGGCCCGGAAAAGCATTCGGCCAAATTGAGAGGGAGAGCTCGGAGAGAGGAGGCAGCCCCCTTAGCTAACGACTGCCGCCGCGTGGGCTGGCTTAGTCTATACTAGGAGCCCTAATGACTGCGGAGCGTACACAGCGGCCACCCCTGCGATCTGTCTCGCTGTTTGTGTGCAGCGCTAGTGGAAGCCTGTATACAGGGTACGCAGATGCGAACGCCGTCCCAACTACTTACGCGGGGCAAAGTATTCCCAAATTTCAACTACCTTCAACAAATGTGATTCGTGCCGTGTGCGCTAAGTGGTGTTTGTAAGGTTTGACATCCTGGACAGCCAACTGGAGGGGCGTCGACCTAGTAAAGTAGAAACCACTAAGAAGTAGATGTGTAACACCGCTCCATGACTGGACACTGCGTCTACGGCAGTGCACGGAAATGCAGAGGATGTGGACGGCGCGTGTGCTCCGGCAGGGCTGCGCAGAGCTTGGTGGACGCACTGCGTTGGCCGTGGCGCAGTCCTTGTTGCGTCGTCCCGGCCTTGGCTCTTCTCCGGGACGTATATAAGGCGAGATGTTGGTCCATTAATCGCTGCGTTCCCCATACATCGCTCCGCGAGCCCCGGCTATCCCGGACGGGGCACGACGGGACACGCGAGGGAAAGCGGTTTCGCCTGGACTATACTGGGTCGCGCGCATTTCTGCCACCCCTCTAGCACAGCGCGAGCCTCGTCTAACAGACTTCACTCAGAGGCGTGGAAGAAATTGTCGCCGTTCCTTCCTTCATTCCCTCTCCGCTGGGCGGCGCTGTGGAGCAGTAGAGTAGCGCAGTGCTTTGGGCGCCGCCGCAATTTTCGTAATGGCATCCGTCCCGGTTCGTATACGCGCCGAAATGTAGCGCCATCTGTCGCTTGAAACTGCGCTCTGTATACGCGGGGGAAAAGTTTGGGGCGAATGCGTTGAGAACGAATGCAAAACAAAACGAAAAAAAGGAAGAAAAGCGTTAAAGGAATGAAGCAGCACTGCGCTGATGCGTTGTACGCATTAGTCTGATCAGGCTGAGAGCTAACTTATCTGCGAGAAAGTATCTCAAGATGCGCGTTTTATTCTCTTTTTTTCTCTCTGGCTGCGTAAGTGGGTAATGTTGGCGTTTTCTTTTCATATATTACTTTTATTCCTGTTTTATTTTTTTCACGAAACGGAGCACCTGGGTGCCTTGCACCAAGGCGGCGCAACGCGCGGAACAAAAACTAACTAAATAATGCGCTCACGATGTAGCCCACAGTGGCGGTAAAAGGTTTGAGGAAAGGGGCACTCTATAGCAGGCGCAAAGGAGGTAGATAATTTGCTTTCTTTCCGGTATAACCAAGATTTAGTGCCGAAAGCTGCGCGGTGCATTTTTCACCGCTTGTCTTACTATGCTCGAAAAACAGGCACGAAGAGCGCAGACCTCACTTTTATCTGCACTTCCTCGCCTGCACCACTTTTTGACGTCTGAAAATGGATGCAGGGTTCTCTTGCTTCTCTTTTTTTTTTTCCTTTAGTTGTGAGGGTGCCCACTTCTCTATCTTCCAAGTTGTAACAGCTGTCTTCGTATACGGTGAACCAAGCAACGTAATGGTTTCGTGGACTTCCTTGGAAAGAAAGGCGCTACGGAGGTTTAACGGCGGACATGTTTCACTGAAAGCCACAAGTACAGATTTCGCGACGGAAAAAAAAAAACAAAAAAACGCATGACTCGTTAGCAAAGCCGACCATGTTACGTTTGTCCCTTACCCGAGCAGGTTAAAGTTGAAGCACGCCTTCCTTCAGCTATCCTCGCTCAACAAGGAGTTTAGCCTTTCCGGCAGAAAGCGTTAGTCCTAGCAAACTGAATAACGTCCCATGCGGAGGGCAAGCGACTTTGTCAAGGGGAACGAGTTCGAGAAAGTAAAAATGGTTAAACTCAAGTGTCATGCGTGCAAAATGAGCGCATCCTTTAACTCAAGCACTTCCGCGTCGTTAAGTCTAGGTTCCCTGCAGCCAAACGAGATAGAAGTTGGACTTTTTGTGTTTTGAGCCTTTCCTTCCAGCGTGCTTGGCTGCATGGAGTGATAATCGCGTTTAGCAGGCATGGTCCAGTGCCGCTCCTTGCATAAGAGAGGAGGAAAACGCACTCTTTCCCTCACTTCACAGAGAAAGCTGAGTGCTTTTAATGAGGCGCCTCTTCAATTTATGACACGTGTATATATTGCGCTGCTTACTCGGGCTGCAAAATGTGATGAGGTTGCGCAATATAGTCGAGCGGACCATCGAGCGTTGCAGGGTTTGATTCTAATTATTTCAGAAGTAAACTAGGATCTCCAAGGCCAGTTTATGACTGCATTTAATGTTCGTTTCAAACGAGATCCGAAACTTTCCCCGTATAGTCTCGTTCATCTCATTCGCTCGCTAAAGAATGCCTGTTACTGCGTTAAACATGGTTGAACACGTTCTGTTAAAAGCAGTTAAACGCGGCAAAAGAATCGTGTGTTGCGGCAAATATAGGAAAGCAACGAGAGAGGCCCTAGCGCATTTACTGTCAAAAGCAGCTCTAGCTAAACCAGTCCCGAGTTTGTTATTGTTGTTGTTGTTGCGTCACCCTTCATCGTTGCAAAGAGCTTGCTGCTAGAAGATTGATTGTGTTCGAGCTGCAAGAAAGCTTCAGCGTTATCCCTACTTATTACTATTTACTATTTGTAAATAGAACCACCGTTGCTACAACTAAAAGTTAACGGACATGATGGACTAGGTTGCTCGCACGCGTTTCGAGCATTAAAAATGCTGGAACTGGACCGACAAAAATGGTACACTGCAATACTGCTGCTCCGCCTTTGCTGTGTAGCGACATGTAGCTCGAGCATGTCGAAGACTGGAACACGTCGGCGTCAGCTTGTTCATTTTGTTGTCAGCTGCTAGGCGACGTTGGGGCAAAAGCGGCTGCAGCACTGAGGCGTATATGGATACACTTGTTCAATATTTTTTTTTCTCTCAAATCTAAATCTGCGCTAGAGAAAGACTGTTAAGGCTTGTAGCGGAACGTCATGGAAAGAAAAATGGTCTCTAAAGCAGTAAGTAAGGCTGCGTAGCCGTATAGTGTGATCCGCCAGGCAGATTCAATGCATTTCACTGTTCACAAGCCCTGAGAATGTTAGCTTGTGAGCACAGGAGTCAGTTCCGCGAAACAGTTCCAATAGTCTGCAAAATGGCATAAACGAGTCGATGCTCCGAATTAGTGACTTCATTGTAATGAATGAATAAAGACGAAGCAAGCAGTGCTCACAAATTCGGTCCTGTGTGTGATAGCTCTGGTTCGAGAAAAACTTTGAGATCGCTGCGGCCACCCGCATTGGATCAATGCGAAAGCAAAACGTCCACATACTATATCGACGTCAGTGGCTATTTTGTCGTCTAAGTGTATTTTTTCGCGTTTAATTAACTAATTAATTACGTATCGTCAACCAAATTTTTTCTACGGCAACATTTGATCAGGCACTGTCTATCACAATCACACTTTCACACGTTTATCTTCAGAGAACGACGTAATCGTGCGGAAAAAAATTTGCGGACACTTTTTTGTTGACGCGACAGAGACGTATAATTCTCTCGCATTAATAAACTACAGCTGATTTGAATATAACTAGCCGCACGATGTCGGTTTCGCGCCACCGGCGTGGCACTCGGAAAACAGCGACTACCCAGCATGCACGAACACTAGCGTAGGAGATTAGAGTTAGCTGCTACTGTAATTAATGAGACTTCGTTTATCAGAGCATTCAGTTGCCTTCTCGGCACCAGACAGTCGCTTCGCATGCATACAGGGTGGACTTTCCTAGCACAGTGTGCACGGGTTCATCACGAACGCTTGGTGGGTTTAGACAAAAAGTAAATATCGAAGGCGATTACGACTAGGTAAATACACTAGTGCGTAAAAAAAAAAAATGCGCAAATTATAGTGATCGACGCTGAATTTGGTTCGCTAGCTTTGAAGCAATGGTTTGAAAAATTTTACACATGCGTTCCAATTTGTTCTTTCTTGTATAAAGATAGGAATTAGCAAACCTCGCGTTGCTTTTGTAGTGTGGAATCCCGAGCTTAGAGCTGATCGACAACAGCTACGTTTGGCACGCACGAACCTTTTGAGTGTAATACCAAAGCGAGTAGGAAAAAAAACACACGAAAAAAACAGGTATGTTCGTGCAAGGCGGCACGCAGAAAATTTCAATCCGATGATTCAAAAGCCTCTAAATACCGGCACGGCGATCGATATCTTGCGTAATATAACGTGGGCAACGTTCTTTTCATTTTTTCAATAGCGCACCTGAGTCGAATCTTGTTTTTCCGCTCGCTGACACGGGATATAATAACGCCTCAAATGCTGCGACCCGGACAACCGTAATTGCCAGGCGACAGATAAAAAAAAATCGAAGGGGAACCCGCAAGCATGCATGACTGGCTCGCCGTGAACTTGGTCGCCATCCAATAAAGCGCGTTGCGCAGACCGCATCGCACGGAGGTCGTGTCATCGCCGTTTATAGACCTCCGTAAAACTTATACTCCGAACGTTGAAGCTGAAAGCAGGCTTCGTGCGATCTCCGTCATTCAGGAAGAACCGCGACGACTAAGTGGACATACGCGCGAATACACGCATATAGTTTCGCAACCACCACATGCGGCACACACAAACCGCCTTATAGCGAACCGCGTGCATGCACGGGCGCAATCACAACTTGCGAAATCGAACAAAATAAGCGAATATATGGCTACGTGATTGGAGTCTTGTACGAGCGAACTACACTTACGAGTCCGAAGAGAGCGTGCGACCGAGCGTTCGGGGTTATCGCTTGAAGTTAAGGGCGTGTTGGCGCCGGGAATGGGCACGCACGCATTAAGCTGTCGAGCACGAGGAGGTAATTAACAGGTCGAGCGTCCGAAACGGAGAGTTTGAATGTGTGGGTTTAAGTAGAGTTGGCCTCCGTGCTTGCTGCTACGGTCATGCGATAGGAGCATGGTATGGTCTGTTTCGCGCTTGTAAATACGGGGTGGTCTGTTTCACGCTTATAAATACCACGTTCGAGGCGCAGGCCAGTTTACTTCAATAATCGCCAAAAAAAAACACAGTTTTTCTTCCTTGTTTACGGTTTCGTGAGAGTGTCACGACCCTGTGAAATAACGGGGAAGTACATCACGTGACCTTCCGAGGAAAAGCTAAGAATAATGGAAATACTGATCACTTTTGTCACAATTTTTTAAGTTGCTTTTCCTTCTATGCTCGCAATGCAGAAACGCACCACTGCCGTTTTCGTAGTTGCTTATTTCCTCGCATTAACTTGCGGTGTTTAGTGGTATTGTTCGCGTATTGTCCATTCCTGAATGTGGACGTTGAGTGGCATTATGATTGTGGCTGTTTATCACAGCCTTTTCTCAGTGCATAGAAACACAAGGTACGATACTTAGTTCGCACTTTATGTTAGGCTACTGCATCTTTGTTTATATACGTCCAGTGAGCATATCTCCTGAGCTCCAATACCTTCACAACAAGCCACACAACTAAAGCCACCGTTTTCAACTACATAAAACCGTTGTTACAAGACATAGCTAACAAAGCAGCAACTCCTACCTAACACGCTTTCTAATTCATTTGGGTCCCTCCAGATACTCTTCTGAATTTCAACACCTCCTCAAAGAATAACGCCACTCAAGGCACCGCTTTCGGCTCCTCGAAACCTACCGCGGTTTGTAATTAATTCGGGTTCACCCGTTTCATCCAGCGCTATACGGACCCCTCAGCTGCCTTGATTAGGCCATAGCAACCAACATCACTGCACTCATCATTTCGCTACGACCCTTGCGCGAACCTATATACACTAACCACACACACGTGGTCTGGAAGCCCACATCGACGTAGGCGCCGACGGCGGCGGGCGCACAACGTCTTTCGCTCTGAAGAAGCCATTACGTAAATACGTAATGAATCTGGCGCCGTGAATGCGTTATGCGCTCCCCCCAGAGATAGAGAGAGAGCCCAAGCTCGTACAGCGTATACAACCAACGGGATGGGCAGGCAGAGCAGCCTTAGCGCGAGTACGAACGGGTGTGCGGTGTTTACTCTGTCACGCGCTCAGCACCGAGAACCTGGAGCGCTCTACAGCGTTCAAGGACGCAGTCTCCACACTTTCGCTCGCGCTGACGCTGTATCCAAAAGCGTGACGGTTACGAAACGACGCGGAAAGAAGTTAGCGCTCGTCGACTGGCTCTCTATAATGGTCCCAGAGGTGTCTATATGGCTAGACCCGGAGCGAGGATAATATCCCGGTGTACGTACTCGACGGGTTTTGGGAAAGTGCGGTCTCGACCACATACTTGCGTGGCGGGCGGTGTGGAAGAAGGAGGCCTTGCGGTGGCCACGGTCACGGCGTCTTAGCGCACTTTCTCCTCGTCGTCGGGGGGTAAACAGTCGGAGGTAGGGCGGTTGAGAACTTCCTCGATCGAATCGAGCGTGGGCGGCGTGTCTGTGAGCGCTTCCTGGACCGAACGATGTGCCAAGACTCGCGCTGTACGTGTCGTCAAAGGCGTTGAAATCTATTAAAAACGCATCAGAGGTCCCGCGGCGCCGGTCGAGTGCGATATCACACTTAATCGAGCGCTTTCGTTCTACGGTCGTAGAATGGGATGGGGCGAGTGTGCACCTGGCGCCGGCGTTCCTTGTGAAGTCCTTGTACTGAGCAAGACAGCTAAATGTTAAGCGTGTTTTTGGGTGGACTCCGGTAATAGAGGGTAGCTTGACGCCTGTAAATCATTACGGTTCTTTAGCGATGGGCTGCAGGGTCGCTAGGTGCGATGGGCGACGCGTCTGACCTTCTGCCGACTTCCTTTTGAGCCGTCAGCGCGCAGGAACTGCAATACAGTCGAACTTCGTTATAACGAAATAGTTTCTCACTAAATACTGGATATAACGAAGGAATGACGATTCCCCTTGTAAGCTCGGTCAACACGGGCTATAACGAAGCTACGGACATAAGTAATCGCCGGGCCCCTTTAACTTCGTTATAACGAGATTCAACTGCATTTCCATGCGGCGATATGCAACGGATGCAGCAGAAAAGTACACCGCTGTGCAATGAGTTCTCTTTCTTGCACTAATTCTCTTGCGTTTCAGCTTCTTGCGCAGAGCTCGTTCTCGCACTTTTGCCGAGCTGTAAAACACCGTATACAGTGCCTGCTTTCCTCCCACCTCGCAATGCTTTTGCCTCTTTCCATACGGTGAGAAAATGGCAGTTTTTTGTAGGTTTCACCAGCTTTTTTTTCCTGTAATAACTGTTGCCTTTAAAGTTTAATGCAATGTACGAAAACAAAGCTGAGTAAGTGCGTTTTTTAGGCATATAAGATTGAGAAACGAATTGAGAGTTGCAACAGAAAAGTTTATTTCCCGGAAACAAGATTTGAGGAAAAAGTTGAGCAAAACTTGTAAAGACACGCTTGTATCTAACAATAAAAAAACGTCACGAATTGTCTGAATTATGCAAAATGTCTGATATTCTATTGGCCACTGTCTGTGAAAAAAATCAAACTTCTATTTTGAATACAAAACAATAACTTGCTACAAAACAGTAACTGGAAACCCTATAGTTGGGCACCTGAGCACGGCCCCCTGTGTTCTAGGCAAGGTTCCCATCGTCGCCTATGTCAGAACTGAATCCCAACAAAAAGACAAATTCTTCAGACTCCTTGCTGCTCGGGTCGTCGATAATCAATCGCAGACAGATCGGAGTCCTGATACTTTCGACGTTTTAGAGCGCACGTCTCGTATGCGGGGGCTACCAAGCGACTTTGACGCTACTGCGCCTGCGGAGCGCGTTGAAAAAATGCCGCCTTGGTGGAAAAAAAAAAAAAAACCGTATTCATTTGTCTAATTACAAGCCCGATGACGCAACGTGCCCGTAAGCAAAGCGGAAGGCTCCAAAGTCAAGCGGCGAAGTCATCGTTAGCGGGCTAACGACGCTCAATGGGCGGCGTAAGGAAAGAGCTAATCTTATTACTGGTAATTTATTCCTTTAATTGCAGTTACTGACTTCATCCGTTATTAACACAATTTCTCTTGCGAGCTGTACCTTTTTTTTTCGTCACCGATTCTGCTCTTAATGTCTATGAAACATTTGCAATCAAAAGATTTTGTTTTTCGTCAACACTTTGAGTTCATGAGCACCAAGCTTTCTTGCCTCTTCGTTTTGCTGCAGCTAATAACAGTTCTATCTCGAACAAACGAGCAGTATACTGCGATACAGAACGAGTGAACGAGTTAGCGAGTGTGTAGTGGAGTGAGCAGCGAGAATGAACGAATGAGCCAGAGAGTGAATGAAAACTGTGAGCGAACTGATGACGCGCACAGCAGCCTAGACGGTACTTTGTGCTCTTTACTTCCCATTAGCATTGGTGACACGCAATCAGGATGCAGCATATTTCAGATGGCTCCCGCGGCAGCTATCAACGAAGTCCCCGGCAGCTTTGCCTCCGTTCGTTTCTTTCTCGGATAGCAAGGCTCGCGTCGCTCATTCATCATCGGAAGGGTTGCTGAGAAGGAGAGAGAGAGAGAGAGAGAGAGAGAGAGAGAGAGGTGGGAGAGGGGAAGCAGTGTTTCACGAAAGTGTGGGAAAGACAGGCATGCACACACATACTTGGAGGGGTGCAGTCGGCTGCTGACCCGGATCACCGCTTCGCCATGTGGCGGGCGGCGGCGTCCTTGAGAAGTCAGTGCCAACGGGGAGCATGAAATAGGAGCCCGTCAAAGGATAATGGAAGAGATCGCGCGGGCGGCGACTGCATGCCACGAGGGGCGCGTCCAACACCTGCCGAGATGCCTCCGGCTCGAAGGGACAGCGAGGATCCTGTTCGACGCTCGGGGACTCGGGGACCGTGTTAATGGCTGCGCGAAGGGTTATTCTTCATGTTGTACATTAGTAGCGGTTGGTGCCCGAGGAGCCGACCGGGGCAGAAATCAGCGGGGTTCCGGTCGAAAGTTGTTTTGCGAAGACAAACACGTACGTGAGAGCAACAGCGTCGGTCATATACGTTTTCAGCACCTGCGGTTAATACACGAGCACTCTGCTTTTTCTTTCAAGCGGTGTTGTGAAGGTGTAGGTTGCGCAACCACTGGACAAACCACGAAGAAAGACAGAGACACACACAAGCGGTGTTTCTATGAGGGGAATTCTCATGTGTTGAAGGCATTGGAGCACACCCTCTTGAAAGCGAAATCTCCCACTCAAGCCATGCTGGTACATGCAGTTCAATTCAATTTTCCGTTTCATAGCTTCAAAGCAAAAAAAAAACGCGAAAAATGACACTGTTGTCCTGGTACCTATGTGCCATGTCGGTCGGGGAACGGGGACCCCAGAGAATACGTCATCTGTGGTCACGTGATAAGGGAGGACTCGGAAGAGGGCGCTATCGGTGTGAGGCGGCAGGTGCGGTACATAAATGGGTACATATATGGTGCATATATAGTACATATATGGTACATATATGCGGTACGTATATGGTAGTTCAGCGCTTGTCCTATTAGCTTCTGTGTTCGTCCTCCTCTTTTCGCGCTGCTCCCTCTACCTACGGCTATCTCTTCTTTGCAGGCGCAGCAGAAACGGGGGACGGGAGAGAGGGGGTGCACCTGAGAGGCAAACTATGTTAAATTGTTTCGTGTTATCTATCTGCTCCTTCCTGAGGCCGCGCGTGATGGAAGTAATTGTAATCTTCAGATTTACTTGGGTTTTAGAAGTGCAGGGCGCCGCAACGCATATTGCAGTGTGCGTGCCAACCGGTGCATGCAAACATGTGCAGCGATTTGTTTACTGCTAGTGTACTGAGTCGCTAATATAGCAACTTGAATACGTGATTCAATTTTTGTCCTTGCCAATGCAGAATTGCATATGTTTATCCGTAGCTATAGATTGTGAAGTGAGTGGCCGAAAGACTTGGCCGCAGAGAGGAAACGAAGACATCAGCTTTACGTTCTGTTTGATATAAAGGGAACAAAGCATTAAAAATGCTGTACTCTCAAAGCTTTCAGTGTGGCTGTCATACAAGCTAGACAATGTGACCTTCACGGCGGCGGGTCTAACCGGCAGCTGACAAAAGCACAGGGGCGTGTTTAATAGAAAGAAGAAAAAAATTGGCAGAGGCTTAGCTTGGTTAAGCCCGTAAGGTTGCGAAAGCAAATTACGAGCAAGTTTAGCGACTACAGTAGTGAAAGGCGAAAGCCTGAGTGCTGCACGGAATACCGGAATTAGCTTAAAGTGCTATTGAGGTGTCCACTAAACCACAGAGTTGATAAAGCGCCTTTCCTTTCCTCCAAATCAACGCAGTCTACAACGCTGTCTACGTCAGAGCGCATCAATGAACGCCACAACAGAGGTCAAGCTAAAGGTCAAACGTGGATCCGCCGGGACGACGCTGAAGGCTCAGAACCTTGCGCAGTATTGCTTTCGCAATAAAAAAAAGTCTAACAACGGAAAACCCCAAAATTGCCAAGTTTAATACCTTGTTCTCTTGAACTTAACGGAAGAAACATACGCACCTATATACTGCACCAATCACCACAGACCGTTTCTGCAGGCAGTAACTTTTGATGACTGGTTCTCATTCCCGTTTATTCGCACGGCAAGTGCTAAAACTAGACCGCCGTTACTGCCTCAGCAGAGTCGGAAGGAAGCTTTCCACGGCGGATGCCGCATTTATAGTGACTTGTGTACGGCGTCAACCAGCGTTTCTAAACTGCGCCAACACAACTGGAATGAGCGTTCACTTCAGATGCGTCGTTGCGGCAACAGCAAGGCTTTCCTCGCGTCGTTATTTTTTCACGGCCTTCCCACCACGGAAATTGCCTCCCGCGTCACTGCAGCACGAAATATAGCGGTCGTTTCTAACTGGACGTGAAACGCACTCTTGCTCTAGTACTTTCCTTGTTGCGCTGTACGACGCACCGCGCGAAAATAATCAAGCAAAAAAAAAAGCGCAGAATAAAAAAAAAATTCAAGTCCTTCTTGCACGATGCGCATATTGCAAGACACACGGGCACGATTCGCGTAGCTTGCACAAGTGTTTCCGGGACTGCGCATTTTTCTTGCGAAGACGTGAAACAAAACCGCCATTACAAGGCGACTGCGGCGAAGAGGTGCTTGCCCCGGCAGGGCTGACCCCTTCCGCTTGCGTCGGACTTCACGCTCTTATATTTTTTTATTTGTTTATTTCCTCGCTGACCGCGCGCTGGCTGCGAACCGCGCGTACGCGTTCCCCGTTCCGTGTAACACGGCTGCTAGACATGAGCCCTGACTGCACGGACTCGGCCAGTTAGCATGCTAGGCTAGCCAACCGCTTTACTTTCGCGGTACGCAACTGCGACGGGAATGCCCCCCCTTCCCTTTCACTCTGTTTCGTCGCCGTCCGAGGAACTCGTCCACTTTCCCTTTAGTGCCGTTTGTGAAAGACAAACGACCCCGCATTGCTAACAAGCACAACGAGACGGACACCGCTTGCACCAAGCGGCCTGTATGCAACAGCCACGCTTTATGCATAGGGGAGGAAGCATGCGTGGACGGGTCATGGAGACAGACGCGTTGCTTTAGAGCACGATCTTTGACGTCACTGAGCAGGACGGCTTGAGAAGAGTAGGTGCCCAAGTCGCGGCTTTTGACGTGGTCTTAAGTTACCAGGGGCAGAAAGAAGGTATGTAAGAGGACAACGCAGCCTATGCAACGCACATTCGTTACCACGAAGTAGGATACATTGCAGTGGTTCGTCTAACTGCGCTAACGAGGAAGGAAAAAGGAAAATCCCACTCTGCGTTAAAACGTGCGCGCACGCGGCTCAGCGGCTCTGCAGGAACATGTCTTAAAAGACGTACAGAAACAAATTCCAACCGCGAACAAACAATAGGATTTGTTTCATGGGCGTAAGGAGTTGCCATCTAGCAAATTTCAGTCACATGCACTGAATGGATCATAATTTAATCCGTGTCCCTCATAGCCTTAGTTGGTTTGGGGCGTTAAACCCCAATAGACCAATAAACCGACCATAATTTAATAGATTTTTTAAAGTTGTGCGAGGCTGAGCATTTCCACTCGTATCAAATGTCATCAAGGTGTGCTTGCCCCCATTATTGTGACGTCACCGACCTTAGCGGTTGTTCAGAGGAACAACCAGTGCTAGCCGGCAGCACCGGCGTCATCAGGAATGTGGTATTCTGCAGGTTGACCGGTCGATTTTCTCATAAAGGTGCTCTTCTGCGCTTGCGTCGACCAAGACCGAAACCACCGGTCCAAATTCATCTGTAGTTCATTATTAACGCTGTGCCCTGGTGTCATGAGCTCATTTTCATGATCATTAGGCCCGTAGGCCTTCTTCAAGGCAAAAAGCGGACACTCAGAAAACATGGTGTCAGTACCCGTATAAGTGCAGGAGACGTACTTTTACTTCTGTGTACAGAGGAAAAGATAACCCTCCGTCCGCTAGTGTCTCGTCTGTGGCCGCAACATTGCAACACCCGCGGCTCTTCCTGACGTGCGGCGGGGCAGCCAGATATCCGTCTGGGAGGAAGGAAAAGCCCAAGACAACAGGAGGGGAGGCTCTCGGACGTTGCGCGACGGACGACGCAGACTATGCGAGAGCAGGCGGGCGTTACGTCTGCTTGCGAGACACCAACATACTTTTTTTTTTCTCACTCTTGTCTCGCACGTCGCTCAGGAAAGTGGGTACGAAAGACGGTGTGAAGCGCGAAACACGCAGATAAAATGAAAGAGATACGAGGAGGCAACGGCGCGCCATGCGGTCGCGGCAGAGATGATTAATTGCCTCCCAAGCGTTTGCTCGCGCACTCCTCAGGTCGCGGCACGTCGCACGGATGTCGCCTCTCCGTGTGGGAAAGCGTTCGCTGTCTTCCCTCACTCCTCCTCCTCTTTCTCTTCGCGTCTCAGTTACTAGGCGGCGACGTAGTGTGATGGCCTGCATCCGTGTTCGCCCGACATTTGCACCGGAAACGCTGCCGTCGCCTTGTGTAACGTGTGTGTCGTCTCATGTTCCAGTGTGGACACTACAAGAACCCGAAAGTAAATAAAAGATTGTAAACGCTCCTGTCTTCATCGCCTTCTGTAGTCGGCGTAAGTGAGACATCGTGGTGACCAAAACGAACAGGTGCGGAGAACAGAGAGGAGAGGATGGGGCTTGCCTTTTTTGCAGCCTTCATTTTTCTCTAAACGTATAACAGTAAAAACTTGAGTTATAGCTGCAGCTACTTCGTCGAACTGCTTTGAACTTTGAGGACATTGGCTGATTTTGAGTTTACTGAGCGCGGATTTGTGAATAAGGACCAGGAATAAAATGTAGCAGCGTGGCCATGCAGAAGATTGTATACCATATATATGTTAGACGATGCGCAAAAAGTTATACAGGTCACACTTTCGTTTCCTTTAAACGGTATACTCTAGCAACTCTCCACATTTGCGTTGTTAATTGTGGAGTCCGACAAACTTGGTGGAATAAAAAGAAAAAAACTCATTAAACCTACTTTACGTCAAAGAATTTCTTTTGTCATGTATTCATATCGAACTATTCGTCACGGGCCTAAAATTGCCGACGCTCTGATCTGATTCATGGGTATCATGCAAACAGGTCCTGTGTATACCCCATACCTTTTCAAGATGTTGGTAGTGAACTGCTTACGCATACATGCCAATCTCTATATTCTGCACTTCGACGTTTGCGCGAATAAATATCGTTTCAAATTGGCAACTGCTGCAAAGCGTAGACTAACGATCAGAACAGAGTTTCGCAACGTAAATTAACTCATAAGTGTGCCTCCGTTTTAACAAGCTCTCCAGCTCTTCTAAATGTCCAAAATGAGAGCCCATCTCTGTTGAGAGCAAGCAGTTCATCAAAGTAGAGATACAGGCTTTCAAACCTACTTAGCTGTTCAGTTCGAATAATTTGCTTCATTATCTGAAAATAAATCAAACGTACCTTGAAAGATGTTATTCGCCAGCTAAACTTTTGTTCTCAGTGTCGAAACAAATCTTGCATTAACTTCTACCACGTGTTCCATGCATTGGAATTTCTTTACAGCATTCGCGCACTATTTATCACGTAATGTCATTCCCACTTTGCTTCGAATTAACGCTTTGCCGCCTACCCGACTCTTCTTCCACTGCGAGCCTAGGAACACTCTAATTAAACGACAAGGAGGAATTTCGTTCGTGTTTTATAAAGGGGCACGTACGTCGTATTCGCCCGACTCGGTCCTTGATTAATTAAGCCCCTCCCTGGCATTGACTTGGCTTCTGAAACCTTTCTTTTGCACTTCTACGATGCTCATCCTTTTTTCTTTATCTTTAGGTTCTCGGTACCAAATTCTTGATTCCGCTTTGTCGTACACGGAAAAGGAATTAATAACGAGCTCCGTTCTCCTCGTGTAGCACTCGAAAACAAAAAAAAAAGAGCAGCCCGGTCGCGTATCGCAAGAAAATGCTCGCGCTAACCTATTCAGGCTCGGAAAGCAGGGATCACACACCCTCTTTGAGACATCCAGTATTTATTACGGCGGCCTGTACGCGACATTAAGCCTAGACTCTCTGGCGGAAAAGGGACGGAAGAACTTAGCCCAGATGTTTTCTTTGATTTCATCAATCCTGTTTAGTTTCTTGTAGGCAGTTCATGTTCTGAGACCCCCGGTTTGACTCGTTTCTTGCTCCACAGACAGTGAAATGCTAAAGCTGAAAACGCTAAATGAAGCGTTTAGGATTACGTGTTCGATATGCATTATTCAATGAGCCTTCAGTTCTTGTGAGTGCGTTTTTGTTTGGGACCAGACCGGTTTGCTGATTAATTTAGCGCGCCTGGCAGAAGCCAGGTTTAAGGAGAATAAGAAATTTTCCTCGCAAACGTGACCCATATTAATGCAGACATCGACAAGAAAATATTAAAAAAAAGTGGCTTTGTTCTGGCATTTGTAACCCACGACTTACTTTGGCGCGTTTTATTTTTTTCAGGTAGTCGCTTTACCGATACTGTTTTTCTGATCGAGTTGGGCCAACTTTTGAGTGCCTGCTGCTTCTTTCTGTTCAATCATCTCGAAAAAAAGGAAAATAAATACTACGGAAGAAAATATTGCACGCAGTGTTTAGACAGACATCATTAGTTCCTACGTTTGTCTTATGTGCTAGACGTGGCGGGAGCCAATTTAGTGCGAAAACTTTGACGGGTTGGAAGGGAAAGGGAAAGATGGGGGTAAGCGAAGAATATAGAAAGGGTACTTGCTCCGGTACGAAGTAATAGCAAAACCACTTGAGCATACCGGAGAGCAAAAATCCTAGTCATCGCTTAGTTTCGCAAAAAAAAAAAAGAAAGAGAAACACAAAACTAGCGACCCCCCCCCCCCCCCCCCCCCCCTCCTTAGGGACTGAATGTCGATGAAGTGAGTGAAAGAGGAAGCGAAGACTAGGAAAAAGACAAATACGCGCTTTACTGAACCTCAAACACGAACTCGGCATTGCGACGACCGTTTTTACTTATAGCTTGAATTCTGCGGCGACACAATTACTTGATTTCGGGTCGATTCGAATCCCGACCAATACGGCGAACCCGACGCAAATTTTCCGGTAGAGTCGAGACTTTTTTATTCAGTTTTTGTTTTGTTTCCGATGAACCCAAGGGCAGAACGAGAGGCACCAAACGTCACACGCGCCCCACATATATGATGACTGCGGCGGGGTATATTTGGCAGCGCTTGACATTCTGTGCTTTGTTCTTATTTTATTTATCAGCTCGGTTGCATAAAAAGTTCCGGCTGCAGACCGGTTCACGTTTGCATAGCAGCATGGCAAAGTGGTGCGCACAAGTGCTAAATGTCAGTGCCGTGCTATAGACAAATGAAAAAAATCAGCTGAATTTTTTTTTGTATCGTTACGTAAATATGTGCCCCTAGAATGGATGTAGGGTGACAGAGAGTTTTGTGTTTAATAGCGTTCACGTGCTTACTAACACAAAAACTGCAGAAGAGGCAAAAAACGGACTAAGCGTCGCGTCGCCAAAGTTGGTGCTCTTTGTGCTTTCATCGACATTTCTCAGACTGCCTGAGCTGTTGACTTAATTCGAAGTGGTAATAACACTCCCTCCTGTTCCTAGCAGATATGCAAAGTACAATTACGAAAGAGGTTCGAACTTTTTTTTTTCCTTTCGCTGCCAAAACTGACGGCTTTACTGCTCTCGTATGACATGTTGACTTTAACGTGGGCCATTCGTACGTGCGCTGTCTGGTTCCAGCGAATGAAGATTCGGGTCACGCTGCACCTGCATGCGCTTTGTTGCACATTCAGGACGCTCGTAAAGAGAAAATAAAAAGGGAAAGTGCCTAAACTAGGCCTCTGCTTAGCGGAACCATTCGGAGTGAGCCGTCATGGCGTCTCTCCATTTTCTCCCCGTTATTCTTCTCATCTATCTTCTTCTCCTCGTATTCTACGTCTTTCTCTTTTTTCTTTTTAGAGCGCAGCTCTAAGGCGTCCGTTCCTGGGTTTCGCGTCGTCGTCGGCCTCGTAACCAGCTCCGCCTCCAGCTTTTCAATTGGTCGAAATTTGGCACGTCACATGAAGTTGGCGAACTGTGCGCCGCAAAGTTGCCCAACGGCTTGCTGGTAGTAGCTGCCTACTTCGCCCCTACCGCACTCACGAAACACGTCGTGCACTTCCTGCAACTCGCATTAACCGTCCATCGATCCACACCGGTGTCAGTAGTGGGGGACTTTAATGTTGACATAAAGACAAACAGCAATTTCCTAACACTGATGCGGGAGAACATCCCGTTCCTCTCGCTCGTAACGCGTCCCACGGCTGTGACAACCTCGCGAGGCACTTGTATAGATCTCGTCTTTGAGAATCAAGCATTGCTGTACCAAGTCGAACATATATCAGTCTATTTCTCCGACCACAAAGCTTCCTTCATGACTGTCAAGAACTGTTAGTGGAGTCTTTGTTAAAGGAATACGTGTGAAAAATAAAAAAAAAATTCTGTGATAGCGCATACATGTGTTGCTCGATTTCTTTGCCTCAATCTATCGAAAAGGTGAAACAGCTTATTTGCTGCGCTCAAATTTCGCATTAGGAAGTAACGTAATCGTCGGTAATTTTTTTTTCTCTGATGGCTTGAATTGCTTTGACTTGGCGCCCAAACGGATCGGCGCCAAGCGAAGGTAAGCCATGTCGATGACTCAACTTCAACGGGCTTCAGTTACATGTCGACACAGGGTGGGCTCCCAATAGCCGCTCTCGCAGTAAAATAGATGATTGGTCGGGTTGTTGCTCCTTAAAACACTTCCGAAATAGCGGCAAGACGTAACGCTCGGATGTACCAAGAACGTCGCCGAGCGCCATCATTTTAGCAAAAAAACTCTGGGCAATCTGCTCCTTTGCGTCCAGCGCTCCAAAGCTCCGATTTAATTATCCCCTGTCTTAAGAAATGCATCATCTGCTAATTATGCATCCCAGTGTCAGTTAGCACCATTGCCTGTAATAAAGCTGCATTTTGCATGAGCCGTGCATGGCTTACGCAGATGTTGCAACGGTTTCCAGGAGTACGCTCTTTAAGTGGCACCTCGAAGTTCGCGCGAATCACGCAAGCTTCTCTCTACGTATACTATGCTCACCCGAATCTCTGTGATGCTTAAGTAGCCTTGGTTTGGAGTGCCTTGGCTTGGAGTGCCTTGGCTTCGTTATTCGGTATTCCAGGAGGCGCTGTCTTCACTTCTGCGCCTGTAAGTCTGCTCTGTCGTCAAACAAAATCGTCAATGACCTCTCATTGCTCATCGAGCCTGATCGCTCACGCTATAATGCAATACTCTTAATCATGCGTAACGCATTCCCGTGATGAGAATAAGCCATTTTGTACTAGTCCGAAGTGTTCACGGTGACTCCCACAGTGAAGTAGATTTCAATCAAGGCAGTAATTACTCACTAACAGCCTCCAGGACGCAGTCGTATGCGGCTATGAAAATGAGAGCTTTCTCATATATTTTCACGTGAAGAAAAGCTTTGTGGAACTGCGAGGGTTTGCGAAAGCTGAGCAAGTTTCACGAGCAGCATGTCTGTTCTGATATGAGTGTTAAGCAGTAATTACTGCCTGGATTAACATTTATTACCGCGTGCCGAAACATTCGTCTCGCACTGCTAAATTACTGCGCGGATCACGTTAGGACAGGCCATGCCGTGTCTGTCGTCTCGCGCACAGCGGTAGATTATTCATTATCACCTTAGGCACGTCTGTGTGTCTATACTGATATTCCCGCAATCTCATCGTTGATGCATTGATTACGACGCACGCGATTGCTGATAACGCATTCATTGCGACGTCTAGAGGTGAACCGTGCTTGATCGAGCTTTGTTTCCAGGGTTTGCGTTACGGTTGCCTTCTTTCGGCAATGTCCTACAGATATTGTTTATGAATGGGACATGCCAAATGCAAGGCTAACACCAGAGAAAATAGGCCAGCGACTGACAGCGCCTCATCCGACCCATGCATACGTACGCCGCCTTTGGAAAATTAATGAAGTTGTTACTCGTCGTTGCATCCAACATGAATGGGATGACCGTAGATGATCTTTGTATAATAAGGGAGTAATTACTCTTTGACATGCACCCAAGTGCAGCCATACAGCTACAAAGGAAAGCTATACAGCTTTCTCAGCTTTACCGGTTGGCTCAGTTGGTAGAGCGACTGCTCCGGTGAAGCGTTGGTCCCGGGTTCGAACTGCGGACCAGGACGAATTTTTCTTTAACTGCAAGTTTCTGAGAAAGCTGTATAGCCTTCCTTTGTAGCCGGATGGCTGCGCTTGGGTCAGTGTCAAAGAGTAATTACTCCCTTATTATAAATCTACTCCACCTTGGGGGATTCCCCTAAACATTTGACCAACAATGATCATTGTATGTTCATTAACTGCGATTGTAGGCGTGCGACATCGGCTACGTTATCGGTAAGAGACTCGGTATAACTCGGTATAACTCGGTATAACTCGGTACAACTCGGTATAACTCGGTATAATACTCGGTATAAGTCGAGGGAGCGTACTAATATGCCGTCACTGCTGAGCACAACAAAGAAGCGTAGAAATTTAGATGCCAGTGAAACACTAATTTGGTTTCGGAGAAAGCCGTTGGAAGAACGCCTTTATATTCAGGAATTATACGCATGCTTCAGAGTCTCTGGAATGACTCGTAGTTTCGCTGTGCGAAAGCAAGGCGGAAAGCGGGATGTTTGTTGTGTTGTCTCTCGTGGGAAAAAAAACAAACAGAATTCTTGATGCTGCTTTATCAGCGTGACACCCGAGATGAAGACAATCTGCCAGCTGGTGTGCAATTAAAGTTAGTCGCATTTCGCGTAAATCTAGCCTTAGTGCATTTAAACAGTCCGGGGAAATAAGCATCATTTGAAATATGTAATGTTCCCCTCCTCGAATTTTTCTGCCAACGCAGATTTGCTGCGAAAGAACCATATTTTACAAGTTGCATGGTCTTGACATGTCGCGCAAAGCTTTTTTTCGTACTAAGTCTAGGAAAATATCACGAATCTGTTCCACCGTAACACCGTCGCCCAGATGTTTTTGTGCCGGTTCTCAAATATACTTGTTCTCGTGTCTCTCTTTCCATTTGATATAATTTTTGTCCTGAGTTCTCTGCTGGTCCAATTTCCCTTTTATATGGTGACGCGCTAACGGGCCAAATCAAGGAAGTTTTTCTCTTTCAGAAACAGACCGTCGCGTTATCAATTACGGGAGTCGTATGAAATTCAGTGTCGGGACCGTATGAGGTGCACAAGTGCGTCTTGTCCGAGTATAATCGCTGATCTTCGGTACTGGTATACAACTGAGCCTCTCAGCGACTCCAATCAAATCATCAGGGCAAGCAATTATGGTCTCAGGACCATATAGGTATATATATAGGTGATATATAGGTGTACTCTTCTCGCTGGCTGTCTCGCAGCCACCGCAAACCCTCTTTCCTACCCTTCCTTCCTCCTCTGGTTGCTCCATTTTTTCTTTATTTACATTTCCTTATCGCGCGCTCTCTGTCCTCGAACTCACGGTCTCGGCTTGAGGAATAGATAACAAAATAAAGAACAGCTAAACGTACCCTGCTTATACAGCACATCATGACCGATTAAGCGCTGGCCTCCAAACTTAACTTCATACTCTCCATCCTCTCACCCCCCCCCCCCCCCTTTTTTCTCCACCTTTTTTTTGTTGTTATTTCTTGCTGCGTATGACTGCCTAAGTCGGCGGTCACACCCGGCCTCCCTCATCCATGTCTCGCTATGTACTTCCGCAACGCAAACTTTGTTTTTAGTCTTTTTTTTTATGCCTGTCCCCCAATACAGGTTGAAACTGCGAGCATAAATCATTCACCATTGCGTGTTCCAGGTCATATTTTTCCCTCTCACAATCTCCTCCCTCCCCCCCTCCTCTCTCCACAACTGGAGTAGACGGATGGTCAATGTCACTGATGGCGGCCATCTCTGTCACTACACCAACGCGAGATTGCTTGCTCCTTTTAGCTCTCTGGCCGATTTCCTCGCTGGTTCATTTTTCTTTCATCTCTTTTCAGTCTTTCGGCACTCGCTCGCTCTTTTTTTCCCCTTGGCTGCGCGTGTGTTTCGTGGGCTCTTCCGTGCCGACACGCTCACCGCCATGGCTCGCTATAGATGCGTGCAGTGCCGGAAAAGCCTTAGCCTCGCTCGCGCGGTACGTACAATCTCAAAAGAGACGCGCGCTCAGCCGGCTTCGCGAACTCTTCCGCCATGCCTGACGTTTTCTGTGCGTTGTCTGTGTCTGAATACTATGACAGAGATGGGCTTTTCAAAACCTGCGCCTTTTAATCTCAAACCAGCGGCGGAAAAAAAATAATAACAAAAAACGCCGTCACCACTGTTCGCGAGGCTGCTCTAATAGGTCCTAATGCGACTGCATTATCGAGCATAGAAGCACGCGAGCTCTGCCCTTTTCACGCTTCTGAGCCTCACCTTTACGTACTGCACGGAATTTGCGGGAGACTGATGGTCGGTTCAACCCTTTGCGTGCTGCCACGAACCAGAGCGCTCTCTGCTCTGGGTTGAATTTTTCATGGCGTCCGAGCACCACTTACACTCCATTTCTTTTTATTCTATTGCCCCCCCCCCCCCTCCCTTTTTTTTCCTTGCCGAACCGCACAGCCCATTTCCTTTGGCTTCAGCCCAGCCCCGTCCGCTCATCTCTCGGTGCGGGCATGATGGTGGTGGAAAATAGGTGTCGGGCGTTATTAAGCGCGTTTCGTGTAGTGGATTCATTCGTCATCGCAACGGTGCGAACGGCGAGAAGATGGTTGTAGAGAAGCGGGTGACGGGCGTGCTGTGGATGAGGGACCCATCGGCCGAGGCTGGTCGTCTTATCGCAGGGCGAGTCCGCGGGGCTTCTCGTCGCTGCCAACGTTTCCTGAGCGCCGATCGCCCCAGGAATGGAGCAGTCTGTCGACACCAGAGTTCGCGCGCCATCGCGCCTTTGCGTGGCTGCCCTAGTCTCGGGCCCCACGTTTTTAACAAAATGAGTTTTTCCTGTCCTTTATAGCAATGTTTGTCATTGCGCAGTGCGACAAAAATAACGGGCGGAGGGGGAGCTTGAGGTTTTCGGCGATTTTCGACTTCTCCTCAAAGGCGAGAAATGTTTGGTGCGATATCTATAAATGATCGCTATTTTCTCAGCCGGGAGAAAGTTAATTACTCTCTGGTGATGATGATGGCACTGATGATGATGGATTTTTGTGGCGCAAGGGAATCTGTGGCCAAAGAGGGCCGTGGCACAAGGTTTTTTTTTTTTTTTTTTTTTACTCACGGTGAGGTCAAAGACCAATTTCCCAAGCATTTCACTCCATAGAAGCCGAGACCCAGGCAGGGGAAAGCTTGTACAGCCGGCCAAATCTTTAGCTAGCTTGCGCAACAGCCGCTTTTTTTACGCTCCTGTGCTTTACGGCGAAGCAAACTTGCGGAAAATTCATTATTACACTTGGGCTTCGTGAGCCTGTGCTTAGATTTGATATTTTCTCAAGTTTGCTTCGTCATAAGCTACAGGAGCACGGAAAACGCGGCCGTCACGCACGGCAGCTAAAGATTTGGCCGGCTGTACCTATTATATCACCGACGGGTGTCCGGCGGCACTGGGGATCGAACTCTGCATTTCCCGCATGCGAGGCGGATGCTCAAGCCACTAGGCCACCGCTGCGGTAGTTAAAGGCACTGACTGTATCGCTTGTTCTTTTCATTATGCCTCACCGCTGGGACCTTTATTCAAGCCAGTGCTTGCTACTTTAGCTCACCGTGCCTGCCTTTATCACGCCTTTTACAAATAATGCTGCTTAGGTGCTTGTAATATGCATGCTACTGTTCTTGTATTACTTTCACAACACTGCATAGAACGCTGGAAGTAGTGTATGTCATGAATGTCGCATTCTAAGGTTGATTCTTTCCCTTTCCAAAGTGACACAGCTTCACTGCGCCTTGGTGATCCCTTCGTTGAACACTAATCCTGTGCGCTTACGGGGGCCCGGACGAACAATCTCTGTTCAGTCGGAAGTACGCATATTCACATTCATGGTCGCTCAGGTCCGGCTATAGTGCACGTAGAACCTCGTATATGCAAAGAATGCGTCCTACTATATCCCACGCATTGAGGCGAGCGAGATAAATAACCTCATTGTGGCGCCTCTAGCTAGCGTCTTTCTTCATCCTACGCAGGTGTCGGAAGCGCGGGAACCAACGAGGACAACGGAGCGCGCGCATTATTCATTCGCGAATCAGGAGAGCAAGGCGTCATGTGCATCATTCATACCCGCTTGTCTCTCGCGTGTATACCACACGTCGCAGGCCGACCACAGCACTCATAAACACTTGCATCGGCCATTCCGCTCTTTCCTTCCTCCCCTCACCGCATCCCTTCTGCTCCCCGGCGAGATTCATTATGGCTGCACCCGGCCGTCAAGCCTGGGTTCTCATCTTTCTTTGTTTCAACAGTGGCATCAACAATACGGTCAGAACGCGTGACAGCGTGTTGCCTCCCCCCTTCACCTTTCACACACCTCCGTCTCTTACAGCAGTCAGCCAGCCTACAACAGTCCACAGCTGCGAAGAAAGAATAACTTGCTTTCTCCGGGCAACCGCATCCGCGGGCAGAGAGACACACTATGTAAGTTCCCTCCGAGAGCAGCGACTGAAATATGCATGTCTTTTCCGGCTGTTGATCGGATAATGTCTTTCCGGGCTGAATAAAGAGATCATTTGTTTGCAGCGCGGCGCGGCGCGACGCCCTGTTACGTAGGAGAGAGTGAGCTCTCGTTGTTCGGCTCTGTTGTGCTGGAGACGGGCGGAGCGGCCGCGGACAGAGCGGGGGAAACACATTTGAGGCGGACGCGCTGCAGTGCTGCGGACGCTGTAAAACGCGAGCGACCGTGAACGGAAAAGTCATTGCACTTTCCCTCTCTCTAGCTCTCGGCCGCCCGTCGGCATGCATGTCAGGTTTGGGCGCAGTGTACCCCACTCTCTCTCTCTCTGGTGAGGCGTGGGAAAAAGAAGAGTAGGAAACCCCTTCTCGATTGTTCGCTGTCTTCGTTACAGAGCAGACCAATGCGTCCGCGGAGGCTTAAACTAAGCAGCGAGCGAACTGGTTCCGCGGATAGTAAATGCGATTGTATTGAGCCGGAACCCATCGCCAGGGTCAGCCGAATCTCCGGGTTGAAAGGGGTGAGCGCTGAAGAGGGAATGGAACAAAGCCGTGGCTTGACACAATAGTAATCGGCCTCTGCCTGCTTGTGCGCTTTAAGTTTGGTTTTGGCTGTTTTGTTTCCACAAACAAGTAAAATAAAGGACAGAGAAGTGAGATCGTTCGGCCGGCATCGAAGGCTGCTCGCGGAGTTGGTTTCTCTCGCGTTGTTTTTGTTTTATCTTTGAGAACTCCAATGAAGTTCTTTAGACTAGCGCCTAAGATACAGCTTGCAGTACTTTACATAAGGTGCTGAGTACTACGAACAATTGTAGCCAACATTCCTTTACCAAAGACACAGTTACACAACCAGCGAGGTCATACGCATGCACCGAATTTGGTCGGACAAATCTAGACTGGAATTTTGCGTTAAGTACGTATATTTTTGCAGTCGTGATTATGTTCGCGCGATTCACTGTCTAATTTTGTATAGTTTGACTGTGCAGTTGTATCGCTTTTTGCTTTAGCTTGCTACCTGAGTTTTGCGCACCTCTGAATAAACCATCTGCTTAATGTCGTTTCTAAGCGTTAAAAAAAAGAAAGCAAAACATAAATCCTGGGAATACTACGCGTAATACGCAGACGCATCGTCAAATTTTATTCCCTCAATGCAAGCATATACAGTTAAGGCGCGTGTCGACATCTTCAAGGAGAAATCGATTGGCGAAAGAATGTACTGGCATAGCGACAGCCAACAGTTGCAAGATCTGCGAACGACAGGAACTACTAATGGGCACTTTTCGCAGCAAAACGGTGCCCCCCCCCCCCCCCCCCCCCCCCCCCGCCCTTTTTTTTTTCATTCCGGGCAGCGTTCACCACCACCAACAAGCTCACGGCTTCAAGTGTGGGATCCGGCCAAAGCCCGAATCTGAAGCGAAGCAGAGAAGGATTACAGGCGTTAGTAGAGGGATTAAGGGACTTGAGAGGGATACTTTGCTTGTTTCCTCAGCTGTGCTAAAGGCTTGCCGCAGCTTCTGAAGGGTGGCACGAAGCGGTGCAAGAGAAGGTAAGAAAAAAAAACACGCACGATTTTAGCAGGCTTGATGCGAGCTGAGCACTCAGCGCCTAGTCAGGGAAAAAGAAACGACGGGCTAAACGGAAAGTAGCCGAATTTTGTGGGGAACCCTGAAACATGCCTCAAGGAAAGGCAGGCGTGAAGAAGGCGACAAGAGGCCTGCAAGCTTACGCCGCGGCATCAAGAAAACGGAATTAACGCAGAACTTTCAGGTAAGTATTCTTAGTCGTCATCGATGTTAAAACTTAACGTAATGATATATATATAAATTTTAGATGTCTCTTACACCATTAACATTACTACCGTATTGCTTGATCCTGAATGCACGACAAAAGGCGCAAAAAATTTTGGTCGCCTCTTACACCATTAACATCGCAACCGTAAGATCTGATCCTTAATGTTCGGTACAGCTCAAGCCCACAAAGTTTTAAAACATTGCGCGGCTCAATGTGCACACTTTCCTTTTAGCTTGTTAAATGGTTGATTTACGGCTTCTCTGTATTTTCTTTTTCTTCTATCCCAGCCGCAGTGGCTGAGTGGTTAGCGCGCTCGGCCACTGAGCCCGAGGACGCGGGTTCGATACCGGTCGCGGTGGCCGCGTTTCGATGGAGGCGTGACGCAAGGCACCCGTCTACTGCGTGATGTCACGGCACGTTAATAAAGAATACCAGGTTGTCGAATTTAATCCGGAGCCCTCCACTACAGCGTACGTCATAGCCCTGCATTCGTTGCTTTGTGATGTTAAACCCCACATAACATACAAATTTCTCTTTCTTTTGCGGGGGAACAACACGTCTGCTTTGCAGCCCTCTTGACGGCTTGCAATACCGGATCTCCACGAAGCCGACTTCAAAGGAAGGAGCGCTCAATGGGTAGGTTGCGATCGGAAATGTGAAGGGGTCATTTCTACGAAAGCATTGTCCATTTCTACGAATGCTGGAAATGGACATTGCTTTCAGCATAAAAAAGTCCCGAGTTTTTATCGGCTGTAACGGCCGCAGTTATTGGCTACCCTGCAGTTTAACAAGACATATCGGAAGTAAACAGCAAGCCACGAGCCTGTTCGTAATCTTTTTCTCTCTTTTACGTGTCCCCTGACTCCTTTTCTGGCGCGAAAAGCAAACGTTTGCATGAACCGTCCAGGGAAAGCGCGCTTACCGCTCGAAAATTCAAGCTCCGGCAAGTGCCTAAAGGTCCGAAAACACCTTAGTCAGAAAGTGTCAGTTGCGCTCGATTTGAGTCTATCACTTGCTTTGCTTTGTACTTCTTGCGACATGTAGTTTTTTTTCTACTGGGCCTTCCAAAGCGTGTTCCGAATCGGTTGAGGTAAACGGGCACCTTGTAACACGAAAAGTCGAATTCTTTGCCTGACTGCCTCTTTACGTGGGTCGGGGTCCGAAATGTTTCACTCGCTCACTCACTCTCGCGTAGCAGTTGATAGCCGACGGTGATTTGTAAGCAGCTCGTACCAGACACACCGCGCGTCAATACACAAAGGGAGAAAGCGACGTCAAAACAGTGTATATAGTTCGTATGGCCTGCTGCGCATTTCAGAAAGACTGTGGGACACGACCATTTTCACGTCTTTTGGACGTCAGCGAAAGAGTATCGAATGTTGCGGAGCAAGAACGCATACGTACGCGAAAACCAAACCTTTGACTCCTGGGTTACGGGTGTCTCTTATCGCGAGTTCTGAAAAACTGGTGTCGGCCTCTCGCTCGACTCCTTTACCCTTAGTTGACTCCTTTTCATTTTTAAATCTTTTAATATTTTTTTGTCTTGTTAAGAGAAACGAGCTAGTGTGAGTGGAATGTTCATGGCAAATATCTGAGCAGTTCGTGAGCCTCTACGATCCGCGTAGGTTTATGTTATAGCCTCGTTCGCGTGGACGTGATCTGAGTACGCTGACAAGCTGGGCCTATCTATTCGTTTTATAAACGCTTTTCCGTCGTCCTCGTGCTACGTGCTGTAGCGTTTCGTATCTTTGCTCAGCTATCTCTATTTCGTTTTTGGAGCTTATTTCTTGGCCACACTGACGTGATTTATGATGAGATATACTATACGAGCGCCAAAGAGACCTGGACGAAAGAACGAAAGGTGGACGGACACAACGAAAGATAGAAAGCAGCGTTCGTTGTGCCCACTTCTCGTTCTTTTGTGGATCTTTTTCTAGGGCTAGTGTCATGTATCACCGCATTACAAGCGACCAACTAACCCAGCTTCTGCTTGAAGTGATGTACAATATTTCTCTAGGCAGAGATGAGACAGTTTACCCGAATGCTTTATGGAAGAAACATGTTGATGTCAGGATACCTGTTCTGAAAAGAAGAAGAAAAAACGATTCACTGATCAGTTCTTACTTCATTCACCCGATTTTTGTTTTATTTATGCAAGGAGGCGTCTTTATAAACAAGCGTAGCTCAGAATTAATACGCGCCGTCGGCGTCTAGGCTTGGGTTACGCGTCTGCACTAAGAAATTTAAATTTTGTTCAGCAGCATTGCATTCAATCAATCAATCAATCAATCAATCAATCAATCAATCAATCAATCAATCAATCAATCAATCAATCAATCAATCAATCAATCAATCAATCGACTGCTCGATCAATTGACTAACTCAATCCGTCTTTAACTATAGTTCGCTATCAGGGAGTAGGATTGTACTCACTTTCAAGAGGTTAAAAAACCTTCAATTTTTGTATTTTACACGATGCACATTTCTACTCCGCGAATACGATGTCGGATGACAAGCGTCATGATGCGGAAGGGGCAATGCAAGTTGAGAAAAAAACGTTTCAGCATTTCGGTCAGAATCACGGCATCGAATGCATTCGCTTACAACAGCGCACTTCCTCAATGCAATAAACATTCTATCAGTGCATTTCCGTGCCGTCGACGCACCTGAAAGATGCGGTTTCTGAAATCTCAAAAAAAAAAAAAAAAGAAACAATCACCAAAGGCACCAGCCGCGAGCAGTAACAAAGAGCGGGGAGCTCACTGCGGCGATACCCTCCCTCAAGCTGCAAAAAATAAAAAAAGAAATCTGTGTACAAGCAAGCAGCCTCTAAGCCGCCTGTTGGTACCGCACGCACGACGAACCCTTAAAGGGGTGGAGACACCAAATTTGTCGTTCGCGCGTTCTTAGTTTCAAACGTTTCTTATGGCTCCAGGAAGCATGATACACACCCAAAGATTCATATATTCACAGTGAATAATTTATTATAGCATTTTTAGGTGAACGATTTTCGGTTTCGGTTTCGGAACGCCGAGTTGTACAGTGACGTCACAGAGGGGGAAGATCAACTGCTTCGCTTGGTCACGTGGGCCCACAAAAGTTGTGACGCACTTACTGCTGCATCGTCTGCTTTCCCACACACGTGCTGACCAGCGCATGAAAACAAACTGCACGTCTAGTCCCAGCAGCTCGTATTCTGATAGATCTGATTCCAATGAGTGAGGACATCGACTTTTTTTTTTGTTCGCACGCTAATATCGCCTTCGCGGGTTCGCGTGAGGATGCGAAACACTTTGCAAAATGCCAGTAAGCATCGCTGCGCCGCTCTACCGAAGCTGCGCCCACAACCGGTGTCACACTTCGCTGCCGTGCAGCAGTACCTGAGCGCTGCTTGGGATGGTGTACAAATATCACAAGAAAAGACAAGATCGCCTTGTTATCAGAACTGCCAGCTATACTCGAGCAGCGAAAAAGCATGTCTGCTTATGTTGGGAGCTTTCGGCAACGGCACCGCTCGCGGGCGCTCCGTGCGACGAGCTCTGCTGCTGCCTGGCTGCCGTGGTCGTCGCTAGGCCTATAGCCTGTTTAGCAAGCGGCCGGCGCTTCGGAAGTCGCCTGCGCTATAATAAAAGGCCTACTTTTCACAAATAGCTGTAGTGTTAACAGAATCATCTCACAATAAAATAATAGTATGGTCAATCTCCTCGACGCCTTCGGCAGCGGAGCTAGCGGGCGCCAGGCGAGCCGGACCCCAACGTCGCGCCAGCGGCAGCTGCTAGGCGCGGTTGTGAGAAATTTGCTCATATCACAGTTGTTACCTCTACTAGCAGCTCAGTATTGGTCAACGATCCTCAAAAATGACACTTTTTTCACATTTCTTGTCCCATGGTTTATTATTTACGTCAAGAACACTCTTTAGCTCGCTTTTATGACGTCGGCAGACGGTATCCAGGCTGACCTACCGGCCGGCAGACTCGGCGTACTTCACATCCGCACAAGAAAATACAAAACAGCCATACTACCAGAAAGGATGCTTTCTAGATTCGAGATACGACAGCATGACTGTGCTAAAAGTGGATCTTTCGGCAGCGACACTGCCTGCGGCAACGCCGGCCGACGACCTGCGCGCTGGTCCCAGACTGCCCTAGTCGTCGCTAGGCCTAGCTGCTTTCGCATATCGACTCCGCAGCTGAGGGCGCTTCGGGACTGGCCAGCGCTCAGAAACGTGCTCCGCTCGGCACCCCTTTACTGTGAACTCGTCCCATAATAAAATATATGTTCGATTTCCACGACGTCTTCAGCAACAGAGCTAGCAGACGGCAGGCGAACCGCACCAGGTAGCAGCAGCAGCACAAAACCGGCTGATGAAATTTGCTTGCATCGCAGTCATCCCTTCTACCAGGAACTCGGTATTAGCCAACGATCGTCAGAAACGATGCATTTTTGATATTCATATATCCCAGGGTTTGCTATGAACGTGAACAAACAATACTATCGCGTTCTTCAGATGCCGGCGTTCGGCACGAAGACTGGCGCAGACCGCCCGGCTCCAAGGAGTGCGCCCTATGTCATCACGACGCTGCCGCTTCCCGTCGTTGTTGCCGCGAGCGGCCCACCGTTGACATCTAGCAGGCCGGACGCAGGCAACGAGCTGCAATCGGACGTTGCGACGCTGTTCGCAACGGCGCGCCGCAAACCGAGCGCGTGGCGGTTAGCAGCAAACGCGGCTCGCTGGTGCGTCGACTGCGCTCACGCGGCTGTGCCCCGCTCATCGTACGTCACTGTATTTTGGTATGACGTCACTAAAACTATAATTTTTCTACACCCCTTGTGACGTCATGGTTGATGGCGCTAGCGATGGGTCTAGATGGTGAGAGTGAGCATTTAGGTAATCTTTGGAACCGAATTAAAATATTTTTTAGACGTTTGTTGCGTCCAACACCTGGCTGTGAGTGCCCTTGCATACATAGGAATCCCATAGCAGGCTTTTTATAGCTTCAAAATTTGGTGTCTCCACCCCTTTAAGGGAATCGCATTTCTTTCCGGCCGCCGGCGCTCCTTCGCTCAATAACCGACTGTTTTGAAATTCTCCCGGTTCGTTTTTCGTAAACGAAAGAGGTCTCTCCAAATCAAATTCTAACGACGCGTTGCCTGTAAGTTGTTTTGCCGGTCTTGCGATGACCTCTTGCCCCTCTCCCCCTCCCCTTCTCAATCCCTCGCCCTCTCACTACATCTCGAGTGTGCATGCAGCGCGATCGGATAGACCGTGCTTTCCGATGAAACGCACTGAGAGGTCAAATGCAGCATTTGTTGTTTAATACTGCGCGTTTTGTGTGCCTTTCTGGAGCAGTACATGATGCTTCGTTGGTTGCGGTGTAGACAGGTTGCGTTACCGAGCACGTAGGCTCCATTATTGATCTAACCGAACGAGACCGAGATAAAGAAAGGGTATACGAAGATGGAAAAGAATGAGAGGAGCTCTTTCCGGGTTTCCTTTATGTCGGAGCCCGTGCATTTTGTACGTCTTACTTGCTGCTGGTTTATCGCTCACGTACGCTCATATCGAGGAAGCGTCGCTTAAATTAAGCTGGCTAACTCGATTCGACTAAACCTTGGATAGGTAGGGCACGTCTCGAAAACTGTGGCCGACCCAGGGGAAACGAATAGAATGAAATCTGTTAGTTGTTTTTTTTTTTTTTCAGTAGACCTCGGTACTGAGCTGAGAAACTTTGTTTATCTTTGCTAGTTTCCTATAAGCCTTCTCGATACCTTCAAATAAGCACGCATGGTTCCCCTAGAATGTTTTAAAATTTGATGCAGAATAAAAATTCACAGAGGCGCCCAATGACTCCATTATGTATTAACATTGTGATGGCATTAGCGACGGTTTATGCCTTTACCAAAATGACGTCATTTCCGGTCTGGTGATATCACTTGCCTCCAACCAATCAGCGAATTTAGCTTTCGGCGGCACATTTTCTCCAAATGCTATCGCAGCAATAAAGTTGGTTCTCGAGTCCGATGTTATTGTACCCTCTCATACTTCTCGCTCATGTACTTACTCAACGCTGTCAACTGACGAGCTCAACTAAGAGATGCAAGCGCCTGAGCTGACAGCACTAACGCAATCACTCTTCGCAGAAAACGCTAGCTGGCAGCAGAGCTGCTGATGGGCTTTTCGGATACGATGATTTGAGGAAATCGAGCCATATAAGAAATTCGTGTCACACAGACCAAGGGCAAAAGAATATTGGGGGGGGGATGTCCTCATCTCAAGCGCGCAAATATTGACCCCATTTTTTTTTTTTTTTTAGGAAGAAAGCTCAAGAAATGCCCGACCGCTAAAGGTCGCCCAGAAATCTCCCTCCACAGCTTCGCACAGACTACAATGCCACAACGCATGCCTCGAGCCGGGCGCCTTTTGTCAGATGCGGGCTGTCGGTGCAAAACCACGAAAAAAAGCCACGAAAAATATGAAAAAAGAGAGATGTGATTTCTGCGCAATCCACAATTGTCATTCTTTATTTTCTTGGTTCAGACGGGAACTGGAGTTACTATTTATTGCTTTTAGTCAAGGTAAACGTTTCGGAATTGGCCAACCACGTTCAGTGTAAACATACGAGCGTAAACTGGATCAAACTATTCTGAAGCACTTCCTTTTATTCTTTTTTTATATATGCAGGCCAAGAGCAGAACCGGAACTCAACCATACTTGCCTGAAGCATAGCGGGCAGAGGAAGGAAAAAAAAAATCATTCCTTGATCGGATGTTGCTTTACTTGTCCCTTACCGAGCGCCGCTAGGCGCTCGCGCTCCGTTTTAGGCTCGCGTGACCCTTCCAGTACAGGTATGCGAACGCATAACTGTATACAGCATTGAATAAGAGCGGGCGCATCACTCGCTTCGAGGTGCCCAACAACCAACATAAACCAAGCAACGACCAAAATAAACCTCCCCGCCAGCAAGGAAAAAGTAAAAAGGAATAGCGGCCGTTACGAGGACGGAAAAGCAAAGAACTCGCCTGTGGCATTCAGCCTTCTCTGGTTCCTACGTATAAGACCGCTGTTCCTTCCAGCATATCTGCGGTTCATTCCTCCTCTCCCCTCCTTCACTGCTGCTTTGCGTAATCTCCCCGATTTCGTATGCGCCAGACGTCCCATTAGGGGCCAGGGCCGGTGCTGCCGCATTCTCCACGCAAGAAGCCCCATTGCCCACCCCGCGGGCGCGTCGGGATAAAACAGTGAATGTCGGCTCTTGTGTTCGTCGGAGGTGCGCGCAGTTATGCAGCGGCGCTGCTTATCAACCCGTGGCAAAGATAACAGAAGCGAACGAAACAAGAAGACGCGTTCACGCTCACCTCGGCAATCAGCCGCACGTGCTTAGAGATAGAAAGAAGGAAAAGAAGAGTGCGCTTGTCCGGGCTGGTCTATTATGCGGGTCGTTTAAAGCGGTGTCCCGGAATGATTAGAGTATATACCCCAGACGCGGAACGCCGATTGAATTTCATTTGGCGATCGCGTCCCGCAGGCTGCGGCGAGCGGGATTTGGAAAGATGATTTCTCACTCTCTCCCTGTCTTTCTTTTGATTCCTCACTTTTCCCCCGCCTTCCAGCACTCGCCTTCGCTCTTTTCTTGCCCGTCGACGATTACTGCCCGGGGCCGGAGTCGCACGCATACACTTATTATTCGATGCCTCTTCTCCCTTATCTCTTCTACTTTCTTGGGTTGAAACTCTTTGTACGGGTTTTGACGTATAAAAGGGAACGGTTTTGCAAAGCATGCGCCTCTTGAATCCAGTTGTCCCGCATCTAGAGATAAAGGCAGAAGTTTGGTAAACGGTGTCCAGTCGGAAACTGCGGGTGCCGCGCTATCTCGGCAGGGCAGTTGTCGCGGAAGAACCGTTTCTTTCTGTCTGGTTAGAGACGATTTATTGCTCTGACATGGTGCGGGCTGTGAGACCACCGGGACATTATGTGCTTGTGTGTAAAGAGCGTGCGTTCACGAAAGGTTAAGTGGAGGAAAAGATTACGAGCTGAGATTGCTGCGTGCGTGTTAGCTAATCCGCGACATCGTCGGTATGGGTGGTGAGTTATTTGAGAGCGATAAATGCTCGCCGTGTAGAAGAAGCAACGAAAGCCGAACGAAACCAAATTAAACGCACAGGAAGGTAGTCAATGAACTTCGGTTCCGTCGTTGCGTGCTTCTTTTCGTGATTTATATAACTGATAAAGTGGATCGAAAGGGTCAGAACGAGCGATCCGAAAATGGTGCTGGCGGCAACTCGAGACGAGGATTTGAATATTTTTTTTGCATATTGCCTAAACGAAGGCCTCAAGGAACAGCGCACTGAAGCAGTTTGAACCCATCGCCCCCGGGATGTCATCATCATCATCAACCTGGCTACTCCCACTGCAGGGCAAAAACCTTTCCCATATCTCTCCAATTAAGCCTGTCCTGTGCTAGCTGGGGACACCCTATCCCCGTAAACTTCTTAATCTTAACCACTCGCCTAACTTTCGGCCGTCCCCTGCAACGCTTGTTCTGGAGGTGGATGACGACAAAAATATATAAGCCGAAGTCTGCTCGGATTCCCGCATGGCAACAGCCTTCAAGTCTACCTGTTGCATATATATATATAGGTTTTGTTTGTATATGTTTGACATGTAACTATTCGAAGAAGAGAAAAAGTTGTCTCCCACATTTTCTGCGAGTATCTGCCTCTTCGCTGCAGAACCACAGTTTAGACTCTCTTTTCGTGTCTAAGGACAGAATTTATGTAGTCTGGACTAATGAATGAGCAAGAAGAAGACGCCCATGCTTCTCTCAATATGCAAACGAAGCCCCGCGCATATTTACATAAATATATTCACGGCAGCCACCCTTCCCGGAAAGGCGGAACTTCGCGAGCCGCTCCGGAAGGATTTAAAACGGACCCTTGAGCAGCGCCCTCGTAAACTGTTCGGTTCCTGAAGAACGCCTTGTCATTCGACAAAACCAGCCGGGCAGTCGCCCGGCCACACCGGCCGCATTCCAGAACAACTGTGTATGTGCGCGGCTGCCCGAAAGGACCCGTAAGCAGTCTCTCACCTCCCGCACGGGCCGACGCCTGCCTGCCCGCGGCGTACTTATACGTACAAAGCGACAGCTCTTCTTATCGACGATCCGCGAGAACGCACTGCCCGGGTCGCCGGAGCTCCCCTCATCAATAAATTCGCGCACACACGTTCGGACGTACACCACGCCCCGGTACGTCGTCGGCAGATTTGTTCCGGGGCGAGGGCACGATAAATGCAGCGGCGGGGGGTCCCCCCCTTCCTCCACCGTCTACAACGACGATCGCTCGCTCTGCGTCTCTCTCTCTCTCCCTCGGCCCGCACTTCGAGATCGAGAGCGCGTACATGCGAACAGAGCCCGCTAGTGTTTACTTTTTTCTTTCTTTTTATTTGCGGCCAAGACCTCCGCGGCGGCGGCATTCGTCGCCACGGGAGAGACGGGCTGCTTCGCTTGCTGTTGCTGCTGCTATGGTCTGTGTATGTTTGTGTCGATGGCCCCGGCAGCTTGCTCCGAAGCGGTCGTTGTGTATGCGGCGCGGTTTTACTGACCGGTCGGTCGCGGAGAGATCGCGCCGGCATCTCCAGAAGATTAGCGTACATACCTTACAGCCTTGCAGCGTGCGGGCTATCCTCTGCATGTGTGGCAAGGACCTCTATTTGCCAATGCACTGCCGTCGCTATAGTGTCTAGCTCTGGAAGAAGTAAGCGAAGTGTATGAACCGCCAGCAGACTCGCTTTGCACACGAATCCGTCTGCTTAGGACGGAGCACGACGTAAACATTTACCAGTGGCTATACTAGGCTCAGTAGAGTTTTCAGAACGCGTGCAGTCTACTGAGGCAGTGCGCGGATCGAGAACATTTGATCAACAAAAAGCTACCCCTAGCGAAGGGCCACCGATAGATGGAAATCTGCTAGCCTCTATTTGCGCAGTCTAGACTGCGTCTAGAAGGTGTACTGGCGGCTGAGAAACTCCTCGTTACTGTAGATTTAAATTCGAACCCTTGTTGCGTATTTTCCGTTTATAAGATCGCCGAACATTTCAAACGATGGAGTGGGTGCAGCGTTAGCTGCACCATCCAATACGATTTGCTTTGGCAAAGCGTCCTTTAACCGGCAGTCTCCTATAAACTTTCTTGATAATGGCTAAGGATGTTTCAAGGCCATTAGGGGCCTCAGAAGAAAAGAAACAGTACCAGGAATCTATGGAGCGTATACTTTTCGTTTTGGTTCAGGGAAGTGGGAGAGCCTACGCACCGATTAATTAATATGCAGCGGTTTCTGTTGATTCAAATGCAGGCATCGTGAGAACATGCCCAGCTGATATACGCTCTTTATTAGCCTCGCAAGAGGGCGACGTTTTTTTGTTTGTTTGTTTTTTCTCGCGTGAAACGGGAGCCCCAGCGCGAGGCGTGCTTGCAAGGCAGTGTGTCGTGGGTCTGGGAAGACCTTCGAGAGGGCTGAGTCACTCTTTCTTACTTGGAGTGTAAAAGAGGTACGAAGTTTGCAGTGGCAACCCGTGCCTTGCGCGTGCTTGGTGATTCTCAATGAGCGCGGCTCCGCTCACGACAGCTCCCTCTGCCGCCACGAGCTCGTCGTTCACACAGGTCGCAGGGGTCCGGCTGGGCTCCGCGGTAAGTTCACGCAGGCCGTGCCAGGCCACCTCCGTCCCATGCCGGAGGCACTCATTTTTAAGCGCCAGCAGCTCTTAGCAAGCGGCGCGACTACTGGTCAACGGCGAGACACCGGTAGGGCACTATGCTATAGGCGCCAAACGTGAGAATGTCTTGACTCTGAATCACTTGGCCGGCCTTGTAGTGGCCGCGTGAAAACGCTGTTCGTACACGTAGGGGCTGTTATACCGTGTTTGTTTTCTTTGGCGTTGGGCGCCATCGCACACAAAGTATCACTGGACTACAAGGGCACCTGTACACAGTAGCGCCTTGGGTTCATCATTTTAAACCTGGAAAGCGCATAAAAAACAACGGACAACAGAAAGAGACAGACACACGAGCGCTTACTTCCAACTGATTTTTATTTTCATGCGAGAGCAGAATATATGTACACTTACAGATCACCTGCGCATGCGAAGAAAACTCAAACAAGATAAAATATTATCTGGCTGCACATGCAAAAGAAGAAAGATATGCAATCTCTTTCTGGCGATGAATGTGTAAGTGGTGCGTCGATTTTGCTGTCTGAGAAAGAGATTGCATATCTTTCTTCTTTTGCATGTGCAGCCAGATAATATTTTATCTTGTTTGAGTTTTCTTCGCATGCGCAGGTGATCTGTAAGTGTACATATATTCTGCTCTCGCATGAAAATAAAAATCAGTTGGAAGTAAGCGCTCGTGTGTCTGTCTCTTTCTGTTGTCCGTTGTTTTTTATGCGCTTTCCAGGTTTAACATGTCTAACCAACTCGCCCAAACGCAGCCATTATTGGTTCATCATTGCCAGCAGAAATTTCTTCGCACTGTGTTAATATTTTGGGCAGTGTTGCTTTTGATTTTGTTGCCTCAGAAACAAAATGCAGGCAGCAAGCGCGAAGTAACAACAGCATATAAGATACAATTCTCTGAGGACAGGGATCGGCGTATTCAACATGGTATGCCCGTCGCCCGATCCTGTGATTAAGTGAGCGAAACACAAACTGCCATTGCCCCCTCATTCCTTACGCTGGCCTTATGTATTCGCTCCTATTCAGCAATAAATGTTTTTGCATGAGGATTATGACACGTCAGGAGAGGTCTGGCTCGCTACCTCCGGAGATTGTGACGCGGAATTTCCGCACCCAGTCCTTTCAGCACCCCTATCCCAACGCATACTACTACGCCAGGGGGCCAGGGCTAATACACGTTTGGTGGTCGTAATTGTTAGCATTGCATTATTTTTACACTAGCGCATAATGACTTCGCTTAAATGAGTTGGAAGCCTCTGAGAAGCCCGTGAAATGGTTCGCGATGGCATGAGCACCTTTCCTTCCCACGAATTCTCCCAAGTGCAGCGCAGCAGATGCTAGTGTTAACAGTGAAGCACGATTTAATCCATGCCTATGCAATGCTGAGGCTGAACGAAGTTCAGTACTTCGTGCCTTGGAGACATCGCAAATCCAGGAGGCTCCAGTCTTTCCATGCCACTGACCTGACCGACAGGAGGGCCGATAAAGCAACAACTCAGAATCCTCGACTTGAGGCATTCATCGGGTAATTTAGGGATTGCGGACTTGCCAAGTCGAGTCCGCGAATCTTAGCGTAAAGGCTGTCAAGCAGAAGCGGCCTCTTCAGCACTAGCTCTTTCGAATTTCCTTTGCCGCCGTCCGCGGTCTCCACCGGCGGAAGCCTGCGGGACCAAGATGAGGCCAGGCCACGGCGGAGGTGCGGAGGCCGGTGAGGCAACGGCGGCCGGCACAGCGCGCGGCGCAGAGGAGAACGAAGGGCAGCTGGGGAGAACTGGTTAGCGAAAGTGGACCGGCGCGTGTGGCCTTCGCCTTGGGAACTCATCCCCCCTCCCCTCCCTTCCTTCTTCAACGCCGTCGGGGTCTCGGTCGGGGTCGCGCGGGGGCGAAGGCGCCGATTGGCTTTTGTTGGGGGCGCCACAGAAACGGCGCTGCGCCGTCCTGCCGGCGCGGAGTCGTGGCGAAGACCGATCCCTTTGTGGCAGCGCCCGGGAGTACAACGGTGCGCCGTGCCTTGGCGCGAACAATGCCGGGTTGCAGCCGGCTTAGTTGCCTTAGAGCGTTGGTCTGTAGCGTGGGAGGAAGACAGTGCGGTCAGCTCGTTACTGCGGTGACGTGTCTGACGGCACGCACGCAGTTCATTCTCCAGGGAGAGAAAGCAGAAATAAAAAGGAAAAAGTAACTGCCGAAGCAGACAAAGAACATTCGCTCGGCAGCTAACTTTTTGTGGTCTACACGAGACAACTTCCGTATCCCGCACCATGGCTAACGTGTTATCAGTCGTAGGCTCTTTATAAGCTTTTCCAGTCTCTTGGCATAGACAAATTGTCAGTCATACTGGTGAACAGCGCAAAAAAGGCGGGACAACAACAAGACAAGCGCTTGTCTTGTTGTTGTCCCGCCTTTTTTGCGCTGTTCACCAGTATGAATGCATACCAACTCGCCCAGATCTCAGCCTTAATAAATTGTCAGTTTTCCTCCGTTTCTGCGTACTGTATACTGCGTTTTTGAGAAGGTTAGATAGTAAACTTTTATTGCTGTTCAACATCATACGCAATCTCGCGTGGGAGATTCGCAGGCCTAGCCAGTTGCTGCTGCTCTGTTGGATTGTGATCCTCAGGCATGAGATCAGTACTCGCGATAAAATAAACCGAGCCACGCCACAGAGCGCATTGATCCCAATGTCATATTCTATTGGTTTTCTGTGCGCGCTTACACGCTCGTCAACTGTTCTACATTAGGTCATCTTCATCGTTTCTCACTCCATCTTTAGACCGAGCTTCACGGGGAGAAACTGCGTCGTCGGTCAATGAATGCGCCCATTGGCCGCAGGAAAGTGACGTCATCAGGACGGAGCATTCCCACTGGCTGGATTTAAGTTACGACACCAGACGTGAAGTGATGTCACTTCCGGTAAATACATCAACAGCTGCTAATGCTATGGCGTTGCCAACACGTAATGACATTAGGTGTCCCTGTTAATATTTTATTGCTATCTTGTATCTTTTCTTCTAATACTAGAGTGTACAGTTTCTGCGCTTGTACGTCACTTCGTCGACGCTATTCACGGGCAACAGAAAGCGTTGTCCCTAGAAAACAGCGTGATAAAAGAGTAAGGCGCAGTTCTCGTAAACACTCGGATAGCAAAATAATACGTTTCTGTCTCGGCTATCTACGCCAGCTCGACCATCTTCGCACGCATCTTGATACCCAGCAGTGACAGCAAGATGGTAGGCCAATGCCGTCTCTCTTCACATAACAGCATTATCTGACACTGTCAGATGTGCTCGCTTCCGCGGCAGTCATCCCCAAGTGCGCGTAACATACACTCATAAACAGCTGTTTCTAACAATCGCCTAAGACGCTTCGCGACAGCACTAGCTTACCCTCACGCACTTCTTGCCTCGTCCTTGCGGGCAAAAAATTAAAAACGAATAAAAAAGAAATCAAACGGCACACGAACACGCCAGGCGCGTATGAAAGAGCCGTAAACTCCGCCGTCGCTCGAACGTTCCTTTTTTCTTCCGCCGTAAATCGCCACCGCCTCCACTTTTCCGCTAGAGACGCGTGCGCGCGGCTCGCGACGGCTTTCCGGCCTTTCTTCCTCCTCAGCGCGTCTTCGTCCTAGTCGTTTTCTTCACGAGGCGCGAGCGTGCGTGAACAAGGCGCGCCCGCGTGGACTCGGGGGCTCCCGGGTCCTTAGCCTCGCGTAATCCTGACGAATGTGCCGGGGCGTCCACAAGTTGCTCCTCCGTGGCTAGGAGGAAGGGCGCGACGCGCGTGGCGTATATAGCGGCGCACACTTCAGGCTCGCGACGCCAGCGGCGGCGGCGGCTTTGAGCGCTAAATGCGGGCTGGTTTCGCCGAAGCAAGAGTAGAATAGAATAAAAAAAGAGGACAAAAGTTGTTCTGGATTGTTTTCTCTCGCTTTAAGAAGGAAGAGGCGGCCGGGCTGCCAGCTTTCAGTTGCGCCCGTAATGCTCGTGTGTAAGAGCGAAGACGCTGCGAACTCAGAACGCCGGTTATAGCATAGATGTTTTTTTTTTATTTGCTCGTAATGCAACATTACGGAGCTCTGGGGGTTTTGAGACTTGCCACATTCTTTACTCGGTAGCTTGAGCAGTGTAAGCCATCTGGATTTCTTCCCACGGAACAGTAGTAAGAAACTTTTCAGCTTAACTGTATAATGTATATCGGTGGAGGGGGGCGTTTTTTCGCTAAAAGAAAGAAGCCCGTCCAGTGCAGTGCGTTTAGCTAGTTGTGGTCGGGTGCAGTGATAGCACGTAAGAAGGCGAAATGACGAAGTGTGCGCGAAAATTCGACACGCTAAATATTAACCAACACTGATACCTGCAAACGAACTTTTTGCTTGGAAACAAGTGCAAAAAAAAAACGAAGAAAATCACAAAATCTGCCTGGCATAAAATCCCACATGCTGCACTTTAAATCGAGTGCACCTCTCTGCACTCATGGTGGCAAGATCTCGTGTCCAAATGAACAAAGTTAGCATCATTTCACATTACACGACGGCTCGCCTTAGTGTCACTACAGCTGCGTTTCCTATAGGTTTTGCTGTCTTGAAGCCGTGGCCTAGCCGGTCGATAATTTAAATTCAACCTCACAATCTAGTACATGAGTACCACTGGGTCGCAGAAAGCACCGCCTCCAGCCAATCAGCCAAGACTGAGGTTTTTTTTTTTTTCCGTATCAAAATTTACGACTTACTGAAAGAAACAATTTTGTAAACGGTTGGGAGTAACTAGGGATGCATAGCGATCATCAGGTCAAAATCTTTGAAGAAAAAAAAAAACACCAGGGTTGTCATTTAAAGCAGCGACATGAGCGAGATATCCGTCAGGGCAGCACTGCAGTCCGCGTTCATGAAAGTGACTTTCCCCGGCTACACGTCCACCATAAACTCAGATGAACTTTCTCGAGCGCACACAGGTGCAGAAAGGAAACGCCGAAGTTATCGCTAAATGTGATTTAAAACGCCAAGTTATCTCAATAACGCTAGCAACGCCGCCTTCCAATACTGTTCAGGCTACTTCATCTTCAGTGCCAGCTACTAAGCTCCCTGCCTGGAGTCAGTGTAAATAATTTATAGCATGGAAGATGTGAGAGAAGATCAGCGACATGGAACGTCGACTCGCGCTGTCCAACATTCGGGGCGGGGACTCTACTCCTTTACTTCACTACATTTTCCCCGTTTTTTGTTATTATTTCACGTTGAAATTGAGGGCCATTTCAAACGAGTAAAATTTCCCACTGAAGAGACGGTATACGGCCAAGGTTCGTCAGTACAGACGCTTCCTATAATTTCTCGTTGAACTTGATAAGTATTGACACCGACAACTCTGCGAAACTGAGCTGTCGGCAATAGATACTCGTCTCCGGCAAAAGCTCGCGTCCCCTTGTCGTGTGATTCGCTTCTTCCACGCTTTGTCACTCTTTGTTTGTTGCTGCTAAGGTGAGTCTGACGATATATGAAAGCGTCTGTTCGATAAATAAATAGAAAAAAGCCGAGTCGGAAGGGAAAGGAAGCTGTGAGAACAGCGCCAGGCTACTCGAGTATCGTCATTCACTGTCGAGGGCGTGGGGCTGCTGGGAGGTGTCGAACAAGGGCTTGAAAGGGACACAAATCTTGACAGTCCCGAACACAAATCTCGAAATACGCTAGGTTGTCGCCCGCTTTTTCCTTCTGCTGCACAGCCACTTTCAGCTTCTCGGACGCGTCTGTCCGGTCTGTCAGTACGCCTTTTAAATCACTGGCGCAGTTTCATTTTAAAGGCACCGGCATGTGTTCACGTCATTTTGTTCTCACTTCTCTTTTCTCCTTATGCTTTCGCTGAAACACGGCTGAGCATTTTATTTATGGGGCAGTCGTAGGTACTACTTATCAAAAAATTGGCAGTGGCTTAGCTCAGCTATGCCAGGATATACGTAGCGAGAGGTGCGCAGTCTCTCTCTCGGTCGGAGGCGAGCGGCGCACTAGCTGCGCGGCTGTGACGTCACTCGGCTCCTCGCGCATGCGCACAAGTGGCGCCGAAGGCCCACAGTGAAACGGTGAGACTGCGGGTAATGCATCTGTCGCTACAAAAATTGCTACAACCCCCTGACGGGCTTGAGCTAACAGCTAGATTATGTTAGGGTATTTAAATATCGCACACCCATGTGCGAAACAGTGAAAGTATAATCAAAAATAAGAATTAGTAAGAAAGAAACAAGAAGGAAGGACGATAAAATGAAGCGAAATTCTCATAGAGTCAGTGCAACCATGTCGCAGTGGGGTGCAAGCATGGAAGCTAACACAAGCTGAATGCAATACCGGCTAAGTAACATGAGGCAACACATGAATGAACCGATACATAAATGTCGGCTTTAAAATATAAACTCGAGTTAAAAAAGAATAATAAAACGGTAAGCAGCCTATAGACGATCGTCGGTAGTTCTCTCTTATTTTTATTTTTCTTTACGAAGGAAAGTTTCTTACCACTTTCTCCTATAGTCGCGTTTGTTATTACGTTACGCCTTCCTCAAGATCCTTCCCTCCTTATTTGTCTCAATGTTGCGAGCGTGCGCTTTATACGGGCAACGCGCGGCTCCTCCTTCCAGAGCACAGACCTCGGCAAACAAGGAACATGAGACGATCCGATTGAATTTCCTTCCATAAAAATATTACCCGTTTCCTCTTGCACATTCGTATAAAACATATTGGTTCCGTTTCCCGCTGTGTGCTGCCTGCACTTCGATCGATGGTCTCCCGGTCTTCGCGCACGCACACACAAACTCACCGCAAGCAACTGCCGACATCTCGCTGCATTGCATGGATGATTCGTCTTATATTCGTTCCCCGCCATGCCTATGAGCAAGCCCCTCGCGATTGTATACACGCGAGTAGGCAAATCACGGCACGGCATTGTTTCTCCCGACTCGTGCGATTTCCGAAATGCATAATAACATCGAGGGAGCGAAGCAGAAAACATGTGCGGCGTCGACCAAGAGGGGCAACAACAACAACGACGACGAAGAGGGACAACAACAACAACTACGAAGAGGAGCAACAACAATGACGACGAAGGGGAGCAACAACAACTACTACGAAGAGTTGCGCACGAATATATCGATGGAACGCATGGCGGCGAAGTTGCAAAGGGCGGGTGGGAGTACACCGCGGTGGTAAACGCGAACCTGTTTTTCGCAACGAATCCCATCCGCTGCAAGCACGCGACCATTTGTCAGCCGCGAGACCCGAGAGACATTTGTTTCCTCCCATGCAGGATTCGGAAAGAGGTGGATGTCTGACGCCGTGTGTTGCACTGAGTGAGTGTGCACTGCGCGCAGTGCTGCCATGCTTTTGTCGGACAGAGTTGGGCTGCAAGCCAAGATACTACCGCCGCTCCAAAGAGAGCAAAGTGCGTATACACTTGGCGAGCGAGGAGATCTGGACAATTATTGCCTCAAGAAGCATACGCAGTAAATTATGCTCGGGGCCCAGTTGGGAAAGCAAATAAAAATGTGCTATACAGGACGTGTGTAACATGCATTGCTGCTATGACTGCGTGTGTGATGTCCTGTGACGCGGTTTTCTTTCTTGAAATACATCCACCCTCACGTTTGGTTGGTTGCAGTTGCAGTGGTGGGGGAGGGGGGGGGGGGTTGTTTCTGCTGTGCAGTACATTTAATATACTTTAACAGCACATAATTTACGCCCTACTATTGCCAGACTGTAGCGCTAATTATCTTGCCTTTGCCTGACATGGGGTGCTTATTAATGTGCCTAATCTGCGCGTGGGTTCTGAGAGACGTCGCATAGGAGGTCTCGGGACTAATTTCGACCACCTGGGGTTCTTTAAAATGTACTGACATCGCACAAAACCCGGCCGTGATTGGATATTGGTTCCATCTAAATGCGCGCCCACAGCGGCCGGGATTCCACCCCGCGTCCTCGGACTCAGTAGCCATACGCCATAGCCAGCCATTGTTGCGGGTAAATATCTATCCATAACTGCGCCGTGCTTAAAGCGCTTAACGCTGAGTTCGGGGCGATGTCTCAACAGGTTGGACCGTGTGCTCGGTGCGAATGCGCGACCGGCACTCTGAACAGTTAAATCACATCAGTTTCGGAAATTTAATTCAAACTGATGGCTTCACTGTGGTGAAGTTAGGGAGGCTAGGAGACAGAGACGCTGCTAACGACCTCACGCGTATGATATGGGTTGCGACGTCGCAACTCTTTATGATTGCAGCAATCCTGTGCCGTTAATCTGACTGCCGCACTTGGCGCGAATGTTTCGCAAGTGGCATGATTAAAATCCTCTTGCAGCGTCTACGGCACACCTATGTTATGTTAATCACGTGGGCAGAGGAAATGACGTCGTTTGTAGCGCATTGCCTCCGATTTTCGAAGTCACTGGTGGACGTTTGCATCAGCATTTGCAAAATGCTGTGCATGGTACGGTAAGCAGCCTTCGTGGAGAGGTTTCCTAAATTTGAGGAAGACTTCGCTGAACGCTGAAGTTGCAATCGCGACAAAGAGCCGTTCTGGAGGCACCACTCTGCGTTATTGCCACATGCTTCTCGAAACTGCGCAACTGCAGTTGCACGCCACGCGTTTGACGTCACGCTAGTGTCGATTGCACAAGGCTTCGAAGTTCGAAAAAAACGTATGCATTGCATTAATCACCACTCGTTGCAACGAATACATCAAGGTGTGTTCCGCGTAGCCATTTACAGTCAATGACATGCACAGGGTTTGTAATTAAACAAAAATGCTAAATAGTTTACCCCTGTAATTGTTTAATTGATTGATAGAGTAGTCAATAAACGAATGAGAATTGAGTAATAGTCTAAGGTCAATTAATTGGTTGACTGCCCTAGTTGTTCCTGCGTACAAGAGCTCGCACTGATCCGTTCCCAAACGGCGCACGCTCATTGAGGAAAATGCGTTTCACTAAGACCAGTAAAGCAGTGCAAGGAACGCATGCGTGAGCGCAATACTGTCACTGACGTCACATCCGTCCTGCATTAATTTTCATTGACCCGGTGAAGCAGACGAAGGGTCACCTCTTCGGTTTTCATTCGTACCTTTTTTTGTACACCTTTTAGCGAGGAGAGCGAGAGATAAAGGGGCCGACTAAAATGGCGGAGTAACCCCATAATCGTGTCATTTCTAGAACCCAGTTTTGTGCCAACCAGAAAATAAAACAGCAACACGACGCAAATGTTTCTATTTTCTCTTCGGCTATGTACGGGTTTAATGTACAGGAGCGCAGTGCGCCTTTTATAAGCTTTGCTCTTAATGAAAACAAAGGCGACCGAGGCAGCAATTCTCCGTTGTTGTGGGCAGAACGAAGACAAAGGAAATACAAAACCCAATTCCGACCAAAAAAAAGAAACAACAACGAAAAAACCAAACGTCCGCAAGCGTCGTCGTCGGTGAGCGCTCCAGCCCTGGCAACGGATACATTAAGCACGGGGCCAGTCCTTGCATGCATACTTTATGCTCCCCCGAAACAAGCCACCTCGATGTGCGTTTCGACGGCGACTAAGTTAACAAAAATGGTAGAACAAGAGCATACAGTGTTGTACAATGGGTCGTTTGCGGTCGTTCTGTCTCGCGGCCCCGCAACGAGGTATAGCTTCGTCCGTCTGCTGCGGTTCCGGGACGACGAAGACTGGGTGAGAGAGGCAGAAGGTGGAGGAGGAGGAGGAGGAGGTGAGGGGCGGGGGCGGAGATTCCGAACACGACGACACTCGGTACATACGTTGCGTGCGCTGCGTTCGTTTGTGCGTGAGTGTATATATAGGTATGTACGGACTCTACGTGAGTGCAGCTAGATACAGAGTGCGCTGCGTTGTAATGCGCTGCTCACGTTTTTTGCCAGTGATCTGGCGTTCCTGAAGAGCGCCCACGGCTGGCTATCATCTGCATTTTAAATTCGCGGGGTCTGAGCACCCTTGTGCGCTTGTTCGTTTTTAACTCCGCTCTCCGGATCGGACGGGTTCTTTGTTTTGTTTACATTTTCATGCCGTGGATCTGCGTGGTTGTGAGTGCGTTTGTTTGCTCACCGAATTACGTTTACACTTTGTCGGTGGACCTGATCGAGTGCAGTGCTCACTCATGTATATGTACTGTGTCGGACGAGTAATTTGTTTTTCTGTATGTTCTTTATGTATCCTGTCAAATACAAAAAAAAAGAAACAGTTGTTATTCCAGCCTATACTCTAGTTGCTTGCTTGCATATAATGCTGGCTCGATAATCTGTACCTGCTCCTTCACACTGCTGTGTTTGTTCTTCTTGTTTGTTGTTCTTCTTCTTTTACTGTCGTACTTCTTTGAAGTCGACTGTTGCTGGTGTTCTTGGCACCAAATGTTTGTACGTGGCAAACGCACAGAACTTGGTCGCACAAGCTGTCCATCACACTGTAGAATTTTACAGAGTGCTTGTTTGCACTTTTTTTTGTGTGTGCGAATTGCGAGAAACTGTGTAATGTAGGTGGAAAAATTGGGCCTGAAACTTCGTACTTCCTTCGCTGTGTACTTTATTATTAGTGAAGCCAATTTGTTTGCGTTGATTTTAATGGAGGCTGCGAAAACGCTAGAGTGTGACCCAGATGCTGATTCACTGTTGCAGTCGTTGCACTCAATTTACCAGAATACAGCGTCGGGCTATGAATGGAAATGCAACTCAGGATTAGTAAAGTTAACTAAACATCTTAAATCGTCACAGTCATCGATAGCGGTTAGCCTTTTTATTCTTTTATTTTTATAGATGTCCTTCACCGTGCCTTTTTTATATTTAAAGAAGGATGACTGTTAAGCCCAATTTTTTTACAACATTCGTTAAGAGCTGCTATCTATGTCGCGAAGTGTTTTAAACATCATGTGAACTCATCCATGCTTCCATATATTCCGGCATGCGCAGGCCTCTTAAACTGGCCAGTCACTTTAGTCAATGCAAAAAAAAAAAAACCCAAAACTTCACTTTCACCTCGGAATCACCTCAAATGCAGCCGCAGCTGCCTTTAATGGAACTACTGGATATGCCGAATTTGCCTTCTTTAAGTGGGTTGCTTGAAAATTAAAAGCAAATTGACATAAAAGTAGCTAACTAGACGATCATTGTATAAGAACTAATAACATGTCAAAAAACGCCACTCCGAACTGTAGCCTTAGTGCTCATGTGTGGCTTCTTTTTCCTCATAGTCATTGCTTCTCCGCGTTGGCCCTTGTTCTAAATATACAATAACACACACTGGCACGCATATGCACGCGTGTGTAAGCACCGTACCTTCACTAGTCTATCTGGTCCGGTTGGAGGTCGTCGATTACTTCTGCCTATTTACATAATTAACCAACTTTCGCTGTCCCACTTCAAGTTAATTAGTCGTCCAGTGAGGCCTCGCGTGACTCATACACGGCTCTTCCTAAAGCGTGTTGGCTGTGTGTTTCAACAAGCCTGCCGATGAAACCGTGCCAGCAAACAGGCACGGCGTAATGAACGAGATGAAGAGAGCAATTCTGCCATGACCTTGGGTATTCCTGGTACGCCTGCAGTCCTGTTGCAATAAAGGCGGCCAAGTCGCGCTGTACTTATAAGGTGCGTACCGCGAACCCCCAAGAGGTACGCCACAGAGGAATTACTTTCTTCGGAACACCAATTTCATTCTTCTCGACTTCTCGTACTTCCTGCGCTTTCCTTTTAGCTTCAGTTCTTGCCAGGCCTCTTGCCAAAGTGGCACCGCCCAACACCGTGCGCAATCGCATCACGACTAGGGGGGCGGGGGGAGGGGGAGGAGGGCGCTACATTCAACCGCCCGCAGAGCTCAACGCTGGCACCGGGAGAGCAAGAACGGGCTGACCTCAACGTGACGCTGGGATGGGTAGAAGAATAGCGGGTGAGGAGGTATGGTTCCGGCCCCCACGACCACCACCACCATCACCACCATGGCCTTCGCCGGCACACCAGAGGAAACGCCACGAGGGAGGGAGAGGGGACGATTTAGGAGGGATGGGGGGGGGGGGGGGGGGAGGTGTTCGTACGCAGATGCTGCGGAAGCGGAGAAGAGAGAGAGAAAGTTTAAAGGAACAGAGCAGACGGTCGAGGAGGAGGATGCCTGTCCGACGGTACGCATAGGGGAGGGCATGGGAGGGAAGCGTGCGTACTGAAGGCACACCGAAAGGCCACATCGGAGGCATGTTCACGGGGTCTCCGGGTCGACCTTTGCCAGTGACCCTACCGCCTACCCCCTGCTATGGAGAAATCCTGGAACGGACGCGCACGGGCAGCGCAGCATGTCTGCTGCCCCTTCACCGCCGCCGGAAACACTTTCCACACTTCAGCAGCCTGGCTGTCGCTTCTGGGAGCCTTTGCTCTCGAAAAGAGCGTCGTTCGTATTCTTGGTGTTTTTTTTTTACTTTCTTTGTTGTTTTTTCGAGGGCGCATTTTGAAATGAAAGCGAAATGCCTAGCCATATTCATCTTGACAGGGAGTTGTGAAAAAGGGTCGCGCAGCATTACTTGTATATTGCTATTCCATGACACGAGACAAACAAATATGACGGCTATTTTGAAGAAAGCGATGCGAGAATGATCGCGTTTTTGTTTATTTTTCCTCGAATACTTTATACATCATGATGCGGACGACAGACGTCACTAATTTATGGTGACACTTTAAATTCTGGGGCTCCACTACGTCTTCAGTAGACCAATACAACAATAAGGAAATAAATACAGGTTGCGAATGCAAACTCTCGCACATTGAACAGCTACCGATATCAGTATCAACCATGGTGTCCACTGAGAAAATTCCGGTTTCAACGCCCTGCATTAAAGAGCGATGCATAACCCGTGGTCGCAGAGTGCATATCGATACGCCAGTCCACCGCATGCTGTCGCGTGACCTTTGTTATATTTAATTATCGAGGTTTCACTTCGGTCTCTTTGTTTTCTTACTTGTATTATTGGTTTATTTATTTTGTTTATTTCTCACGTACAAAAAAGTGTCTTGATCTCTGCATCCTCGTCAGGTTACAGGAAACTGCTTAGTGATTGCTTAGTCAAACCATGCCTGTCATGGGGCAACGCTAAACGTTGATAACCGTAAACGTTGCTTTTTGTTGTTGCTGTTCTCAAGCTTGGCAAATAGCTCCAGCTATTTGCCATTACTGCTATGAAAGGTAAAAGGCAGATTAGTATTTCTTTCACAACAGCGGCAGTAGTTATGAGCCGAGCAGCTCCAACAGGGCCGAGATAACGCCATCGGCCCGTTCTGTATAGCTTTCTAGAATCATCATCTTTCTCGGCCCTCTCAATAGCCGCACGTTTTAAACACACCATTTGGCGCCATTATGCCCTCCCTAACCTTTCGCTTTTTTTCTCCCTGGCGCTTCGAAGCTGTCCGGCCATGGCGCCCTGTTCCTGCAACGATCTGGGGTCCGCTCGCAGCCATGCGTGCACAAACTGCTCCCCGGAGGCGCACCGCAGGGCGCGGTCAATTGCGCCTCCTTACAAGCGGCGGCGCGTGTGCGAGCCATATACCGGATGGTCCTTGTTTCTGACGTGCCCGTGGAAGATCGCGTACGCTGGACCAATAAGGGTGCCGTGGGGAACCCTTGGCTATAACGATGCAGTTAGGGAGGCCGCCCATGCCAACCATCAGAACGCAAATTGTGGCAGAGTAGGAAGAGGAGAAAAAAAAAGCCAAAAATGCGAGCCTGCGAATTCGCTCTCTTTATTGTGGGGCCTCACGCCTAATCTCGTATTCGCTGGCGTGCTTCTTTCCCTGAAGGGCAAAGTGTAGGTCGGGCTTATTTTTGCGTCAATAGTTGTATGAGGAAGGATTTAATCTCTTGACGTGGGGGGGCACGTGTACAAAACGAGGAATAATGCGGAAGCGAAAGGCACCCTTGTGTAGTGCGATGTCAGCGCACGTTAGAGAATCCCCAGGTGCGAAATTAATCCGGAGACCTCCACTACTCCCTCTATCCCTTCCCTACGGCGCGGTTCGGGCGGCCACCGAGATATGTGAGACAGATACTGCGTCATTTTCTTTCTTGGAAACCAGTTTTCTTTTCAATGACATTGTTCGCCCGTGACGTCATTGTATCCCGTGGCAGCCAATGGCATGCGTGCACCGTGACGTCACACCAGTGTACAGCCACATGATGTCATATCACACTGTCCTGACGCCGCGATGGCAAGTGGTACAGAGGAGGCAAAGGATCGAACATCCATTTGAAAGGAATGCGCCCACAATCTTCACTCACTAATGGCTCCTTTTCTTTTAATGTTTCCATTAGAAGAAAGGAAAGTCACGAGCGAGCGCGATTTCTACCCCAGTTCTTTTCCAAGGCGTCGTTCAAGGCCTTCGAGGCTTCGAGGATTCAGGAATTTCAAGGCCTCGTTTGCACGGATTCGTCAACTTCCTCGTTTACCAGCATTACAGGTAGTTCATGCCCTCAGCCTATCCGTCGAGACACGAACTCTTGCTGTTTGGCAGCTCGTTCCATTTATACATTTTTCATTTATGTCTTTGTTACGAGAAATCTCGTCTAAACACAGCATAGAGTTTCTTACTACTACCTAGAGGGAAAGCTGGCGGCGCTGCACTTCAGCCAACATGGACGCTCAAAGCATCATGGGGCGGTGAGCTACTTGTTGCGGCACAGTCGTAGTTTTTCGGGAACACAGAGTGGCAGTACTAAGGCGTTTCATTCCGAAAACGTAGTTCGTGTGTGCGCAGACGACTTTCACGCGAACGCAGTGTGCAAAAGCCATAGTAGTGAAGACGCGACGACACACGACGCCAATAAAAGGTTTTACTCTTCCGAAATGCCATTAAAAAACCTCTTAAAGTATCTAAACAACAACATTTTTTCTGAAAACATATTTACTTTTAAAAGTGCGCCTGTTAATTACGAAATATTAGTTTTTTTAGTGTTCACTACTTGGCCAATAGGAAAGCTAGTCATGTCTTATTTTAGGCAAACTTTGCACTTAAATACTTTTCTGCTCGTTTGTTGCAATCATTAGACAAGATATTGAATGTTAGGACGTTTGTAGCTATCAAACAGCTTTATTTTTTTATTATTTTTTGGCCAAAAGTTGCAGTTCCGCAACAAGTAGCTCACCGCCCCATGATGCTTTGAGCGCCCATGGTGGCTGAGGTGGTCACGTGGGGTCTCCATGCAAACTCCCATAGACGGCTTGCCAGCTTTCCCTCTAGGTAATAGTAAGAAACTCTATGAAACACAGAGACTGAGAATCCTGCATGCGCATATCATACACATATAAAGGTACTCGGCTAACTTGTCAGGAATAATTCGAATGTTTTGCAGATTGGCGTTCATGTTGTGTTTCCGCTAGAGAGAAAAGTATGTGCAGTGTCAACTTTATTCGTACTTCCCTCTTTTCTACTCGAATAAATAATTGGAAAATAATTAGGCCTCATATTGTTTTTCCGCTTTTTATTCCTACTCTACGCGCTCGGATGTTAATTTTTTGTACTTTTGCTCTTACGATGTAACCCAGAGGCTAGCCGGGCTCCAACAATACCATGCCTGTAAAATGAGAACAGACTGTCTTGTTGGACGGTCTGGCAAGCAAGAAATTAAAAATTTGGAATGAAAATTCGAGTCATGGTAATAAACTCAAAGCATAGCACAAGATAATACGGAGGAAGTCGCGACGGCTACTTTTTTAGCGAGATTTTCGGATTGAGTTTAAAGTGAGTATTGGCTCCGAACTCGGGTCTCTCTCGAAACAGCCGAGACATTACCTGTAATTGAAATCGATTTTGCGGATTCCAAACATCTGCGGCTAGGAGCAGGACTCCTCTTCGACCCCGAACTTCCGCAGAAACTAGGAACCGAACAGGAGCCGAACGCGCACACCTGTGTAATCTCTACCTTTTTTCGAATCACCCGCAGTGCCCCCAGGGACCGCTCGCTTTTCTTTGAAATCGGAATTGCTTCTCCTCATTGCTCGCTTCAAAGCACACGAACGCTCGTTCTCGCATATGTCGCCGTCCATCGGTCTCCGCAATTTATCACAGTACCGAGGTACGCTCTTTTCAAGTGATTTTTCTTCAACGGTTTTCATTTTTTTCCCAGTGTGCTGTCATAAAACTGCCGTCTTCCGCGAATGTAATCTGCCCGGGGATGATTAATCGTACATGCATGAAGTAGTCAGAACTTCTCTCGCAAAGGGTAATTAATGTAGGCATTGTACGCGGTAAAACATGTGCGGTTCTCGTCCCCCGAGCAAATGCTCGGTTAGGAATTACTTCTCAGGACGCTCGATTAGCATATTATGTTTTGCGGCATGCATTCTGCAGTCTATAGCTTCAACGCGGATGTGTCTTAAAACAAACAATCACAAAACACAACAGTAGGAAGCAGATAGGCACGAAGGTTTGCTCAGCACAACCATTGCAGTGCTGCCCAGCCACTGTCTGCTCCGCTCTTTGTGCATTACGATGAACGATCAACTGGCCCGCACTTACGCCATACTAGAACACAAACTATCATCCCTAATAATTAATAATAGCTAATAAGCTGACTCCCTTTTTACTCCCACATAGGCATATTTGTGTTTAGAATACATTCCTGGCATGCACTTACTAGCAGGGCGAAGCGAGTGCGATCGCCGATGAAGTTTTTTGCATTTAAAAGGATTCCTGATTATCCAGTCCCGTAGAAAATTTCATTTCAAGCTACGCTGACAAAGAACGGCGCACATTTGTATCTGCATAACAATTCTCACGCGTCCCTCCGACCGGTACAGCGTATAAAGAGTGCCGCTAATGACTCCACTTTGTTTCCAAACTTGCGCAGAACTCGGCTTCTACGGCGCTGAGCGTTATATGTAAAGCTGACGGGAGCGCAGAAATTTGCATTAAGCGCTATAGTGGGACGACTGAAGAGCCTCCGAGCTGCCTGGTGGACACAAAAGAAAGTACGATCGCGAGCCTCACACGGCGCGTTTAGTAATACCTCTCATAAGAACACTCGAATCCGAGCGCATTAACTGCTCTTTACCGCTCTTCCTTCTTGCTTCGGCGATGAAAGTGCGGCACTTATGCCGATGTGCTCCGTCGATAACCACGTTTCGCGCTCAGCGGAATCCTCGGGGAGCGGTGATTAGGCCAAAGAGGATTTTAATCGACGCCGTTCAAACTGAAAGGAGATGAGGAAAATAAGAGAACAACGTAAAAATGCGCTGGAATCTTCTGCTCTTTCCAGTAGCTTTCGAGACTCCAGGGATATGAATGGAAAGCAGGGGAATTCTTGGAGTCGAAGGAAAGAAGCGCATATGCAGGCCCCATTTTTTTTCTTTCTTTAAGTCGATATTACGCAAGGCAAAAACGCACGCTATCTGCTATGCGTGAATTTTCTTCGAAACTGTAGTGACACGCACGGAAGTCGGGAGAGACAAAAAATGGATCAGAGTACGACATTGTGAAGTGAGCACGCCATCATTTATGATTCGACGTGGATTTAATTGTTTACGGTATACCGATGAAGTTAACAGAAAATGCCGATATCCCAGAAATTTAATTTCCACTGCACGGATTGTAGCTCAAAGCACGTAATGGCGCGCACTACGGCATGAAAAATACCGTTATTCGGCAGTCCTTAAATCCAGTGTGTACATTGACTTGATAATAAAAAAAAGTTAGCTGCTCGGCTAGTTGGTTATCAGATATTATTATAAAAAAATTTTAGCACCAAGACTATTGCCTACACAAGAAGGAAGACCTATGTTGTTTTTTTTTCTTGTGTGTAGTGTAGTCTTAGCGTTAAAATCATTTTATAACAACTTACTAATGTTTGTTCCGAGACAATACTGCCATACGAAAAGAAGGTAAAAACTGAATGAAAAAAAAAAATGAAAGTGATAGCGGTAAGGGATATCACCGATTGAAACGTTAAACGATTTTATTTTAGCGCAACAAATCGATTTTTTGGCTGTGAAAGACTACGCTTATACAACTGTGTCCATGGAATGGGAGGGCCATTAGCAGGAAACAAGGAACTCCGCTGTGTGGTTTAACGTTGTGTGTATAATCACAGTGTTTTCTATCGGCGACAGCACAGAAGCAGAGGCGAAGGACATGCAAAGGAAGATACGATACAGTAACACCGCTGAACATCAAGTCAGCCAGTCAGCCAAGCATGGCAGAGCTGTTTTGTCGTCCTTTCTTTTGTTTGTTCCTTATCTTTGCATAATATTCTAACAGAATTAAGCACGTTTCACGAACTAGCCCGACAACTCGTACATAACCTTGTTGTACAATTCATTTCAAGACAACTGGTTCATGTTGTGACATTAGTTTCAGTGATTCAAACTGTCTTTCTTATATCTCTTGATTTTTTGTTGTAATTACGCCGCCTAAATGGTCGCGGTTTCGTAATTGGAATCAATGCTTGTTTCTTTCTAGACCAAGCTGCGCATAATTTGTCACAAGCCACGCCCCCGTGCCTTATCTGCTTGGATTCTTCTCATATTTTCCCAATGCTTACCCAAGGGAGACGAGCTACGTCAAAAACTTCCAGAACGCCATTACACCCTGACGAGCCGTGTTTACGCTCAGGGCCCCGACTCAGCCCTGCTTTGTTGCGATACACATTGCGCGTCGGGGAGTGCGTGTTATAGGCCTGAGCTCCGAAGAAGCTGCCGTGTCGAGGCAACAGAGTCCTGTCAGCTTACATACGCTCTCCTCGAGCGCCGAGGACGAGCTGCAAGCAAATAAGGGGCGGCAGAACCGGGAACAAACAAACAAAAATGGAAAAGAAGATAGCGGGTGAAACGCACCCCCTTCTCCGATACGCCGAGAAGCAACCGAGCAGCTGGGGTGGAGCGCTCAGTAAAGGGTATACCAATGTGTACGGCGCAGATGCCGCGCTTGCTATAGACCTCCCGTAGGTGTATACACAGCACTGATAAATTGATGGCGCGATCCTGTCGAACGGGGTATAGGCGCGCGCACGCGCCCAAGCCGGAAAAGCGAAACCATGAAATTGAATATCGATCGCGCGCCCTGTGCCCGGTAGTGCACGCCTTGGTGCACAACGCCGGTTGGCGGTGGCAGTGGTGGCGGGCCGCTCTGTATAGATCACTCCTTCCGGTGGTGCTCCTCGTGGTATGGAGGGCATTTTTCTGCAAGGGATCTGCAGGAGACGGGGTTGGGGGGAGGAAGTTCTGTGGTGTTTTTGTTCACGCTTGCCGTGTTCCGCGCCTATGGTCGAAGATGATCCCGCGCGGAGTTTGGAGAGCTTGATGGAGAGCTGCTCCTTTAGAAAGCTGATGGGTGTACATGATATACAGGGTGCCCTAAACCCGGGGGCCCACCGTGGGGCCTGGAAAGTTCCTTGTTTTTGAGCGTTGTTTTTGCTGGTGCTTGTTTGTTGTGTTTTCTCTTCCGCAGCGCCTTGAATACGCTATCATGTGGGCCCGTCCTTTCGTGTTGGGATGAAGAAATAAAGATGGAACGAAAGAAAGAAAGAAAGAAAGAAAGGAAGAAAGAAAGAAAGAAAGAAAGAAAGAAAGAAAGAAAGAAAGAAAGAAGTAAAGGAAGAAAGCAAGGGAGGAAGAAAGGAAGGAAGGAAGGAAGGAAGAAAGAAAGAAAGAAAGAAGGAAAGAAAGAAGAAAAGAAAGAAGGAAAGAAAGAAAGAAAGAAAGAAAGAAGGAAGGAAGGAAGGAAGGAAGGAAGGAAGGAAGGAAGGAAGGAAGGAAGGAAGGAAGGAAGGAATTTTTATTTCAGTGAGCCTAATTTGCAGCTATGCAGTCTCCGAGTGGATCTATTTATTCACGGAAACCTAAAAAAAAAAAAATAAAAGTGAAAGCGAGAGCGAAGCCGCCACGCGAATGCCTTAAAGGCACTCCACACGCGTTAGTTGACTCCTCCTACCGTCATCGGTGAGTTCAATAAAAGGCGAGTTCAATAAAAGTCAGGAGCCGGGACGTTTAATCAGATTTAAATTAGGGAAATCGGCCGCACAGGACAATAATTCGACGTTTCTAGGAATGCTCGGAACGTGTAGATCCAGTTCCGCGGTAAAAAGGCGAGTTCAGATTCCTCTTTAGTGCACCTTTAAGCGTATATGTCGTCCTGCAAGCCGCAAAGGTACACTCTAAACACGAATACGCCTATGTGGTAGTAGGAGCTGTCGTTTGTCGGTCTCGATTTTATAAAAGGAAGTGCGCTCAAAGAGAGTTTACTTTCTTTATACTCCCTTCTGCTTAGAATGTACTGGGCAGTTGGTTAAGGCAAATTACGTTCTCCTCTCACGCTGGTCCAGTGGAACTCACCGGAGTTTGTCAGCGTCCGACAACATCCTCGACCTTTTCCAGATGCCTAACTCCACGTGGTGACTCCGAAGGCGAACCCGCGCTGGCTGTCCTCCGAATTACAGTGACATATACCTGAAGCAATATCTTTCTAACAACACGCAGAGCACTGGCCGTGTCTACGTCGAGTGCAGAGAAACCGCCGACTACGTTCTTTCCCACTGCTCCATCTTCCTTCTTGAAAAACACTCTTACATCTCTTACTCTTACTTGAGGGACACTTTGCGTCTTTCGGCACAGGAATCCTCAAGAGTATACTTCAAGCAGACCGGCGGGAACAATATGACAGTGCTGCCGACCGCTTCACAAGTTGAAGCAGTTGCTCTGGGCTCCTCTTCTGTGCAGATCGCGCACTCAATAGCCTCTCTGCTTCCCTTCTTCACATTTGTTGCCATAAGATTTATTTTTGTAAGGTTGTAGTTGCAAGAACTTCAGAGTTGGATTGCCTGAACGGTTTGAAGGACGCCCTTCGAGCTTGAGATTTTGAGCTGAGCACAGTGAAGGTCAACGTAGAAAAGTGCAGTGAAATTCTTAATTATGTAAGGAAAGTCGAGGCAGGGACAACAAAACCTGTATTACAGAACAAGACATCTGCACAGATTACTGAGTAGCTTTAAATAATACGCGAATGGCCCTTTAACTATAAACAAGAGCATAGCTTGCTTTCTATCGCAGTGTAATTACTCATCTTGAGCCTAGATATACGGCTACAAAGGGACGCAGCAGTGGCTTGGGTCGTTGTTGCTTCTTGGACAAGCTTCGGAGCAAGCTGTGTAGCTTTGCTTTGTAGCCGTATGGCTGGGTTCAGGTAAATGCCAATCAGTAATTACTCACAAACTGAAACATACTCCACCTTGCGTTTTTTTCTAAAGCGATTGAAGTAGCTTTCTTGCTGATCAAGAGTTGTCCGACCAACCTAACTTGATATTGTTGGAGCGCTGGAGGGGGCCTTTATTTAGGGGATGTTATCTTGGGCTCTCGTCTGAAATTGATGCGTACGGTCATATTCGCCTCTGCCGCAATTGGACGCGGTGCCGTACGTGAGTCGGGGGGTGCCCACACGAATACCTCGGCTGCCTATTGCCATTGCAGTTCTGCAGCCTTTCTTCAGCCAAATTGTTTTTTCTTTCCTCGGGCACAACGGAGTCCTATCGCGGTGGCCACTATGCCAAAGGTCGTGGGTTTAATCCTGGCTGCGTGCTCAACACAACGACCTTACGTTAGCACTTAAGAAGACATGAATGGATTGATCGATCGCTGTGGGTCGGGGTGGGTGACAACTGTGCCCGTTTTGTCAATACACCGTTTGCCTCTTCCTCAGGATCGAGGCCTTTCACGCAGAGAATCGCCTTTAGCTACTCCAAGTGGCCTCATTGGAGTGTACGACCACGCATTCAAGTATGTATTCTTTTATATGAAAAATAATTTAAAGTCTTTAGAAGTCATTCGTTCAGGTACATCTGCTTAGTCAACAACAGGGACAAAAGAAAGAGAAAAATGATGTCACGGTCCCCACCTGTGTCATCTTCCACTAAACGTACAGGGTGTCCTGAGGCACTGTAACCAACGCTTAGCCGAAGAAAACATAGTGCTTTGTCGCAATACACATTTTTTTGTTCCATTTTCCTCTAACTTCTACACATTCTCATAGCAGTTTCTGTTTTGTTCGGTTTTAAACTTTCGACTGTGGCAAAATTGACGTACCACGTATGAAAGCTACGCTATGCCTTTGAGCCTTGAAGATCAAAACAAAAGCAGTGCTTAAGGATCACCTACCAGTAGTTTATGTAGCTAAAAAAAAAAGAATTCGCTTTGGCTTAGCTTGGTTAAGCCCGGTAATTGCGAAAGCAATATCCGTACCTACACCATGGTTCAGCTGGTAGTGTAGCTGGTGGTGGTGCTTGTGGTTAGACTTGTGGCGATGCAGCTGTAATACAATTTAATCCAATCCAATCCAATGTAATCTAATGTAATCTAATCTAATATATTCTAATCCAATCCAATCCAGTCCAGTCAGGCCGCCGTTCATGTGCACCGCCGTCGCACACGGACGGCGCGAGATCGCGAAGCAATGTTAAGCCGCTGGTGGTTGGCACAGCTACTGCTTTCTAGCGACGTGAGTCGAGCCTAATCTCTTCAGCGTAACTAAATAGCGTACCGCCACAATAGCGCTCCTAGCGGAGAGCGCAGGAGTTAGGCGCCGGTGGTGGCACCGCCGCGGCTTGCGACGGCGCGAGTCGGTCGCCCTTCTCTTCGGCGTGATGTCACACATGACGTCACACAGAGGTCAACTAAAGGTCAATGGTGGCACCGCCGCGCCACGGCAAAGGCTGAAAGTGCAAGTAGTAAAGCTTTCGCTTTAAAAAGAAATACTCAGGAAACACTCACGCAATACTGCAGTGTCGGAGTCCGTGAGGTAATATATTACCTAACGTATACGTGTGTGAATTGATAAACGGCATCATCGACACTGCGCTGCGAGCGCCCCATTCCTTTTCTACAGGGAGTGTGTCCGCGTTCCGCGAGTGGCAGGAAGGAAAAACTGAGCGGAAG